>NC_071334.1:42720377-43027730 GCF_027744825.2 Synchiropus splendidus | reverse complement strand
ATAATGAACAAGATAAAATAAATAAATACAATAAAATAAAATAAAACGAATTTTCTTACTCTTAAAAAATACAATTTTGCCATGTGCTTGGAGTGGATTGAGAACCAGATATAGGTTTAAAATGAAAATGAGTGACATTTGTAAAATTTAGATAAAAGGCACTCCATCTTACAACATTAGAAAAACACTTTAATGTGACAATTATATAAGATAGAAAAAGAAATAAAGGCAGTGAATGAGAAATTCCTTTTTAATAGAAAGTTTTAAACCAGACATTTTGGTTTTAATCCAATAATCCTCGACGGTGTTCTTTTCTTGGACATGCATGTATCGACACGTCTCTACAGTCTTGAACATGTCTTAGGTGATCATCAAAATGTCTGCCCTTTCTGACATCACTAATCTGAGCACATCACCTGAGGGCGAGATCCAATCCTGGCGTGAGACACAGTAAAGTGAAGTCTCAATATGGGTAACAAAATGGTTTGGAATTTGTCATTTCCTCCTTTATCTCTGTCTGCGTCAGCATTGCTAAAATTCCCCCTGAAGGAGATTAGCACTTGAAAGAGCAAGGTTGTCTCCCCTCAACAGCTAATAGGTAGAAGAGGTCTACTGACTACAGAGCCTGGTGTTCAGGTCCAGCTGAAGTGCATTAAAAAGTTCCTGCTGCTCCTTTTTCACCCCCTTTGAAATAGGTGTCTTCATCTGCCAAGAGTTTAAAATAATCACCACGTTGGCCAATGAACTGTCAGAAAGCAATGCGTATGCAAAAGCTGCTGCAAGCACTTCCCTTTGGAATCCATGTAACTTCCATTCAGCTGGCTTCTTCTTGTCAAATTCAGCATTAATTTTTGGGCGGTTTTCCCAATTCAGAGACAAAGAGCCACAGCTCCTAGTGCTTTAAATGTCACCTGTGTCTGCCTCCTTACTAATGACAAGTTCAACTTGGAGAGTTGCCAAACTAGCTGCTGTTTAACCAGTTCAACAAGAAGAACAAAAACACAAATCTGGGGAGGATTCATTTTACATGAGAGATTCAAATAATTAGTCAACATTACACGTGTCATTTAATTTTCATCAGGGATGCCAAGTGGACAAAAGTTATTTTTTGACTGACCCTGGGGCATCCATTTGTCGTAGATCAATAGATAAGAACTGAATGAAATCTGAGCAATTTCCAGCTAAAATAAATGCTTTTTATGCATTAATATCTAAAATGTTTATATAGAGTTTGTTACAGGTCATTGGGGGACAAATCCCATCCTAGACATACATTGGAGATTAAAATTAGAGAACAATTTATAAAGAACAGTTTTTTTTCTGGAATGAAGTCATCTACACTCCTCAACAGTCAAAATATTTTTTTATCATAGCTGTACAAAATGCAAGTAAAACAGTTTTTTACAAAATAATCAAGGCATTTGAACAAAAAATGTTGTTTTAGAAGAAAACACAATGATCAAAATTAACAACGACCGTAGCATGGAAAAAGATTATAACAAAAAAAATTCTGAAGGTTACAACAGTCAGCAATCAATAGGAAGTGTACAGACCTTTGCTTTGAATGACTTCAGCACATCTGCGGCCACAGGACATCGCTAGTCTCTCACACTGCTCTGGTGTGATTTTGGTCCACTCTTCTTCCAGTCTTTTCCACAGTTCAGTGACTGTCGTGGGTTTCTTGGCCATAACTTTGTCACCAAGGATTTTCCAGAGGTTCTCTATTGGGTTCACATCAGGACTCTGGACAGGCCATTTCAGTATTTCAGTGTTTTCAGTTTCAAGGAACTGTTTCACCTGTTTTGCTGTGTGACAGGGAGCATTGTCCTGCATCAACACTGCCGGCAGATTGGGTGATGAACGCAGGAAAGGAACCATATGTTGCTGAAGAAGGTTCTTGTAAACATTTGCATTTACTCGGCCATGTAACTGTATGAGAGGCCCAACTCCTGCTGCAGAAAACATGCCCCAAACCATGACACACACCTCCTCCACCTTTCACTGACGTCTTCACACACTTAAGGTTCAGTCTTTCCCCAGTTTTTTGCCGAACATAATGTTTCACATCAGACCCAAACAAATTAAACTTACTTTCATCACTGAAGTGGACCAGTTCGCCTCTGTCCACACAACATGCTCCTCAGCAAAGGTTAGTCGAGCCTTTTGATTCTTTCTGCTAATGAGAGGTTGGGTCACCGCAGAGTGGGCTTTCAGTCCAAATGCTCTTAAACGTTTAGGCACTGTATGACGAGACAGATTTTTACTGTGGTCAGCGCTGAACTGGCGAGCAATCCCAGCTGCACCGTTGAAACGATCGCCCATTGACATTATCCTGTCCTCTCTTGCATTTGTCTTTCGTGGACGACCAGCCTTCTTGGGGGACTTGAATGAGTTTGTGATGTTGTAAAGATGCAATATTCTTGAAGTGACAGATTTGGAACGATCGACCTGTCCTGCTATGGCTGACAGGGTCATCCCTTTGGCCTTCAGCTGGAGGGTTTCGGTCACTTTAGAACGGCTCACCATCTTGCAGAGTCAGAGAAACTGGAAGTTTGGCTGCCAGTTAAATAAGGGTTGTCAGGTAAGCAGGGAAATTACCAATAGGTGCCAGATTAACACCAATAACTAGGAGGTATCATGAAGTGTTCTCTAATTTTCATCAGTGTTCTTTTTCTAATATGTCATCTAAGTTTTTTATACTGTGCTTTCAGGATATACGTAACTCTTGAAATATACTTAAAATATTGCTCTTTTAATCCGGCTTGGATAATTTCAAATATGATTATGCAGTGACCTTGAAATTTAGTAAATTGTAGATTGTTCTCTAATTCTGATCTCCAGCGTACAGACGGTTTGTCATATGGACTCTTCAAATCCAGAAGCGAAATGATTGAGAGAAAAAAAAATCAATTGCTGAAGATAAATAAGAACAACTCTGTCCTTACAGTCGAGTTTCAGACAAACACCAGCTGATGATTCTTCCTTGTAAACCTTCCCTGCTGGACCCTGCATATCACATCTGAAAACATGGTAACTCAAACAATGCATGCAAAACAAGATCACTATTTTAGTCGGTTTAACAAGAAAAGTGCATCATAAAACACTGGCACCCCAATTCAGGGCACGTAGTCATCTTAGTTGACATTTTAAACTACAGATCAGCCAATCATTCATCAATATACCAAGAGTCACTGTGCAAAATGCTCCACCCCTATCCATGAAGTCCAAGAGGAAAAAAGAAAAAAAAAATTTAAACAAGAATGAAAAATGCTCTGGACATGTTCACAACAGTGTGCACAATTACAAATACAGTGTTTGCACCTACCTTAAAAAGCCTAGAAAATGTTCAATTTACACATGAAAATTAGCTTACAGGTTTGATGTGTGGTATGCAAATGAACCACACAAATCGTAATGTATCTCTGGCGTGAGCAGTTTTCAATGCGTTTATGAGTATGTTAATCCCTAAATCTTTTTTTTTTTTTATTTGAATCTCAATTACTTGCTTAAATTAAACAAAAAAAAAAAACATGTAAATAAAAGCGATATATTGTTTGCATGTCTTTAATACAATTTAATATGCAGAAATACAATGAAGCCACAATGGGTTTTTTTTCCCACATTGACTCTAGGTTTTGCCTTACTTGCATATTTATTTATGTAGAAAAGATAAAAATGATTCCCCCATGAAGGTCATCACGGACAGCACATAACTGCCACCTGAGAGACGCTGGATCACAGAGATGCTCCAACACTTCTACCCACTCATTGATACAAGCTCTCGGTCATCTCTTCCAATCCCCTCTCCCTGACGTCATCGCGCGCTCCTGCTCGGTTGCCATGGCAACACACCTCCCCGCACCTCCTTCCTCCCCCCTCCCCTCTCTCGCCATCTCTCTTCGCTACAATGGTACAGCCAGCATCTTGCAGCACAATGGTTGCGAGGTGGTGAGCTGGAGGAGAGTGATTCAGCATCGGCCTCGCCATCTTGACGATGATTGCCACCTCGTACCCGGTCAGGATGTTTTGAAAAAAACAAAAAAAAAAAACAGGACTGCCACCGGACTGGGATCGTCATCAGCTGGCACGGAATGGTGAGTGCAAGGCCGAATCTGCTCTTCTGCTAAGTAAACGCACCTACACTGGTTCGTTGAATCTGTGTTCTAGCGAAGCGAGACGTCCCACCCGCATGCCCCGTGATTGACGAGGCCACCACGGGCGCTGTAGTCATGAATGCTGGCGGGGTTGTTTTCCTGTGGAGTGCTGGGAAACACGCTATGCATATTACATTGGGAGTGCTGCAAATGCTCCGTACAGTAGAGGCCTGCATGCAGGAGTTGGTCCCTCCTCCCCCTGTAGATGTCAGCTGCACCTTGTGCATTATGCAGACCACTGCTATTCCATCAGTGCTAGGAACCAGGGGTCAGCTCTCCACCTGTCCAGCGCAGTCTAACCGAACTAATGATCCCTATTCAGTCCACATTGGCCAGTGCAGCTGGTGGCGCTTTTCTTTGTTTGAATGGAGTTCTTAGGTTGGTAAATACTTTTCCTTTCAAGGTCACAGACAATGTGGAGATGTGTTCATCTTACGGGTGAATGCAGCTGTAATCTCAAGTGTTTTTGAAGCACTTTTTCTACCATATTGGTCTCGGGTCTAGAGATGCTTCATATTGAAAGACAGGCCCAGACCTCAGCCGTGTAATGGATATGCCCATGCTCAACAATATTCTATGGTTTGCTCGATGACCATTGACCATTTATCCAGTCAAGATGGAAGGTCTCGCATTAGTTCCTATGTCTGTCCCATATTTAATACACAGCCTCCTTCATGATTTTTGTCTATACTGTCGATCAGAGAATGTATATGACACTCATTTTTTTCGCTGTTCTTTCGCTTTGCAATGCTGCTTGTTAGAAACTGAATCCTCTCGACCTTCTTCACCCTTGTGTTGGTCAAACCAGTTCAGCAATGCCTTGATTCTCACAGGACGTTCACAGTATATGAAACTGCTTAAGGTTGGAAGCAATCATATTTTTTAAATATGCTACGATTCTTGTCGTTTCCCAACCAAGGAGCCGCTTGGCTGCTAGGATAGCTAGCATCTTTCTCTCTGTGTCAAAAGACATGTTGGGCCTAAAATGATTTCAGTTTTACCTGAAATGAACACGAGTGACCACACGTGGAGGATGCCATCATTGGCTCAGATGCTGAGCCAATCACCATCCAGCATACTGGAAGACACTCTGACCCACCTCCTCCAGATATACATGCAACAAATTTTTGCATAAACCAGTTAAAAACTCTGACGAGGGTTTATGCAACACCCTTCATTTGAACCGCTGAATGAAGTAATTGATATTGTACCCTTTGTAGAAACACTTTTTCAAGTTCTAATTTCGATCAAGTTCTAATTTTGATGTGTCAAAATGCGCCAAAATGTTTTTTTTTCCAATTAAATGATCAAAGAATCACAATACGTACAATTTCCTACTATTAAGATTTGAACAATGTCAGATAGAACACCGCCTTTTTTTTACAGGCAACACTTCAGTGTTTTCTTCCCATCTACAGTGACATCCTACCAATTACAGCGCACTTCCGTGGGGCGTTGACCAATCAAATGCGACTGTCACAACGTAGATACATTTTGCTGGAAAGCAAATATGGCTCCCATGATGGCAAACCAGGGGCTCCACGAATGTTTGATCTAAGTCAGCAAAATTACCAGGCAGAAACACCCTTTCCTTGGGAACCAGTATCTTGGCACTATGATTTGGGAACTATGCAGGCACCAACGATTGGAAATTTAGGACGTCTTACTGAAAATAAAAACAGTTTTTTCAGTCGGCCATCTAGCTAAAAGGCTGATTTGGACCCTCTCCTGTTTTTAAAGCCTTCTGACTGGCTTTATTCACCAACTAACATGACCAGAGAGGAAAAGCAACATTCACGAGTAACAGAAATCACATCCAAACTCCACACAAAGCATGATTCTAGATTTGAAGTCAAGACGCGCTTGAGAGACCAGTTGGAGTCAAAGCTGTTTGTCCTGTTCTGTCAAAGTGTCAGTATGACAGCTGAGATCGTTTCTGGGGTTCCCCTTGTTTGCCTGGACAGTGAGTGAATTACAATTGATTTCACACTACGGCGGCATTGCTCCGTTGCCACTGCATAACTCCAGATGTAAACCAAGGTGACATGAAGAATGCAGTGTGGACCAAGGTTGACAAGGTTCTGAGAGAATCCTTTGATCGTAATTCTGATATCGAAGTAAAGATTCATTCTTGGCTCAGCCAGAAATCATAAATGGTGCAAGAAGATGTGTCAAATCGTCTTCTGTTGCAATGCAACTCCAAGTATTGTCACAAAAGGAGAATTATTTGAAACACTACTTTATCTGTTAACCTAACACATGACTATTTTCCCGTCACCCCGGTAATCAGACGTTGATCACGGCTTGTCATGGAATCTTTTAGCGTGTCACAACAAACGGTGTCTGAGATCAAGAGAAAGGTTTTAGCGCTGTGACCTCGGCTACTGAATAATTCAACAGCCTACTTCCATGCCTGAGAAAGTGCTGCAGGGTACAAGCTTAACAATGAAACAACCATTTCTTTTTCTGCAGTGCTGGTGCTAGATAAAAAGACAGGGAGGCTACTAAACTAATCGCGTGGCTGTCTTGTTTTCCACTTCAATATGGTGTTGTTTTTAGAATCTATTTACCAACTGGTGGAATTGATTGGTCTGTTGGTGAATTATCGGTAGTAATGGAAACAGCCAGATGCCAGAATAGATGCCTCCACTATTTTAATTCCATTTGGCTCCGCCGACTCCAGTATCTCAGCGTACTAATCCCAGGTTATGTAATGAAATAATGCAGCGTTTGGATAAGATCATGGCACTTATTATTATTTTTTAGTGGTTCATCAAAACTGAAATGAAAACGGAACTGTTTTATGGCGGCAAGACAATGAATTACTCAAATAGTGCGATTATCATGTAATATATTATTAGCTGTCACCTTGTCTACAGTTCTACATCACTATGTCTGTTAATTTAAGTGTGTTAATGTCTTTAACTCTGGTTACCTTCAGGTCTGTTATTCTCTAAGCATAAATTCAATGTACAAATGTCGAATCACTACAACTGATTTTATGATTTTTAAGTAGTTTACTTCAATAATGATATAAAACAATCTTAAATGGGTGTCTTGAAGTGGTTGTACTTTTAAGAATATGTCTCTGAAATAAAACTCTTCCCGTTTGCCATTGGCTTGGTGTCACAGGACTAAATAGAGCTACATGTCAGCTGGTCAGTAAATCAATATCAATCTCAGCCTCCTATCATCCAAGGAACAGCTCCAGAATCTGATGGACAAATAAAAGTCATTTCAAAGACAGAGTTGATCTTGATTTGTTATGTGCTGACAGAAGCGAATGTATTTGTTGTGCACATCCCAATATCTGCTTAGTCTTGAAGGCAAAAGCTGCAGTTTGCAATATTTTAACATTGAAACCGCTAAATAACATAACTAACAGTGGGACAATTGCATTATTGTGTTCATTCAGTTGCTTTAGCAAATGATCAGGAAATTACATTTTGATAACAGAAAAGACCTGCAGCTTCTATTCTGGTGTGTGACTGCTGTGCAAATGATCGATCATTTGTTGCACTGATTTCACTTGGCAGTTTTCTGGCAAACCGCTTCCATGGCTGTGTTGACGCGTGCGTAGTCACCAAATTATCTATTAAGCCAGAGGCCTAAGCTTCATCCATGTTTCTTGCACTTGGTTTGATCATTTAATGTATTGGTAATGGTCAAATTCAAATGGAATAAAATGAAAATAAATACATAAAAACAACAAAAGGGAACATTGATGAAGTGACAGAAAAATTTGTGGGAATGTTTTGTCATTTACTGAATTGGTGACAGTAAAAAAAACGTTGGGTCACGCTGCACTTGGCTAGACAACAATGGAAGATATAGATGGCAGCTGCATATGTTCTTTGCTTTGTTGTCAACGTTTCCTTAACATTTTATTGAAATCCATTTGTAGGTTGGCTAGTTATTTTGCTGTCAAAAAAATAATCCGACTGAGAGACAGGCGGACAGATTAGCACTAGCAGAAACATCCAGAAATACATGACCCTACCAATGGAAGGTTCACTGACAAAAGGTGCCGTTCTTTAGTTTTCAGATTAAGATTTAGGAATACGTTGCTTGTCATGTTCTGATCAGCATGAGGATTTTCCGGTAGTGTCCCCTGCAAAAAGGAAGAGGCTCAGGGAAAATCAAGCAAGTGGGGTGTTAGAAATACATGGGTAATAAACATTACCAAGGTCCTCCCCAGGATTTTGTCTTGGCTTGGGATAACCTTGTGTTCCACTACAAGTGTCAATGTAAAGCCAGTGTTCAAGAATCTTCTTCTTCTTCTCTCTCTTTGGGCTTCTCCCTTCAGGTATGGCATCAGCGGATCATCTTCCTCCATCTCACCCTGTCCTCTGCTTCCTCTTCTCTCAAACCTACAAACCTCATGTCCTCCTTCACCACCTCCATAAATCTCCTCTTTGGCCTTCCTCTCCACCTTCTGCCTGGCAGTTCCAACCTCAACATCTTCCTACCAATGTACTGGCTCTCTCTCCTCTGTACATGTCCAAACCATCTCCATCGAGCCTCTCTGACTTGACTGTCTCCTAAACACCTGACCACATGTGCTGTCCCTCTGATCTACTGCTTCCTGATCCTATCCATCCTGCTCACTCCCAGAGAGAAGCTCAGCATCTTCATCTCTGCTACCTCCAGCTCTGCCTCCTGTCTTTTCCTCAGTGCCACTGTTTCCAAACCATTCCACATTGAAAGCTAGTGTTCAGGCATGGAAGCAAAAAAGGATGCTCTTGAAGCACAAAGTTTTGACCCAAGACTTGGCTGCTAAAGTTTCATAACGCATCCCAACGTTAAACTCTGTATGAGAACCAATAAGTAAATGTTAGTACATTTACGATAAATATGAATGCAGAGTCTTGAAGGTCAACGCTGGCTCTTCCACATCTCATATTATACAACCATTCCCACAAAGTCACTTGTCAAATTGTGCTAAGTTGCATAACTTAGCTTTTTATTTTTGTGCAATTTTGTCAGAAGAATGTTTTTTATTAATATTAATAATTTATCTTTCCTGTCCTTTGTATTCACCTTCCTTAAGGTACTTGCAAATGAGACGCATATTTTTTGTGCGAATATTTTGGACATGTAAGCTCTAAATGCTTGCACTCCACCCACTCCATGTAAACCCGGGGTTTCAAACTGCTCTATAAAGGGGTCGCAGTGGGTGCAGGTTTTTGTTCCATCGATATTCCATGTGAATTCTGTAATCAGCGAATTCCGTGATTCCATGATCGCGACAAATCAGAGGGCCCCATTATTCGCTGTGACTTGTGTGCCGCCCCCGATATGCTAAGACAGGCAGGTCCATATTCACATCAGAAATTTCCACGAATTATTCTACTTCAAGGTTGCCTGCAGTTTCTTCACCTTTAGTGTCTTTCTGAAGAGTTTAGACGTGGGTTCTAAAATTCTCTTGACACTATATGATCCTCAATGGTAGTTACTGAGTTGATGTAAGCTCTAACACAAGTGAAGTTCTATTATACAGGATGCTACCAAATAATGGACATGTACTTGGAGACCTAGTACCTGGTGAATTCTTTTTTAACCTTCCTTTTCACCCGGAAAATAAGCATTCACAAATCAGCTGGTGCATGAGTTTGCTAAAATAAAGTGAAAGAATGATATTTCAAAATCCAAACTGGTCATCTTCAGTAACGCTGATGTTTATTTAGTTAACGTGTTAAAGTAGAATGTCAGTCTACCAGCTGGAAAGTTTGATTCCACTGGCTGCAGTTCTGTCGACAATGCGCCCGCGGAATGAGATGCTTAGTTATGTAACTGGATTTGTTGTCACAACTATGCAGCTTTTATTTGTTTGCACAGAGCAAGGAGACTTTAGAGCTGTGAGCATGTTCTAATCTACTCAGAGCTTGTTGGCATGGTTCAGATGATAATACAGAGCAGTGATGAACTCGAGACAGTGTTGAAGTGAAGATATCAGTTTAACTGAAAACAAACGTTCCACACAAGGTAGGTGTTTTTGAGTCTAAAATTAGAACCTTGTCTTCTGTTACTATGGCGTCTTATACCAAGATGCTGTGAAGCACTTGACACAGACAGTGCAAGGACATACAGTGGAATGTATCAAACATTCGCAATGTAACAGCTGCTGTCACATGCTGGGATACATATGCAATGAAGTCAAGTGAAAGCTGCTGCAACAGGATCAGAAAGTCAATGGTTCACACACTTGAAAAATGTTGATTTGTTTGCTACCATTCGCAGGAAATGAGAGCTTAGTAGAGCTGCCATCTGTTGCTCCTTACTATGGAGGAGAGAACTCTTTGCATGTTGTTGAGTGAAAAAAAAGGATACAGTTTGTGTTTAATGGTGATTCAATAATGTACGATAAAAATACACCTAAAAATTCAAGTTAGAAATCACCTCAGTTTCAGCAACATCAGATAGACTTATAATGAGGGAGAAGTCTCAGGACACCGTACGGACCAAGATGAAGCAGTCAAAATGTTGTAAGTATAGCATAGGTGTGTGCAAGACAACAGGAAGTTTGTGTGTACTGCAGCTACGCTGAACTGGCTCCACTTCCTTGTCCTGGCAAGTTGGGATCAGCTCCATTGCAACACTGGTTGAGCCCTGTGCTGCTGAGGACATCGTCACCTTTGGATGAAAAGCTCAGCATTTCCTGCGTGTGTCCGCTTTCAGACCTTTTTAAGGTATATTCCAGTAGGAGGAGAGTTCAGAGCTTCAGATCTTCACTCTGGCTTGGGAACATGTTGGAATTCTGCACAGTCAGAGCTTGATATAGTGGCTGAGGAACAGGATCTCATAGTTGTCGTGGCAACAGGTTAGACAACGTCAAACAGTTCTTTTGTCTGAGTTGTGAACTTTTCTAATCGTTGCAGCTTGTTTTTCGAGCCTCTTTTTTATGAACTATGACTTCCAAGCAAACGCTTACAAGACAACCAATTGTGCCAAGTGCTGCTATATGTGTCACTGTCATGTAGCGCATCAAAAGCAATGCTCCCTCTGAAGGAAGGGGGAAGTACTGGATATGAGGCGGCTCAATACAGGACGATGTATTTCAGTTCTGCGGCGCCAAATCGATTGATAGATGTCAGCGAGTGTTCATATTCTCGGAGGGTGAATCAGAGCTGTCTCGTCTCACTGGCCGAGCCCAGCAGTTTGAAGTGCTTCTCCTTCTCTCCCCTGAGATAGGCTGAGCAGCGTTTGGCTGCACACTGCACTGTGTGCTGCAGGAGCGGCGGCTGAACCCATCCCTCAGAATGGAGCTTCGAGGGAGGGGGATGGGAGACGGTGTCAGCAAGGGAGGGAGGGACACAGGCAGACTCTGTGGAGAGGTGACTGTAGCAGGAGATGGCTATGTGACATTAACAAGATGTGTTTAGCCTGCAGTCGACCAGTGGAAGTGCAGCGAGGCAACGGGGAACAATAAAAGCAGTGTGGTGGATGCTGGGACTCTGCCTTTATCGTCATCCCTCTAGTGCTGTAGCAGCTAATCAGCCTTTTAAGCCCTGACATAAAACATTGTTTACAGCTCCTTCTAAATCCTTTGTGGTAAATCAGCAACAGACATGAGCTTGTCTCCATGTAAATGCTGACTCAGTATCAGTCTGTCTTCTTCGGATAATAAGAACATCCTTATTTAGATCAAATTTCACCATTTCTTTGTCTTCATATGTTATATTTATATTATATTTATGGCTATGGAACAATGTATTGACCTAATAGGGCTGCAACTAACCATTATTTTCGTTGTTGAGCTAGTTTTAGTTGGCTAATCGTGATTACCTTTGTTTGGACCTATTTTGAGTTTCTGTTTTACCTAAAGTTGTTTAAATCATCTCACTGTGATACTCAGACGCCATACATTATTAACAAGTATATTAAAATAATGACACATAATCCAGGAACATATATTAACCCTGTGAAGCATGAAGCATAAAACACTTGACAGAGAGCTCCAGTTCTTTAAAACCGAGGTCTTCATTGGTCCTTGAGAAGAATTTAAAATCATCACTATACACATATGTATCTCATATAAAATATCTGATCAACACCCACATGAAAAGGTCTCATTTGAATAATATTCTAAAGCCCATGTGTTCAGTGTAACTCCCTAGTACAGTTCTGGTTATTATTACAAAGCCGAGCGAGACACTTCACTACATTACTGTCAAAAAAATCACTTCAGAAGTGCACGTGTGACGTGTGTGTTAGCTCCGTGCTAACCGACATGCTAGCTGTTAGCTTGAGGGTGAGTGGCGTCACAGACCAAACACGGAACACTCTGTCATCATTCTACCATGGTGTCCAAGGGGTTTGCTCATCCTTGAGACGCGTTATCTTCGCAAACAAAACAAAGCCACACTTTTCAACACTACGACCCGTCGCCGCTCGAATTACACACTGCCTCTGAATAACAACCAGTTCTCGATGCCCATCCCACGGCCTGTGTGTGTTTACACCAACAACCAACATGACGCATCGACCCACAGATATTGACGTCGACATATTTTTGTTGTCCATGTTATCGATGACATCAACTAATCGTTGCAGCCTTAGTTTTAAATCAGAAAAATGGCCAGTGTTTGAACGCGGTTCTCAATAGAATTGAAACTGATTAGAATTGAGGATTAAAAACAAATTAAATGTATATGCATAACATGTACCCAAAACATCACTTTACAGTAAATGCAAACTATAGTGGACAACTGAACTTCGAGTCATCTTGAATCATGATTGGAGGAAGAGTCATGGTGAATGATAGATGGAGTTTTTGATGAGCCGGACAGGATCTATAATGTCAGCAGTGTCAGAAGAGTGAACTGCATCAGTGGTTTTCACAGACTGATGGCTAATGACAGTAGTAAATTGATTGGATTCTGACAAGAAGGACCAGTCATGGGGGGCCATTAGTCGTATATGTTCAAGTTCTGATTTGGTACCAGAAGTTATAATGACTTTTATTTTTGTAGTGAGGATGCAGTAGTTCATATGTGGCTGTTATAAACTGCTTGAGCGATGCCTGATTTAACATCAGTCGGCAATGCTCACTTGAATATTCTGGAGGAACACAAACAAATCCTGGTCAAACTAAATGAACTGGCTTCTCTCAAAAAGATGGCAGCTCCTCTCCCTCTCTCAGAGAAGATCCAGCCATCCTGCAGCAGCAACTCAGTTGGCCTCCTCTATCGTCTTTTTTGTCACTATCCACGGCAGGAACATGAAGAAGGAGCCCTGTCAATACTAATATTGAAATTTGAATACAATTATCTGTATTGTTTATGGACTTATTAGTAAAAGTATTTAAACAAGGTGTATGACTTGCAGGGATATTATTTAAAAAAACCAGAAGGAACACAATTAAAAATGAGTGGTTATAAAACATTGCTAACTTTCTGTACTCGGGTATTGATGAATATAATTTTCTAATGCAGTATATCTATGATTTCTTTACTGGTGAAACATTTTAACTAATACCAGTGAGAAAATACATAAACAAAGTGATTTTGTTTAATAGTGTTTATTAAATCTGACCGTCCATTTGCCAAGTGTTCAAGATTATTTGGAAAAATAAATCAAATGTCTGTTTTGCTTTTAGATCTAACAAATCTGTTCTCAATGTTTGGTCTCCATACATTTCCCCCACGTGACATTTGACATCCCAGATGGCGGCAGATTAGAGGACTGGGCCCCGCAGTGATTCCGTCACATCATTAACTGACAGTAATTTAACTGGTCATCTCTGTTACTCTGCAAGAGACGGGGCATTTTACTAGATTGTTATGGCTTAGTGCTGTTATTAAACACTATTCATTCATGTAAACATACTCACACATACCTTGTAATGTTTCAATTGATAAAAAAATAGACAATGAACATGAATGGTAGAATTAAGTGAATGTGACAGTCCTGTTAAGAAACACTCACTACCTAAACTTCAGACCTCAATACTACATATTCCAGTCGTATTCCAGGATTACGAAACTCTTTTTGTCGTTTTGAAAAAAAAAAAATGACTCACATGGATTAACAATGAATTTGAAATCAAAATGATGACATTCTGTGAACATGATGTGAAAAAATGAACCATTAAATCATTTTAATTTACCCATGTTTTTATAAACCTCTTCAAGGAGGCAAAAAATAGAAAACCCTGGCAGAATGCAGTAACTGCTCTGTCAAAAGGACAACTGAGAAACATTTAATTTGATGCGAGACATCGCAGTTTGCTGTGTCCGTGAAATATTTACATACTGGCTGCCTGTAGCGGGACTCCGAGACAGGGAACGCTGCATTTATGAAAGTTTCCACTCCGGATGTTTTCAAAAGTTTCAGATTCAGGTGGCTACCCGACTCCAAACCGACAGAGCCTGTCGTTTCCGTCTCCGCATAAACGACACCTGAGAAAGGCTGCTCATCTAGCTCGATGAAATGAATGATTATTTCTTGGGAAATTAGCTAAGCCGTCCGAATGTCACGCTTGGAGCGGCAGGTGTTGCTATGCATCAAAATACACGTGTGTTTTTTTTCACGATTGACTAAACATTGCCGAAGAAGTTGGCTGAAACCCTCAGATCAACAGACTGTTGTCTCTTGTGATTGATGGCATTCTGACCGCCCCCTATCAATATTTCAACTTGAATTTTAAATTCAACTTTAATATTAGCTCAGGCATGAAAGAGCTTTGGCCACATGACCCTTTTGTGACCTAGCTGCTGATTTACTTATCAGCAATTGTCACACTTCATGTCCTCATTTTCCTCATCCATGAACCTCCGTGAATCTCCGTCTCCAGTGCATTGACAGTGACTGCACGACCAAGATTGAAATAAGCCCAAACCTCCGGACCATGTCCCACATCTCCCTTTTTTAAGCTACTCTCCTCTCTCGAGATTTATGGAAGCGGTAAAGCTGCATTTGTGACTTTATTGGAGAACTGCCGGAACTAAGTCAGAGTCATCAGTGGACGGAGGCGCTATAGAGTCACATCCTTTTAACTGTTAAATATATTTAATGGCCTCTTCTGTTTGATTTTATTTCGCTAACATTTGCAAACAACATATTGATGTGAATGATAAATATATAGAGATGATATCCTGCTATATAGACAAAGTACATATGGGGCTGTAATGTTTCTGAGTGCCTTTCAAGTGCAGCATTTCGAGTGGCATCACTTGCTTGAGTAGCGTAACAACATGAAGGTGGAAACAGAAATAGTGTGGACCAACGACGAAACCCAGCTGTTATTAAAACTCCCACTTACCTACTAAGCTACAAAAGCATCAGTTAAGGCTAAGAGACATAAATTAAACTGTGCAGGATTTCATTGATTTATTTTAAAATGTGCTAGAGGCAATTCTGTTCCATGTGCATAAAATGAGAGATTTGAAATACTAATATATTTATAATGTTATATTATTTTTGCATAGGTGTGTGTTTTAAAACTAAGTAAACTAACTTTTGATTATATATCAACAAGAATTTGTTTCAAATTAAATTTTGCTCATGCTTTTAAATTATTTAACTTTATTTACATTTTATGTACAGTTGACTTATTCCCAAGTTTTAACATTTGATTTTAAAAAGTGCATTGTGTTTCTTGATATGGTTTTCTTTCTATTCCATTGAGACTTTTGCTACACACTCTCATTTCATTTTGTGATCATTCCTGTTGGAGGTCCATTCTCTCACTCTTCCTTTCTTCTGTTCATATTGTGCAGGTATTTATGAGCAGACATTTCTTATACAACTGCAGCCAACCGATCCTGGATGTGAAGATTGCCTTTTGTCAGGTGTGTGTCCCTTACAGGTAAAAAAAAGGTACAGTACTCAATAAGTTCCGCTTCCCCTACGTCACTGTTTGCATGAGCGAACACGACTGACACCAATGTTTCTTTTCACCCTTTTCTGATTTATGCTTGCATTTAATCCAAAGTTAGACATGAAATGTGACTCTTTTCAACAACATGCAACTGCAGTATATGAGTCGCAGGTTTGCACAAGGTGTATTTAAGCATTAGCTCAGTATCCTTTGGAATTAGAAGACCAGTCATCCAGCAGAGGCTCAGAGTGGATGCACCCAGTGCCTTGAACTGCTGCATCCTTCACTGAACTTTTGCTCGAGACAATTCTTCTAACTCATTGTGTTTCCGTGCTATAACTGCTTCTCTACTCTAGATTTAATCTGGTTTGTTGCCCGCAGAGACTGTCACATGCTTGGAAGGACACGGCTGAATACACAGGCTCCGTCATGTGACCGTTGCCTGGAGTCTGACCAGTCTACTAGCTTGTCAAGCTACAGCAAAGATGACTTACCCAATGTCTTGAAATAATTAGATGATAGGTTTGAGCAACCTTCAGTCCAGAAATAGTAACATGCCTTGCTTCCATTACAATGTAACTACCAGTTTATAAAAACGGTTGCTCATGTGACTGACTCAGGTTGCCAAATATTACAAAAGGAAGAGCTATTCATATTTAAGGAAGTATACATATTTGAACTAGTGTTGAGCATGTATTGGTTTCTTGTTGAGCATGTTACATACTGCATGTCACTTGTTGCTCGAATAGGGATGGGTGATAACTTATCGTACATGATATACCACCAAACACAATCTCCACAATGACAATTCTGCGTCTCATGATAAATTCGATAAATTCGATAAATACAAGGCTCACTTGCTGCATTTGACATACGTGAACATGACAAGACCGTGACGCGCACCGCTCTCTCCAGCTCCGCAACGTTTGACAGCTGACATCGGCGTATGACAGTTGTGGAGAGTGTGGTGGACTTTGGTTCTCAATCATAGTTTTAAACTTATTTTTAATCCAGGGAACCTTTGATAATGACACTGGTCGACTCTGAGTCTCTGGATCCCTGTTTATTTTATTAGATGGTGTGGTCCTTAGGTAGGTTCTCTGACACGGTAGTCTGCCTTAGTTCACATCAACAGCGCTGACGCCTCGGAAACACTGTGGTGAAAATAGTTGGATATTGGACGGAGCTCTGCTCCGGTATTGTCGGCGGCGTCCTCTTCCACGTCCCCATTAGGGTTCACTGATCGTGGACACACTCTCACAGGCAGCGCTAATGCTACAACCTGGCATCAGTTAGGGACCATCAACAAATTATAGCGTGCTCCAAGTATTACTGAAATCTTCAATAAGGCAATGGAAAACAACCATTTTAGGAGAGAGAATTGTGAAAAGGTTCTGCCAGAGACGTGAAACATTGAATTTCTCATCTCAACACTTAGTTAACTGTGATATTGAAACATAAACAAATAATGATGTTGGAGACAAACTCCACCAATAAGTTTGATAATAAAACAGTTTCAAGAGAGACTGTAGTGTCCAACACATAGATTAGAATCAAAATGTATTTAACTTTTTTTGTCCATATGGCCCATCCCTATCCTCAAAATATATTTGGGTGATGTATCATGGATTCTAAATTATTTATCGGTAGGTCTGTGATTCTGTATCTCTGATCTGTCGCGTTTTCTCTTGTGGCAGGGGTTTGGAAAACAAGTGGATGTGTCATATATTGCCCAACATTACAACATGAGCAAAAGCAAAGTGGACAACCAGTTCTACAGCGTGGAAGTGGGAGACTCCACCTTCACTGTCTTAAAACGCTACCAGAATCTGAAACCCATCGGCTCTGGAGCTCAGGGAATCGTCTGGTGAGTCATCCAGTTGATTTCTTAAATCATTCGTCATGAGCATAAATTATTACGTCTCTTTCTTTTACATGAATGAATCCTGAGAAGCAGTGTGAAATTTCTGGATGATTACAGGCTCATTGAAAAACGGTTATAGCAGACAATTAACACAGCAAGAGCTCTGTCAAATATGGTGCGGCATGTGAAACGTATTTAATGATAATATCATTGTTTTATTTGTATATTTATGATGCTTCCCTCTGCTTTGCTTTTCATTATGTCTGTATTTGTCTTTCTTTTGATTCCCCCCACCTATTCAATGTAAGTCACAAGTGGTGAATTCACAAAGATGCAGAAAAAGGAAATGATCACAATACCTGAGGGGTGTTGCTGAGGCACCCCGCTGGAAAGACATCTGCTGTTCCATGAATGAATAATGAAGGAGGTTATTATTAGAAAAGCGTGGAAGTAGCATGAGTGGTTGCAGCTCAGCATGTATGGAATCAGAATAAATAGTGAAGGGAAATAAAGAGCGCATAAAACATTTGCTCATGGTGAAAAACATGCTGCCGTTCAAAGGTGCCAAGTAGCATAGATGATTTGACATGCAATTTATCATCTTTTGGATGGACAATACTGTATGTAAATTCATTATGTAATTCATTTAATTTTTAAGTTTGGATGGGTAGTTCATTTTTCATGTCTCAATCACGGTTCAGTGTTTCAGACTGAAGTTGCTTTCACAAAACACACTGCGCCATTAGTTTGATAAAAGACAACAGCACTAAATTCATGGCATTGTTTCTACATGGCGTGAAAATAAATCTCATCATCAATTTATTATTGAATCATGGGCTGCCTGAAGAGTCCCATTTTTGTTTGTTAATTTGTGGTAGGACTTTAATGAGTTAATTATGATTAATTAATTACACCATTATGATTAATTAATTACAATAAATAATTTCATTTAATTGAACAGTTTGCTCTCCAGACAACAGGGAACCTTTGTAAGTGCAGGAGTTCCTGGTCCACTGATCACACTGATGCGCAAGACACGTGGCAGCTAGGATGATAACAACAACAACAAACATGGAGGAATCCCTGAACAAAAGCAAACAAAAGCATCTGTTTGCTTTGGTTCAGGGATGTTTTTCACTCCACAATGGCCAGGGTTTCCACTACTCTGAATGGACTTGAAGTTCTTATAACATTGACATTCTTATACAAATATTTTCAAGACATTAAAAGAGCTTCAGTTTAAATAAGGTGATAAAAAAACTTGAATATAGACACCATCCTGATTTATTGTGCTATTGTCAAACTGATGCAAAATAAACAATATTGTGTTGTTTAAATGTATGTATGGGTCCATCATTTGATTCAGTAATATACCAAATTCATTCAAATTGAAAAATGTGGCTTCTTGTGGCAAATATTATTGTACAATTAAACTGTGATTAATTGAGATTAATTAATCATACATTCTCTAATTAATTTGATTATTTTTAATCGAATCCTACCCCTATTGTGAATATATTTGAATGGAAGATATTACTGCTGATGGGGAATAAGTCATAAGTATAAATGCTGTTCAGATATTGTAATGGATTATACAAGTTCAGCCAGCATCCAGTCAGCAGGATGCAGCTTTGAATGCAAAAATTTCAGACTTAGGAATGTATATCTGTGGCCAGTGTTTATTTTGTATAATGATTATTTTAGAACATAAAAGGATTTGTTTAGGCTGATGAGGCATGCTGCATAAAACAAACAAAACTATGTCAATATTTCATTAGTGTTTAATCAATTTATTTGAAGAGGGCTCTGACTGTCACTTTAATTTTCATAATTTTTCATATATATTTATTTTCATCTCAAGCCTTGAAGTGCCAATGGAATTTTGTGAGGTGTCTCACTATGGGATTGGAGTCCTTAGTCCTGACTGCAGTTGGAGCTGATGTTCAGTGAGATTCCACTCACGATTGTGAAGACACTAAAAGAATGTGGCTCCGCTTATTAAACAGATCAATAAGTCACATTAACGTCACAAGCACCTATTGCAGCCATCATGAATTTTACTTTTGACACCCAGGGTTCTTTTCATCTCCCATTCCTCATTGAGTGTAGTCTTGAGTCCCCCTCATGTCCTCCTCTCACCCTGCCAGCCCTCCTTTGTGGTGCATCCATTTCCTCCGTGCCTCAGGCTTTAGCGTCTTCCATTGCGAAGCAATTTTTGGGAATGTGCAAATCAGCTGGTGCAGGATGGAGCTATCTATGTTGGGGTTGTGCCCATTTCAGGGATTTATGCTGAGTATTAGACATGCATGGCAGCAAGTAAGAGCAACATCAAAAGTGAACTTAAATGTCATCTGATGTCATGATCATATGACACTGTAAAATCACCCATTCATTTCAATAGCCACAAAAATCTTGACGTGAAATGCAGTGAAAACATTTTTCTCTTCACAGTGACCATGAAATTCCAATTACATTAGGTTACTGAGATTTTGCATGTCCATTGTTAATATATAGGCATTCTTCAATAAATTTAGCCTTTTTTTTCTTTCCCTGTTTGTCTCTCATTCATATATGTAGCCCCTTTTAATAAAATACACTCAGTTACAGTTTGTTACTGTAGAACCATCTTAAAGAGGAATCCCACCAGTTTCTGACCTCTGAATAGGAAATTGGAGCTCAGTGGTAAGAGTGTCTCTTTGTGACACTCCTCTTATGCCCAAAATAGGCTTTTGAGTGATTTTACTTAAAAATGACCAAATAAAATATGATAAAATATTCGCACCAAAAAAAAGATGAAGTCTCTTTACTAGATACGATAGATTTTGCATTTTGTACTCTAATTCCCTTCTGATTTTGAGTTTATATTTGTATATATTTATAAAACTGAGGTCAAGAGTGCCACAACTTGCCATCCTTTGCCCTCGCTAAAACTTGCATCAAAAGTCAGGCTACTTCTCCGCCTCTGGAAGTCGAACACTGGACCAGGAAACTAAGAAGGCTAGAGGCTTTAAGTACTTTAGCTGGCTAGGACATCATTTTACTCACAGCAACAACAGTGACTAGCTCAAATCTCCCACTGGATCAATGCTTTTATGAAGGCTCTGCTGTTCCATGGCCACTCATCATCCATCGTCTGCAGCATTTGCAGGGACATGGCAAGTGAGTCCGGCCCAGCAGTGGTCAGTCCCACACATAGCACTTGTCTCCCTGCATGGGCTTGTCTCCCTGTGATGAATTAGTTCGTCATTCAGTGATACCATTTCTCCTCATAGATGCTTCAACTATTTGCTGTCGGTAGATGGAAAAGTGTGTCCATAGTAAAGGGACACATTTCTGATGATCCCATTGATTTGTTTGTGACGTGTTTCATGGTTGATGCAGACTAAACAATATGGATTGAAAATGGGGAGCAGCTTGTCAATATTTGTATTGGATACAAGGTGTGCTATAGTTTGTCCCAATAAGTTTTGTTTGCTCTTGGGATGGGCGAGATGGACAAGAAAAAGTTATCACAATAAATGCTGTAATTTTGGTGATAACGATAATTATCACAATAAATACATTTTCATTCTATTCCATGTGTTGGACACTACAGTCTCTTACGATGAAACTTATTAGTGGAGTTTGTCTCCAACATCATTATTTGTTTATGTTTCAATATAATAGTTAGAGTGTAGAAGTGAAGTGTAGAGATGACAAATTCAGTGTTTCACGTCGCTGGTAGAGGCTGCTCTGCCAGCTTTATTTAGGGGTTAAGTTGAGCCGTCTATTCTATTCTCCAAATCATTATTTAAACTGTCAGTCCTTTGTCTTGTGTGATGAAAAACCTTTACTCAATTCTCTCTCCTAAAATGGTTGTTTTCCATTGCCTTATTGAAGTTGTCACTAATACTTTGACCACTTTAGAATTTGTTGATGGTCCCTAACTGCATTAGCGCTGCCTGTGAGAGTGTGTCCGCGATCAGTGAACCCTAATGGGGACGTGGAAGAGCGGTGGTCTGTCCAATATCCAACTATTTTCACCATGGTGTTTCGCCGAGGCGCCCACGCAGCGGGAGACCTGCATGTGTTGATGTGAACTAAGGCAGACTACCGCGTCAGAGAACCTATGAGGACCACTTCATCTAATAAAATAAACAGGGATCCAGAGACTCAGATTCAACCAGTGTCATAGATGTCGCCCTTCCTCATCTATTGAATGAAAGTTATAGAAGTGGCATTCACATTTAGGTGTTGTGGGCTCACACATGAAACTGATTTCTGTCTTACAGTGCGGGCTATGACGCTGTACTGGATCGGAATGTTGCCATCAAGAAGCTGAGCAGACCCTTCCAGAACCAGACCCATGCCAAAAGGGCTTATCGGGAGTTGGTGCTCATGAAATGTGTCAATCACAAAAATGTAAGTGACTTACTCAGAGGTTTTGTTGTCTGCACGACGGCTGAAAACTTTTTCTCATTTAAATAATTTGCGTAAATTGCCTGTTTGTATTGACTATTTGATCAATTTCTGTTTCAGATCATCAGTTTATTAAACGTCTTCACCCCACAGAAATCTTTAGAGGAATTCCAGGATGTGTGAGTATGACCTTTAGCGAACTACCATCACCATTAAAAGGTCATTCAGAATTTCTTCCTCTCTCGGGTGTATGAGTGTTGCTGCACTGGACCTTTAACAGTCTGATCGACATAGTTACTTCTGATTTCTGACTGAGCTTTAAATACTTTTCATCGAGTCACCTGCGATTGTAAACTGGGCTTGTATAATAGTAAACTTTTATGGGACTCATTGTGCATTTTTATGGAACACTGTTATTACACATGCTGATGCTTTGTGTACCTCAGTGATGTTTGTTGTGTATCTTTAATGTCTTGGTGGTCTTGTGTGTTTTTATTGTCATTGAGTGTTGCAGCTGTTACACATTGAATTTCCCTAATGTGGGACAAATAAAGGACATCTTATCTAATGGAATCTAAAACACTCGTCCTAGATACCTAGTGATGGAGTTGATGGACGCCAACTTGTGCCAGGTGATTCAGATGGAGCTCGACCATGAGAGAATGTCCTACCTGCTCTACCAGATGTTGTGTGGCATCAAACATCTGCACTCTGCAGGCATCATTCACAGGGTGTGTAGCACGTGTATGTGTAACCAATAACACATAAATAATAGATTTTCATGAGCAATGATGCAACTTTTTCGTATTTATATGACCATTATTAGTAAAACAATTGAGTAATTTGTCCAAAACAGTTTACATTTGATGATTAAAAACATGTTATTTTCTCCTCCAGGACCTAAAACCTAGCAATATAGTTGTAAAATCAGATTGCACGCTGAAGATTTTGGACTTTGGCTTGGCGCGGACAGCTGGCACTAGCTTCATGATGACCCCCTACGTGGTGACTAGATATTACAGAGCCCCCGAAGTCATCCTTGGCATGGGCTACAAAGAAAATGGTAAGAAACTGTCTGTTGAGAGAACCTCAAAATCATGGTATTGTCGACATAGCATTTAAATGAGCTGTGTTTAGATCCACAGGGGATTTAGCCATTGATCCACAGCAGAACTAGAATGATATGTTCAACTTTGGTTAACTGTATTTCCCTTGATTATGAAGATGAAGGCTTTCAACCTCATTATTTGCTTCTTGTCTTTCTGCTATGTTTTAATATTGATGCTCCATTTAAATCTGTCTCCTCATTAATCTTCTTCCCTGTAGTGAATAACAAGCACATGATAACTTTTGTTTTCACCTCCATAGATGGCTCTTGTCTGGCACTAACACCTGTTTTTCCCTCTTTCTCTCTTTCTTGCCGTCATCTCTGTGAATGCAGTGGATATATGGTCGGTGGGGTGCATCATGGGAGAAATGGTGCGCCACAAAATCCTTTTCCCTGGCCGGGACTGTATCCTTATTAACCAAATGCCACCATAATGTTAGTTCACTCTGATATTTTAACATCATTCTGCGTCATGTGTTAATCCCTAAAATCATTTTCAGCCCATCACTCAAAATTTGTTGTTTTACGCTAGCGATGGTGATAACTTATGGTTCACAGTATACCGCCAAACACAATCTCCACAATGACAATTCTGCATCTCACGATAAATTCAACAAACACGCGGCTCACTCGCTACATTAGACTTGCATACATGAACACGACGAGACCGTGACGGCGCACCGCGCTCTCCAGCTCCGCTGCAACAGTTGTGGAGAGTGTGGTGGACTTTGGTTCACCATCGTAGATTTAAACGTATTTTTAATCCAGGGAACCTTTGATAATGACGCTGGTCGCTAATTATTACGATAATTATCGTTATCGCCGCAATTACAACATTTCTTGTGATAACTTTTTTTTGTCCATATCGCCCCCTATTGTACGCTAAACTTTGTTGCATGATTTAAAATCAGACAGACAGAAAGATAGACCTGATCTCTCTCTCTCTTTCATTTTGAATGTGTTTCTGAAGCTCAGGATGCTTTTTATGACTCCAAGGTGACTTATTGAAGAGCACAGCTTGAGGGTGAATGGTCACCAGGCTGAGAATATGCATGTGAAGAGGTGCTAACAAGTGTTTCATGCATTTAATGAATGAATAATGTTCATTTGCTATTATCACTCTGACTCATCGGGATCAGGACAGTTCAAAAGATAATTTGTAAATAACCAACACTGTGTTAGAAGCATGTTAAATATGATCTAAACAGAAATGAATGCACATCAGTGTAAACACATCCTCAGAAGAAAAAAAATCATGCTTCACATATTCATTTTCTGCTCTCTCCTTGCTTTTGTTCTTTTTAAAATGTAATTTCTAAAACAGAACCTTGTGTTATATGGAATGATTAGCATGCCATAATTTGTAAATGAATTTGAGAATAAAAGGAAAAAAATACATGGAAATATCAATGCAACATGTATGTACAACAGTATGTTTTTATTTCTTCTGAACAAACAACAGTGGGCTAGCATCCAGGCTAACGTTAACATCCTCACACCTCTAACAGATCTATCACCGCAACATCGCGGCAGCCAATGACACGTCGTCTTTACGGGTGACGTCATGAAGTGATGTCCCAATTCTTAGGGACGTCAAGGGTGTCAAGACTAATCTTTCTACGTGTTCATCTACTTTAAGAACCGAATATCGTCACTGAGGGTGGCGTTGCCAGTAATAAGAGTGTGTGTTTGTGTGTGTGTGATCTCAGTGGACATGTGGTCAGTTGGCTGCATCTTTGGTGACGTGATAAGAGGAACAGTGCTGTTCCCTGGGATCGATCGTATCCTTCTAACCTCCTGCCGCTCCTTTAAAGATATTTAAGGCTTAAGTTTTAGACAGAGACAGCCAGGAAAATGTGCTGAAATGAAACAGCACAGGAAAGAATTCACCAATGTAAGATGGCGATAAAAATCTTGTCAGTAGATGCTGGAGGAGGTCCAGTCTGGTGGGTGGAAGGATGTGTCTGACACGCCGGTACGACGGAAGTAGCAGGTTCTGGCAGCAGACTCTCTCAACTGCCGTGCCCTGTGAGGACAAGACTGGCGGGGGTCATGATTTGTGAGTGTGGAGGATAAGAAATCATTTTCTCACAACCGAACATCAAATTATTGAATACAAAGATTAGTAGTAGTAGACTTTATTGTCATTATACAAACCACTGTTCAGTGAGATTTAATCTTCTCCGTCAGTGCATCATACAGAAATAATAAATGAATTTTTAGAGAAAAAAAAGCAAATAATGTTGTCCATAACAAAATGTTTGCCAAATATAAACTCACATTAAGTGTATTTGTACTTCCTTTCTCAACGTACTCACCATGATTTTATTTCCACCATAGTCGCGTCTGTCCTGTGTGGGTGTTTGCCTTAATCCTGACCCCCCCCCCTCCAGATATCGACCAGTGGAACAAGGTAATTGAGCAGCTTGGAACTCCCTCACCAGAGTTCATGAAGAAGCTCCAACCCACAGTGAGGAACTATGTGGAGAACAGGCCCAAGTATGCTGGACTCACTTTTCCCAAGCTCTTCCCTGACTGCCTTTTCCCTGCAGACTCTGAGCACAACAAACTCAAAGGTGAGACATTCATTTGGAAGATTTTCAGAGAACTTATTTACCATGAACAGGTTTTAACAACATTAATCCTCAAACTGCTGCTAGAAATGTTCAGGTGCTAGAAACTTCAGAGTGATCAATTATGAGTTTAGTCACGCTTCTTAGAGCTAATGTTTGAGTGCTGGTAGAACATGAAGTAGGAGCATCACATGACACTCTCCATTTGTCGGAGCAAGCCCAGGTGTCACGCCACGTTTGCCCAGAAGATGTATTGTACAGTTTTTTCTACTTGTTGCCCAAAATAGCAAGAAGTTTGTGACCAACGCTGTCATAAAACAGAAATGAGCTCAAACCGTGATGTGGTGAAGTGTGGGATCAGGTGTGAAGTGCAGCATTATCATACCGCGGGTGAAGTGACTCATAAATGACAGGCATCCTTGAGGGTTTGAGTGGCAAAAAGGAGGAATCTTTTAAGCTGAAACCGACAAATCCGTCAGAGGAGCAATGGTGATGGAAGCAACAAAGTTTTTTTTTTTTTTGCAGAGCCCTGTGTCATCGGCATGTTGATGGCGGAGCACCTTAACTTGAGTTCTCCCTCAATTTAGAAGAGCAGTCAGTGGGCAGGGGAGGGATGGCTGAAGGGTTTTCAATTTCAGACCGCTCGATTTACGAAGCTTAAATCTATGTTCACATTGGCTTTACGTTTTCTTAGAAATAAAAGAAAAGTTGTTTTTAAAATTGAATGAAACTCTTTCTTATATCACATTTTTGACTAGTTGTTGTTTACACTTGAATATATTTACTATTAATCCCACAAAAATCTATAATCTTCGTGGCCAATATTCAGAAAATAGTTTATCTTGTTTTTGTGTTGGGTATCTAACAGTGCTATCAATATCCTTTCCCCCTAAGAACAAACTGTTACATTGACTGCCAGATTACATTTAGTTTTGACTTTTTTTGTGTGATAACAACTAGGTTTCAGTGACTCCATTGTAAACCCTTTCTTTTTATTACATTTTGTATTTGTGTTGTCATATGCATGAATAAAGCTTGAAATGGAAAAGTGGGTAACACTTGATAATGGGGAACACAGTTCGTTTTTAAATAAACAATCAAACAAACAACCCTGGCACAACAGGACATTTATCAGTTCTTTGTAATGATTAATTACTGGCTAATATGCTTCTAATACACATGAGAATAAGTAGTTTATGTTCGTAATGTTCCCTGGTCTGTGTTACTGACAAGTGTGTGGCAGATGTTTGCAGAGCATAAGGTCACTGTTCTGTGTCCCCTCTATGACTTGTGACTTGAATATGAGAGCTGCTTCACATTTTCTTTCGACTTATTCGATTACTAACACCCAATAGCTAATGTGGCTGACCTGTCTCCCCGTCCCCAGCGAGCCAGGCCAGAGACCTCCTGTCTAAGATGCTGATCATCGATCCTGCTAAACGGATATCCGTGGACGAGGCCTTACAGCACCCCTACATCAATGTTTGGTACGATCCAGCTGAGGTGGAAGCGGTGAGTCGGCCACTGTCTCATCGATGCCCTTCTGTCTTGGGATTTGTGCAGCGCTGAAATAGAATTATTTTTCTTCAGTGATAAGTACTGAGTATCTGTGCTGCTTTTTTGGTTGACATCTCATCTTTATTTTCTATCTCTAGTGTGCACTATGTAGCTTTGCATGACATAGTAGAAATCATGATGAAGACAGATGGATGAAAGGCCTTTATAGACGACACTGCAAGCATCTTCATCAAAACCTCTGTATCATGAGGTGACATAGAGATTGGGAAAAAGCCATCTCCAGCGTCATTAGTTCAAAAGTTACCACTTCTAGCGAGATGGATTCACAGGCAATCATTAAACAACAATTATTGCACCACTAATTTGACTCAGTTTCAGAGACAAACCATCCCATCCAGAGCTGATGTTTCTGACTGTCTGCTGTGCTGCCTTATGGGTTTTAATGATGACATTGCTGTTCGAGTCACGTTGGTGTGTGTTCTCATGGCTGTGAATGGCATCTCAACACATTTTCTGCTGTTTTCCCCTTCTCTAATGTCATCTCATGCTGATGAAGGCCAGAGATCTCATCCAAATATCCATGGTAAATAACCACCGCCCGACATCAAAGAAGAATGATAATGAAGGAGAAGAATCTGTTTAGTTTGATGTAGCTTCACATGTCTGCCGAGTCTCAAGCTGACAATCTTGGATCATATCACTGCAGGGGTCACTGATATGAGTCGGGATGGGTCAGTTTATGAGGAGTGTTTTGCATTATAGCTTGAGCGTGTGGAACCCTTCACCTGTTAAATGTAATGTAACAGTATGTTTATGCGGAAAACAAAGGCAACATGAGATGCACTGAACACATGTATTTTGTGTTTTAGAATTTCTCATTTTTGAGCAACCACATTCCGGCTTTTCCATTCCGGCATGCTATTTTTCTATTTATCAGCGAAACAAGTCATGATTGTTTGATGCATATTTATTTTTCATGCTCATCTTTGAGTTTAGTTGCAGGCTTATTTAACTGCTAAGCTGGTAAACTTGTGTAATCACAGTTAAGTTATTCTAAAATGGCGTCACTCTCTTTGTCCTCCTGCAGCCACCGCCTCAGATCTATGACAAACAACTTGATGAGAGAGAACACTCCATCGACGAGTGGAAAGGTGAGCAGTTGGCGCAGTCGAACCGATCGTGATCATCCATGACCAGAGGAAATATTACTTACACCAAGCAATAGTATTTTGTATAGTTCTGTTGTCAGTAGCAGTAGAGGACAGAGTAAAAGAAGAGGAAGTTGTTAGTACTCTTGTCTTCAGCTGTGCTGTGAAATGTTTGTTACAAGTTGTAGTGATACATGATAGTCTTAACACTCAGGCTTTTGCTCCTCTTTCAGCCCTGGGAATTATAGACAAAGTGAACACAGATTAGCCCAAGCAAACACTGAAAACATCCTGATCTGATGGACAGGCGCCTGGCTCTCTGGCTCTCTCATTGTTGAGAACCAGAAACAGAACCAGGACCTCTGGAAAAGGCTTTTTGATCTTGGGGATCGGGGTAGGGAGGTCACGGAGGGAGAGGAATGCATTCATCTTTCCTCATATTTGAGTAAATATATGCAATGATAGTATTCTTAGATTTAAATGTAGGACAAAGAAAATCATTTATATAATAATAAAAAGTGATATTTTATCGTAAAATATTGATCAGCCTGGAGAGAAGCTTTTCAGCTGATATGTTCTGACAGCAAAATATAGTTATTAGCTTTTCTGTGGAATTAGCCCTTTGCTCGTCCTGTTCCTAGTCTTTTTCTTCCTGCTTCTTCTTGTTCTTCCTGTGGCTGAAACCTTTCTTCATGCGAGTCTCACTTTTATGGGTTATTTCCCTCACTGTGTTTTTGTTCTTTGACTGTCCTGCCAGAATTGATCTACAAAGAGGTGATGAATTTTGAGGAGAGAACGAAGAATGGCGTAGTGAAGGGACAGCCTTCACCTTCAGGTACTCTCAGTGCATAACCCTAATCGCTCTGTAAGTGAATTTATTACAACTGGAATTGTTCCTTCGTAAATCGACAATCCCATTGTGTTGTCCAACATACGTCCCGTCTGCTTCATCTTGTGATTTTAACTCAGCTAAACATGATATACATGTCTTCTATCATCGTGACGTAATGATAATTCTTTGTCATCAACACACAGTGTCCTGTGTTTGTTATTGTGTGCCTGTGAAAATGTTAACATTTGGAGTGTTGTGGGGTCAGATGGGAACCTTTCTTCTATTGTCAGCGAATTCTGGGAACTGACCACACAGAGGCGATATTTTTCAGTCAGTTTTTGCTGGGAAAACATCCTCCAATAGCGAGAACATGAAAGAGTTCAAAAAGTTAACATTAAGATTAGTAGTTCTCTTTAGCATCCTCTGCCAGTGTGTTACCTGCGATGATGCTCCATCTGATAATAATTCTCTGCAACATACAGTACAAGGGTGACTCCACGTTTCTCCAGTAAACGTGATGTTATTGGAGTTGGAAGCACCTTGAAATCAACCACGTTTAAGAAGTGTGACCGTGAAGCAGACTCACCGTCGACAGAGTACAACTCCTTCAATAGCGTGCCCGTTTTATCTTGCGTACAGTGGCATCTACTGGCCAATCGCGTCATTGCGTGCAGTGACTGGCTCACCCTCGCTGGCTGATCCGACTTCAAAATACAAGGAACCAGAGTACACTGTTTCTCATAAGTATTTCACTCTGATATTTCTGAAGAGCAAATGGTTCCCAAAAGCCCGTGATGACACGGTCGCAGCACCTCTTCCAGAGTCCTCCTCCCCATCGTCTAGTAATTAAGCAGATGCAGTGTCTGGGAGCAGACGCAGTGCAGCAGAGATGCTTGACTGCAGCAGGAGGGAAATATAGGATCCAGTAGTCACTGACAGACGTGTGTCAAGAGACGAAGCTCTATCACTATTATTCCCTCAATCGAGGCCATCTATTGAGTTTCCGTTAAATGTGAACGATTTCACAAACAAGTCTGAACCTTTACCTTTGACGTTGCTGCATGTATTACTGGACACGAGCAACAACTGGGGGTGCTCACTGTTTTCAAGGGAGAAAAAACTTGTGATGATAATGTGTGATTTGTGCTCATGAATAATTGCTTTAACCTTTGACTAAAATGTCCAACAGTCCCCAAATCCAAACGAATCCTTGTCCCACAGACGTCATCATGTGACCTGCTCGTATATCAGCTGCTCTCCTGAGCAGGACTCTTGTAACCCCCTGCTGCGGTTGATTCCCTTAGCGCAGGTGCAGCCGTGAACAGCAGCGAGAGCCTCCCCCCTTCCTCTTCCATCAACGACATCTCCTCCATGTCCACCGACCAGACCCTGGCCTCCGACACAGACAGCAGCCTGGAGACATCCGCCGGACCCCTGGGATGCTGCAGGTGACTAGCCGCCTGCCTGCGCAACCCCTCGTTCTTCCGGAGATGAAGCAGTTCCAGTGATTAAAAAAAAAAAAAAAAGGGAAAAAAAAGAGGAATACGTTGAAAATAAAAATATGGAAGAACAAAATCCAAAGCCTGTGCAATGTCCTTCTGAAAACAGCGTCGATATTTAAACAATGGTTATTGCTTTGCTGCTATTATTAGCCCTCATATCCAGATGAATTGCATCGACTCTGCCGCGTTGGCTGGTGGCCTCCTGAATCCCCTGTTGTCAAAGCTTTTCTGCTCTGGTTTGTGTGGCAAGGTGGGCTGCCTTTCTCCCAAACAATGTCTGTGACGTCACAGTCACGAAGCAGGATCTGTTTGTTTCACCGTGCACCATTGTAAATACTGTAATTCTGTACAGCAGAGTGGGACTGACGGCCAGTACACTGAAACCTTTCTCTTGTTTTTGTTTCACGAGAGCACCTTGCCACATCACCTCCCCCTCCTGCCTCAGTTGCCCCTTGTCCTCACTGTATTCCTGCATGATTAGATATAAGAACAATGCTAATCGCACTGTATGCTAAAAGATGTATATTTTGTTCATGTGATGTTCACTAACAGCTGGTGGCACATGTGTTTGTGAAGTCAGGGCTGAAGACTTATCTTAAATACATCCCCAAATCTAGAATGCTTATGGAATTACTAATGAAAAAAGGAAGGTACCTGACTGTGCCAAGTGCCTTTTAGAAGGTTCACAAGTATAAAAGTCATGCACATTGTCCACTTTTTTTCTTAAATCCCTGCCTAATCTTTAGTGTTTTCGCTTACGCACAGAACTGCCATTCCATTTAGTACTTACAAAGGACTAGGACTGTCACTTTTTGTTACAATTTCAGCCATCAGGCAAGTTGACTGACCTTACTGAGCTCTAACCCGGGAGAGCCACAGAGGTGACCTCTTTTTCAACTTACACTAGCGGATACCCACTAGCGCAGTAACCCTGGGCAGAACAACTTTTCATTCTATTATGTTTTGTATCTTTTAAGAGCCCTACTTCCTTTCTTTAATAGATGGAGGGGTTAGCTAGCATCTTCCTCTAGTGATCTGCTTCATTGTCAGAATTATCAGAAAATATTTATTTATTGCTCATGTAATAACAATTATTGTTTCAACATGCACCTATTTAGATCCACATTTAGCAGCACTAACTGGACCATCTAGTTGCAATATGACACCATTTTCCATAAATGACTAGCTGCCACCTAGAAAAGGACACTTGTGAATTTGCACATAGATTTGAAACAAACAAAAAAAAGCTGAGTCTGAACTCAACTGCATTTGACCGCTGGACACATTTGAGTTGGACTTTCTGAGTCTTCAGCACCTGACTAGTGAAACACTCGCAGACTCATGGTTATGTCACCAGGCTAACAAGGGGTCACCGGGGGTCTCCAGAATAAGCTACTGCACGGCTTTATGTTCAGGGTCTGGCCGGAGCAAAGTTACTAAACAGGGTGCAACTTTTGAACTTCTTTACGCTGTATAATACTGTCACACAAGAGTCTGTACAAGTCGGCTTCACCACAATCACAGACACTCTCTTCAGTCACCCCTTTTCGTTCCGAATGTGACTTTCTCTTATCAACATCCCAACAAACAATTGTGTTACTTTAGAGTAAAAACAGGTGCTTAGATGTCCCTTTTTTTTTTAAATGTCACGCACCGGCTGAAGAGATGAAGCTATCACGGGAACGGATGAATGTACAAGTGTTTGGTTTCACCGTGACTTAAAATAAAACCAGCGTTCGACACACATTTGTTTAAAGATGCAATCTGGACAGTTCATGTAGATTTTGTGTGATTGCATTTAAGAATGTTGGTGTGTGGAAGTAGGGTCATGTGCGTGCTCACATTAGTTAGTGTTGACATGGGTGGGTCATGATATTTGCCAAAATCACGTTTCCTTTGGCTGGTTTCCACCCGGCACTCGCTGTGATACAATTTGGAAAGAGTGCTGCCGATCATCACTTGGATTTGTTGATCATATTGTAAATAACAAAAACCCAACAATGCAATAATCACTTTACTCAGACAGGGAGGAACCATCAGGTGATGCTTCAATAAAACAGCAGTTATTTCCACCCAAACATGAAACAATAATCAAACCGGTGAAGCTCATCCGAATCAGGTGATTGTTGTCCTTCAAATGTTCTTTCTTCTACTCTGTGCTGTTTTTAGGAGTCATCCCTTTTTCTTCTCTCTTTTTAGAATTTATTTATTCTTATTATTATTACTATTATTTTGGACAATGTCAGATTGAGGAAATACCTATGTAACTGTTCATGCTGTTTTCAAGGCTTTGGGCTACAAGCATTTCAAAATCAAATGCAAAAGAAAAAAAATCGGAAAGCTGTTACTGTAAACACATTTTAAAGGAACTGTGTATGTAAAAATAATATATGTATGTGATTGAAAATAAACAAAACTTTGATCTTGGGTGATGGCGTCCCTGTTTGTGTGTATTCCCCTCACCCCCCAAATGTCCCACCAATCCCGTGTTCATAATTCACAATTACTTCCTTGCTGTATATGCTTGTTTTCCCTTGCACTCATGTTATTAGCATTTTATTATAAAAGGGCACAAAGGATGCTTTGTGGATGAGTGAAACGGACTTCCTCCCAACGTATGTTAAAACAGTAGTGAAAAGTCCATGAAAAACGATACATTTAACACTTTATCGTGTTGTTTATTAAGTTAATTGTATATCAAGTATCTAGTGATGAATTGCTTCGCACTTCAAGCAACTTGTGTGAACATTTATCTTTTCTCAAAGGGATTGATAAGGCTCATGAGTAAGGTCTTTTTGTGAGACTTAATTTTGTCCACTTGTGGCCACCGTATTCTCTGACTGCTCGTCATGGAACAGTGAGCATGTGTGGATCAGGATATATCTTCACCCCTTTATACACAAAAGTTTCGCCTCCGTCCTCGTCTGACTGGTCCTCAGTCGTTGACACCAGTGCTGGTCGCTTGCTCCATCGTAACCATGGCAACGATCTCAGGGCACGTTCCCCTCCTGCGGACCCAGGTGGCTCTTATCAGGACCAGCTCTGGAGAAGATGGTACTTTCCAGCCTTCTCCGTCTGACCATGAACCCTGTAAACGGCTGCTCAGGCCATTGTGCTGCACCTGTAACTTCTCTTTCTCACGCACACTAAACCGCACTCTCTTCACTCAGCATCCTCCGTCTGTAAATAACTTAATTATTTGTAGCACATTGTGCAATTCCAACAATATTAATATTGTATAATTGCAGGGAAATACACCTTTGATGTAACTTCCGCGTGTTCGTTTACTCGTGAGAGTGACGACCAAAAATCCACAAGTTAAAATAAAAAAGAAGCTGTTTTCATGTACAAATGATTGCTGGAGACTCGCCCTACGGCAGCGACGTCACTTGTCTTCCTCCGCCGCCGGGCGTCACTGCGATGCTTTCATGTCATCTCCTTGATGTCGCCGCCAAACCCACCCCAGTTCGAGGGTGACGACGTCCCGTGGCCGGTGTCTGAACCTCTCCCTGGACCGGCCGCTTGCAAGTTCGCCAAGGACGAAAAGGACGCGGTGGAGGAAGACTCGTTATCAGCGGAGGTGCCGACTCTGGACCGGATGTTCGGCGAGGGCGGATTCGCCTCACCTACGCCGCGAGCCGGACCGGAAGGTTCCACGAATTTGGACTTCTGGGCTTCTGTGATGACCACCTTTGACCCCAGCGAGACCCCACCGCCGGTGCACCGGAGCTGGCACGTGATGTCCGACGAACCCCAGTACGGCAACCAGTTCGCAGACGGAACCGGGGACCCGATGTCTAACTCGTACTCGAATGTGACCCAGAGGAGTCCTGCGTTCCCGGGGTGAGACTCTCCCTGACTTCTGTTGAACCTGACGGTGAAAGAGCGAACGACTGGAAACACGGGAGTCGTCGCGTGACCACGCGAAGTTACGAGTTAAAGTCCCGCTACAGTTGTGGACAAAACATGTTTGATGTTCGAGCAACAAATGACATAAAATAATGTGAATTATTTTCTTCAAGTCTAATCATATAAGCCGTTACACACAAATATGGTTGTCATCGCAATTAAAATACATTTATTTGGACGGTAATGCTTCAAATATTGTCACTAAATGTTTTTTTTTTAAATCAGAATATTCAACTTATTGTTTAAAATAGTCATAGAATAAAAGTATGACACAGCAAGGGATAAAAGAGTAAACTTTAAAGGATGAAAGGAAGTATAGTGACTCAATTTTAATGTTCTATATTCCATTTTCTTGGTTAGTTCTAGTTCTTAGTTTAGTTAAAAATAACTAATGAATTTCAAAGAAAGTCATGAAAGAACACACTGTATTAAAGTCTGATCCAGATAAGGAAGAACGCAAGTGATTACTCAGAAGATTCATTCATTCGATGTTCTCAATTGTCAGGGACATTTTCATGGTGAACATAATGTCAGTTTTCCTTGGACGACAAAGATCTTCTTTGATTCAATTCTTTAACTGAAGTTAACACAACAGCCTAACATCCATACATCCGGGAGTCTGGTCCTCGAATGTCAACCCATATTCGCGTGCCCTCTCTGCTCAGAGCCCAGGCTCACGGTGCTGTGCTTGCTTCCAGGGCGCCACCTCAGAGAGAGTGTGTGATCTGCAGCGACAAGGCGTCGGGCTGTCACTACGGCGTGTTGACCTGCGGCAGCTGCAAGGTCTTCTTCAAGCGAGCGGTGGAAGGTGAGAAAACACAAGCTCCATCCTCTCCCTCTCAGGTGTCAAATGGGTCAAGAGAGACACGTCACTAGACGCCAAGTCGCTTTTGATCATAGGTTTCTCTCGCGTCCATCTGTTTCCGGAGACTTTGCCTCTTTTGAAGCTAAATGAAGGATGTCCTGGGGCCTCAGTAGGTTCCCTGAAAGGCCTTCACTAAACCACTGTACCACTCGCCTCACGGTGAGAGCAGTTTGATGACTGGAGTTCAGTGAGCACGTCTCCAGCTACTGAGCACTGCGTGGCGAGTCTCCACCAGACGTCCGTCTCAGTGGTGTGGTCCTAGTGTTTTGGCTGACAATGGTCTGAGTCCAGGTCGTGGGTGACCTCAGGCTGAGGATCAGACAGCAACAACATCAACCACTTTGGCGTCAGAGGCCATCGGCGTGAAGCTTCGACTCGATCAGTGTCTTGAGCTTCATCAGTCAGAGGCGAGAGAAAGCGACAAAACTCCTCTCTCTGGGAGTCAGCTGTCCTGTGTACCTGGGCGCCCTCTGGTGGCCTCTATTACACTACATCACAAACTACCTTCAGTACTGAGACTCATAGAGACCTGTGACTCACGGTTAATCAGGGTTAATTTGTGAGTTGAATCGCACACATGTCACCGTGTCCTGACAGCCTCCTCCTCACTCTCTGAGCCTGAGGCTCCTCTCACAGCTGTGTCTGCCCCCCTGTGGCTCCACAGGGCATCACATTTATCTGTGCGCCGGACGGAATGACTGCATCGTGGACAAGATTCGCAGGAAGAACTGCCCGGCGTGTCGCCTGCAGAAGTGCTACCAGGCCGGGATGATGCTGGGAGGTAGCAGTTTGACTGTCCACTGCCATGAGGTGTGTCTCCTCACTGACCCTCTTCTGCTGTCTCAGACAGGAGGATGGAGCAGCCTGGGTCCCTGGAGGCCCTGGGTTTGCCCCCGCCCCCGGTGCGGCAGTCCCACTTGGCCAGGTCCAGTGAGGCTCAGGCTAGCATCGGGGAGCTGCAGTTCTCGCAGCAGATCATCACCATTCTAGCCAACATCGAGCCAGGGATGGTCTCGTCGGACAACGACGGCAGTCAGGCTGAGGTCCCTCATCTGCTGCTCAGCTGCCTCAACCGCCTCTGTGAGAAGCAGCTGGTGTGGATCGTCAAGTGGGCCAAGTCCCTGCCGGGTGAGTGGTGGACCCCGACCCTGGCCTGACTCTTGATATGTTCTCAGAGGGGTCCATGTTTCCTCCAATGGTGAGCTCTTCTTCTGCTTCGTCCACAGGCTTTCAGAATCTCCACCTGGAGGACCAGATGACCCTGATCCAGTATTCCTGGATGAACCTGTGTGTCTTCTCTCTGGGCTGGCGCTCCTTCCAGAACGTCACCAATGAATTCCTCTACTTTGCCCCAGACCTGATACTGAGCCAGTGAGTCGCTGGAGAAATGGTCCCCAGGTGAGAGTTGAGTCTGAACTCAGGTGTCGCCCTCAGGGAGCAGATGAGGAGGTCTTCCATCTATGAAGTGTGCTTGGCCATCCAGTTCATCCCTCAGGAGTTCACCAGCCTGCAGGTGACCACGGAGGAGTACCTCTGCATGAAAGCCATCATCCTGCTCAACACAGGTCAGTCGGCCATTTCCTGCCTCAACTCACATTAGGTTAGCATAGCTAGCTTAGCGTCAGCTGGAGAACAGAGGAGCCGAGGTAGCTGGGCTGTTGCTGACTCAGCGTCTGTCTTCAGTCCCGCTGGAGGGCCTGAAGAGTCAGCTCGCCTTCGAGGAGATGAGGCAGACATACATCCACACGCTGATCCAGACCACCTACATGAAGGAGAGGGGCATGGTCGCCAGCTCGCAGAGGTTCTTCCGCCTGACCAAACTGATGGACTCCATCCACGAGGTGAGCTACTCACTGTGCCCCACTTGCCCCGCACCTGACTCACCTGACCTCCCGTGTCTCTGGGCAGATCGTGAAGAAGGCCAGCCTGTCCTGTCTGAGCGTTTTCATCCAGGCCGAGGCCATGCAGGTGGAGTTCCCAGAGATGATGAGGGAGGTCATCACGTCGCAGCTGCTAAAAGTGGTGGCCGGCATGGTGAAGCCACTACTCTTCCACTCCCCGCAGTGACGCTAGCCCTGCCTCATCTGTGCGTTTCTTGCACTCCGAGGACAAGCTGGCGCTGGACTGTAGACCAGGAAGTGCAGTGAGAGTCGGGTGTTGCTGTGTCTGTGTGAGGCTGGAGATCAGATCTCTGTAGGTCCCTGGGTTACAGACAGTCCAGAACCGAGTGCCTTTAACCCTGCAGCTTCTTCATTCTCGTCTGCGTGAAGAAGGGCGCCAGCTTCCCTTTGATCTTTTCAGCTTCTGTGCAATAAAGATTGAGAAACAGCATCCGGGCTTCTGTCATCTGTTTCCCACCAACCACAGCCTGGAACGCCGCTGACTCCAGATGTCAGTCATTGTCGGGATCCTGGATCTGATTGGACCAAGTCCTCTCTCAAGCTGAGGGAGTGTTACCCTGAAAACCAGGGCTCAGGACGCGCTGCCTTCAGGGTGCGGGTGGTCCATGGAACGTTCACATCGGGGCCCCCAGGTGTATCAGCTGAGGTCCCGGTCACGTGACCCACAGCTCGCAGAGCACTCAAACCTGGACCAGTCAGAGGTCAGAACCATCAGCGTTGATTGTGAGGCCTGGGGAACAAGCAAGTCTCACTTCAGTGCCAGAAAATTGAGATTCGACCTGACCTGATCAGGAAGAAACACTTTTCCTTACTGTGTTTTTACCATGATTTTTGGCCAGTTACAAGCTGCTACCAGCCGACACTCCAACTCACTCAAGCGCTGTGTTGATGCGACAGTTAATACTTAGCTTTAGAAGTATATGACCATGTTTTGCCTCCCAAGACTTTGTGAAGTAAAACAAATGTGCACATAGTGTACTTGCTAGCTGAGCTAGCTCCTCCGTGTTTCCTTCTCGTCAGTGCTTTCACTTTGAGCTTTGACTCATATATGAGTCAGGAGACAAGACTTGCATTAACTTGTGAAGAGGACAGGGCAAAACAAGACGGTGACTAGACGAGACAGGACTCGGCCAGACTTGACGTGGAGACTTGACCAACTCTATGCAACCACTACAACTACAACCACTCAAGCAACCAGGTCTCAAGGAAAATCGTTCACGTGGTCACAAATGTTTAATCTATTGAATCGTGCATGAGGTCACGAAAAAAAGCTTTTTTTACGTTCTGTGGACCACGAAAAAAATGAATAGGGTGTGAAAGCAAATGAGTTAAGACGAAACTGAAACCAGAGTTGCACGACACAAATACAAAGTTCGATAACCGTATTAGAGCACTAAAATCATTTATATTAAGATCGGGGCCACACAACTTACCTGTTCAGAAGTATGTCCACTGGGGGTCACGTGACCGATGCGAACGATGTAGGAGTGTGGCACAGCGACTCTGCCAAACTCTCCCTATTTACTCAAATAGCTTTAACTTTAAGAACTTGACAGTGCCCCAACCGGGGACTCCATTGTTCTACTGGGAGACTTCAACGCCCACGTAGGCAATGACAGCAAGACTTGGAGGAGAGTGATTGGGAAGAACGGCCTACCCGATCTACTACTGGATTTCTGTGCCACCCACAGTTTGTCCATAACGAACACCATGTTTGAGCACAAGGGTGTCCATAAGTGCTCATGGCACCAGGACACCCTTGGCCGGAGGTCTATGATAGACTTTGTGATCGTGTCATCTGACCTTAGGCCACGTGTCTCGGACACTTGGGTGAAAAGAGGGGCAGAGCTGTCAACCGTGAGTGTGATCCGCTGGCAGGGGAGGAAGCCGGTCAGACCGGGCAGGCCCAAACGTATTGTGAGGGTCTGCTGGGAACGCCTGGCGGAACCCGCTGCCAGTGGCGTCTTTAACTCCCACCTCCGGGAGAGTTTCTCCCAGATCCCGAGGGACGTAGGTGACATGGAGTCTGAGTGGGCCATGTTCTCCTCCTCCATTGTCAGTGCGGCTGCACGTAGTTGCGGTCGTAAGGTCTCCGGTGCCTGTCGTGGCGGCAATCCCCGAACCCGGTGGTGGACACCGAAAGTAAGGGATGCCGTCAGGTTGAAGAAGGAGTCCTATCGGGTCTTGATGGCCTGTGGGACTCCTGAGGCAGCAGACCTGTACCGGGTCTGGGAGGAGTTCGGAGAGGCCATGGAGGAGGACTATTGGTCAGCTTCGAAGAAATTCTGGCAAACCGTCCATCGCCTCAGAAGGGGGAAGCAGTGCCTCACCAGTACTGTTTACAGTGCGGGGGGGAGACTGCTGACCTCGACTGGTGATGTTGTCGGGCGGTGGAAAGAATACTTCGAGGGTCTCCTCAATCCCGCCGTCACGTCTTCCATTCAGGAAGCGGGGACTGAGGACTCAGATGGCTCTCCCATCACCCGGGCCGAAGTCACCGAGGTTGTTCGTAAGCTCCTCGGTGGTAGGGCCCCGGGGGTGGACGAGATCCGTCCGGAGTATCTGAAATCCCTGGATGTTGTAGGGCTGTCGTGGCTGACACGTCTCTGCAACATCGCGTGGCAGTTGGGGAAAGTGCCTCTGGATTGGCAGACTGGGGTGGTGGTCCCCCTGTTTAAGAAGGGGGACCGGAGGGTGTGTTCCAACTACAGGGGGATCACACTCCTCAGCCTCCCTGGAAAGGTCTATTCCAGGGTACTAGAGAGGAGACTTCAGCCAAGAGTCGAACCTCAGATCCAGGAGGAACAGTGTGGTTATCGTCCTGGTCGTGGAACACTGGACCAGCTCTATACCCTCCATCGGGTGCTCGAGGGATCATGGGAGTTCGCCCAACCAGTCCACATGTGCTTTGTGGATTTGGAGAAGGCGTTCGACCGTGTCCCTCGCGATGTCCTGTGGGGGGTGCTCTGGGAATATGGGGTACGGGGCCCTCTGCTAGGGCCTGTCCGGTCCCTGTATGACCGGAGCAGGAGCATGGTTCGCATTGCCGGCAGTAAATCAGACCTGTTCCCGGTGCATGTTGGCCTCTGCCAGGGCTGTCCTTTGTCACCGGTTCTGTTCATCACTTTTATGGACAGAATTTCTAGGCGTAGCCAGGGGTCGGAGGGGATCCGTTTCGGGGACCACAGAATTTCATCTCTGCTATTTGCGAATGATGTTGTTCTGCTGGCCTCATCGGACCGGGACCTTCAGCATGCGCTGGGGCGGTTTGCAGCCGAGTGTGAGGCGGCCGGGATGAGGATCAGCACCTCCAAGTCTGAGGCCATGGTTCTCGACCGGAATAAGGTGGTTTGCTTTCTCCAGGTCGGTGGAGAGTTCTTGCCCCAAGTGGTGGAGTTTAAGTATCTCGGGGTCTTGTTCTCGAGTGAGTGAAAAGGGGAGCGTGAGATTGATAGACGGGTTGGTGCAGCGGCAGCAACATACATACATCAGTAGAATTGAGTCCAAAAAGTTCTTCATGCATTTCATATGTCTTGCACTGAGGAGAGGCTTCGGTCGAGCCACTCTGCTAGTGATAGGTCCTGCAACACCGATGCGCCAGCGCATCTGTCAGCAGAATGCAACTGCTGAAACAATATAATCTAATGGTTCCTCTTGAATGTCTTTGTGGATTATGGAGCAACTCCAAGAGAAGCACAAATCGTCTGCCGTGAGGGACCATTTTGATATCCTGTCGGAGAATAATGTACTTCTTTCAATCTCCTTTTTTTTTTACTTGTCTTGCTCCATTCTAATTGAAATTAATTTCAAGGTACCTCTGTTCACATTATTATTATTATTATTATTATTATTATTATTATTTGCAATAAATGCAATAGACAGAATTTTAAGACGTGGGAAAAACATATTTTGTTTTTAATAAAAATGTGTAAAAACAAAAAGTCATCATCGTTTTCACCGAGATTTTCTCATTATGAGACACAACAAATAAACGAGCGTTCTATATATTTCTTCACATTATTCTCCTTCATTCTAAAGAGAACATAGTTTATTCATCGACATGAAACAATCCGTAGGTTGACTCAGGTCAGTTGCAAAAGTGATTTCTTTTGTGGAGGACGTAGTCTCCTTGCACAGTCCGTCAGTTGTTAAAACATGCGCAACCTTCGGTTCCAGCACCGGAATTTCCGGCGGACCACATCAGGCAGGCGGACCAGATCAGGCAGTGACACGTGGCTCAGAATGAGGTACCGCTCTTGTGCACTAGGTGGCACTGTCTAATGTATAGTCGTTTGTAATGCGCCATTAACACAAAGAAGAAGATGACGCGCACTTTGTTTGAAATCCGGAAGTCGCGCTCTTGTTGAAGCTCTATGACAACAACTGATCAAGTTACCTGACTGAAGTGGCCAAAAACTGTCTCCACGGTCAAGTAAGAATAACGAGCCAAATTCATTTTCATGTCTACATCGATCCGTTTTTTTATGTCGAATTTGAAAAGGTAGCACTAAATTGTCGTAGAGGATATTCATATTTACATTGTTTGTCAATACCATTGAATCCACTCATGTAGTTCACTGGGTAGGCTCACCCTACAATCGCCCCGTTTCTGACACACCTGCTGCAGCGATGGACCAGGTGAGTGAATACATTTATTTATATCTACATATATTTCAGAGATTATGTTCTGAAGCGTGGGAGGAGTGGGTGGTCCATCGTCTCCTCTTTCATTACTGCTGTTCAGACGACTGAAACACGATCACTTTAAAGTGCGACTGGGGCCATTCAAGGAGAAATAGGGTTCTCGATAGTTCAGCTCTTGAGGGGTAACAAGATGTCAGTTAATTTTTCACAGTCAGATGAAAGGACATATGTATATATGTGGACATCGAAACAGTTTCAGGTAGATGATAAAATGTGGCACATTTGATCTCAGTTTTGACCATCGTATCATTCTTCATTTTTCATTTGATGCAGCTGGAGCAGCGACAGTGGGAGGATTTGAATAAAGTCTTGCAGCATCATGGATTCAAGCCGTTGAGTTTTGCCGATCCTGTTGAGAATAAGAAAATGTCAGGTGAGGACTTTTGTCTGTAGTATTTTTTTTTTGTAATGGGTGCAAACGTATATATTTTTAAGTGACTCTGTCAATGTTTAGATTTGGTTCTGCTGGACAAGAAATCGGCTGGTGAGATCCGAACCACGCTGAGGATGATGCTCTCGGACTCAGAGAGAAGACAGGCTCTCATCCAGGAGCTCATTAAAAACAACAACCAATTTAAGTATGTAAAACAAAGCAGTTTTGAAGAGTTTTAACGTGTAATTCAATGCTGCATTTTCTATGTATCAAATGCATGAATAGGGGTGTTTCAATGTCTAACTATTTCTTCCTTGATGTGATTAATAATAGATGAATTTAGGATGACCACCTGTCCTCCTGTCATATAATCCCCATTAGTGACAGGAGTCTGATGAAACACACCAAGGTGTTTACACAGGAACTCAGCCTCGTCCGCTCATCACCAGTTGATCTACAGCTTGGTCAGGCTGACGCCTGATGACTGTGTGTGTTGATGGGCTCCCACTGTGGAACAGTGTGATTACCACTAGTTTACACAGACACCAACATGCAGAAAAGAAATATGCAGAAACACACGATGAACACTCAAATATAAATTGAAATTGGCACGTCTGGACAAAACCTTTGATTTGATGGGTCTCAGATGTCAAATGAATCAAGAATCTAACATATTCACGTTTTCTGCTGTCATTTAATGCTTTTTTGATTTAATGCTTGATGCTGTATTGGTAGGGAGGATATCCAGGAGCATGTGAAGCGTGAGGCAAAATTACTTAAGAGGACCACTGAGCTGGAAGGGCTGCTAGATGGAATGAAGATTCGAGTCCAAGACCTGGAGGAGCGTTTCCTCGGCAAGGCCATGAAGCAGAGAAGCCAGACGCAGCAGCTGCTGGAGGAGAAGTTGGATGAGCAGGTGTGTGCCGACTTTGATAAGAGTAATCGAAAAATGACTCACAATCTAGTCGGACAGGTTGCAGTGATTTAAGCCGACTGTTTTGACCGTATTTTATTTGCCCATTGAATGTCAATAACAAAACCTTGAAAGGAGATAATCCTTCTTCCTTCTATAGAAGCGTTGTCAGGCCTTGGAGCTTAAACTGTCTGAGCAGAAGAAGGAAGTGAATGAGCTGCAGAGGAAGCTTCATTTCACAGTGAAGGAAGAAGAGCTGCGACTGAGTCGCCAGCGTCAGGTCTTCAAGCATATCTGCACGAACGTCATCCAGCAGGACACGACTGAGAGCCAGCAGTAGGTCTTCACCTGGTTAAGTTAAGCTGCTGCTGTCAGCTGAAGTGGCGTTCTGTCGTGCAGGTTGGTGGATGTGATCGATTTCTATGAGTCCAAACTGGCCCAGCTACAGGGAAGCGGCTGCCCACCCCAAGGACGTGCAGGCATGGGGAATCAGAGCAGCAGTAAGCCATCCAGCAGCATCACACCAGCTTTCAAAAGCGTTCTGAAGGTCAGCTGGATAAATGATGGAGATATACAGGCAGACATGACTCATGCGTTCACCTTGTCTCCCAGGCTTATCGGCAGCAGCAGAAAGACACCAAAAAACAATTGGAGGAGCTCAAGAATGAGTTGAGAACAAGGTCTGTGGGCTCTTCTCTCTATCAGTTCACCAGCGTTTGTATGTGTTTAGAATGAATCCATGCCTCTTGTTGACAGTGGGTTGTGTTGAATGAATAAAAGGTCAAAGCCCACCCTGTCACGACCACTGAAGGCGTTGAAAGTTTTTGACATTCTTCTGGCAGTAAATCATTGTTCGTCAAAAAACTGTACTCCATTCATGCAGTATTCGGGAAATCGTTGTGTTGATTCTCGTCTCTGGCAAAAGACGTTTATGTTTCACCTTCACCAGTGTTGTAGGTCAGTTCTTTGACCTGTTATTGAACTTTGCAGATTGGAAAACAAGGACCGAACAACCGGCAGAACAGTGGCGAGCACAGGACCCGGGGAAGCGGCGACTTGTGCTGACTACCTTCAGGTATGTGTGTTCAATGAGGCCTTGCGTTCATGACAACTAAACTGCAAAAGAATCGCCCACTGGTTCATCCTAAACCTTCATCTAAATTCTTTACTGTCCACAGTTCGGATGATATACTCTAATAGTCATTGACTCGAGTGGAAATTAAACTGAGGTTGAGATGAAGACACTTATATACTATAAATTATATTACTACAAATCAGCTTTTCAATCAGCGTGCTGTGGGAAATGATCCAGTTTCACCTCATTTGTCAAAAATAGAGGTGGGTGATATGATGGCATTAAATCATGAACAATTCAAACCCGTTGATGGTCTGCCAACGTGAGGAGATCACATGGATTCGCTCAGACTTTTTCTATAGATCTATGCTGATGCGATGGAACGTCCATCACTCGCTGTAGATCTGGGCTTGGTGCTCCTCTTCCCACACACACTCACAGCCAAGATTGAAGATTTGTGGAATGAAGTTGAAAATTTGTCAGGAAATTCCACAAACTGGAGCAAAATCAAGCAAAAAGAGATTAGTCTGTCATAAAATTGAAACTGTTATTTAAAATAAATAATTTTTTTGCCATATTGCCCCACATTTTTAAACCATTACGTTTTCTGCCATTTGTTTCTGCTAATAACATGTCAAAATAGTCAGTATAGTCAGGAGCTACAATTTTTAACAAAATAAAATGGACTTTGTACAGGACTTTCAGTGAAACACAATTGCGCTTTGGCAAAGTATCTTTGATAGAGTGACTCTGAATTTTTTCAATGAGAGAAGTGTGCTTAAAAAGGTTAGAAAACACTGCGATAAATAACTTATCCATAAATCCATATCCAGCGTTGAAGTACAGATTAGCGTATTGCTAATCCAGACGACAGTTTGCCCTGTAACGGTAACATGTTCTACCCCTAGAAACGTAATGGTGTAAATGGTATATCACGGCAAAGTTTCTTTTAAAAATGACCGTCAAAGCGTTTCGATAAGTCATGGTGACTTCTTATTGCCTGAGGATGGAGCAGTGTTTACAATGATAGATGTGGCATATCTCATAAGCGCAGTTGCTTTTCATCACCGTCATGAGCCTTGAATCACTTAGCAACGGTTGCTAACGTGGCGGTATAATTGCCTCCAACAAACCAACAAATCATCATCAAACAACCCAAGTGAAGGAAGGTGAAGACAAATCTGCAGAACTGCGTCGCAGGCTCCAAAACACAGATACACACATACTGCATCAGGTTACACACACGACTTCTCTGTTGTATAGAAGGTTATTAGACTTCATTAGGCTGTGATTAGTCAAGGAGTTTGTTTACTTCTGCTGTGTAGCTGGAACTTGCGCAGCCGCACATCTGTCATCCTGTCCGGTCATCGTCCAGTTACTCGGCTACATGCTCGCCTAGTCAAGCTATTAACCCCGTTATCCAGGCTCAGGTACTCAGGTATGAGTCGGACTAATACAATAATTTGGTTTTCTGTGTTTCTGTCTCCACATGTTGCAGCTTTTACGTGAGTTCAGCGCTATTTTGAACGACTCCGACGCTCCACTGCAACTGAGCCGACAGAAGCCGCCTTCCTCTGACTCGTCACAGCTCGTGGAGTTCCAGGCCCTGCTGCCAAAACTGGAGCTGTGGGCGCAGCAGGTTCACCTTCTTGCGGTAAACACATCTGCAATGTTAATATTGAAAACCAGTTTTTAAAGGTCTATCTGATCAAAACTGGAAGATCAGTGATTCTTTAGATCCATTGACGATGCTGAACAAAATGGAGACGGTTAATACTGAAGGTTTTGTTTGAGCGGCACCAGTGACACTTATGTTTTCCAAGTGTGTGTGTCACGGTCGGCCTGTTGGTTTATAGGATCTGCAACACAACTTGCTGAAGCTGAGCGCACGGCTGGCTCCGTGGCAGGCCACTGACGGGAATCCAGCAGCGGCAGTGAAGGTGGAGGACATGGTGCAGCTGGTGGACAACATGCTGGAGCACACGCCGCAGGCCGACGAGAAGGTGCAGCCGCCTGTTTTCTCCACTGGTCCAGGGGCAGAATGCGTGACCACACTATGTTTCAGGAGCTGGTCTGCCCGACCCGACACACCCTGCTGTCCATGGTGTCTCACTTTCAAAAGCTGTTTGACGTGGCCTCCATCAGTGGCGTGTTCCCACGTATGAACGAGGTCTACATGAGGCTGGGAGAGGTGACCAACGCAATGAGGAACCTCAGAGATGTGCTCCAGCTCGGTATTCTGCATCCACAATTCTTGAGTTGAAGAGAACGAAGGACTGAGTCTGTGCTCGTCTGTCAGAGAGCAGTGCCGCTCCTGCTGAGGTGGTCAATGCCGTGGCCCGGCTGGTCACCTTCACAGAGGACACCAGCGGACTCCAGGATGTTCTTGGTGATGCTGACCTTGACAGGTGAGGGACCCTCGGCGCACCATCATGTATCAAACGAACAAACCCATGCTCTGTGTTCCAGTGTCATCCAAAAGGTCAAGCAACATGAAGAATTCTTTCCTGCATTTCATTCTCTTGTCCTGGACATTTTCCACATTCTTGGTGAGTTTGTGGCTATCTCGCAGCATCATTTGGTTTGTCATCGATCGTGCTGAAGTTTTTAATTTTGTTTTCAGGGGTCAGTCGACTGGGTGAAGTCGTTCCTGCTGTCCAGTCATTAAAACAGAGAGCAACGTAGCCGTGCGTTTGTGTCAATAGAATTATGTTTCATATGAATGTATGGAGCTTATTTATAAAATTGAAAGAATAAAACCACCCAAAAATATTTCTTTAGTAATTTTCTTTGCTCACCATCGCAGTGACTTTTTAATTATTTTAGATCATCATCATCAATACTAGTGAAAAAAATAATGAAAAATATTTTCATATTTTAAACCCGTTTTTGTACGCCATACTCCCTGGAGGCCTTAACCCTCAATAGATCGCTGCTAAGAGTGTTTTTTAAAATTGATTTTTTTTTCGAGCCTCCACCAGACTTGTTTGTTAATCCGTATGTGGTCCACTCGAATTATTAATAAGAGAGAGTTTATTGTTCTGTGACATTAGCGAGGTTCTACCACTAGATGGCGACAAATCCGGTTGGACTACTCCATGAGTCCTATTTGGAAACAGCTTAGTAGTTTGGTTTTAACAAAGAATCGTATGATAAAATATCTTCCCATCAACCTCGACATGTCAAGGTGCTGACTCGCACCGAGACTTGTTCTCACCTGTCAGCTCCAGTTAGGTCACTTTTTCCACCATCACCTCAAAAACGGTGGACTTAGTTGAAATTAATACATTAAATACAAAGTTTTCCTAGTGTTTGTCTCCGTTTTGATTTTCCAATTGTTATTATTTATTGGATGGAAAATAAATATGATATTAGAACACGGAATAGGAGAATCCAGACACTCTGAATGTTTTCATTCGCACCCCTGTTGGCCTGGATGGTCCGTAATGTGGTCGCGAAGAGGAGAAGACTGCCATTCATTGGAGGCTTTCATTCATCAGCTTAGATCTAAATACAGAGCAGGTGAAAGAAATACTGCTGTTAAATATGTTTTAAAATACGATTTGAACAGAATCGCCAAACTAATGCGTGATTATTCAAACACTCCGTTAAACTGTTGTATTGAAATCAAACTTTATTTCGATCTGTTTTCTCAGTTTTTATTGCGCGTGTTTTTCATATTTAACATCTACGCCCAATGAAAACGATTTCGTTTGCTTTGAACAACAGACGTGCGGGTGGTCATAGCATGGAAACGCGTAGAGCAGCTTGCGCAGCTGTTGTCGGTGCTCAGCATCACTAGATCGGCTCTAGGTGGTGTAGGTCAATGCTAATGCCGGTGAGCAATGCAGCGGGTGAGTTCTCTAGAAAAGCCTGTTTCTACGCGTTTAGCCAGTTGTGTTCCTCCCAATCCGCTATGACAGCACGCTATGCTTGGGCTGGGGCGATTTGAGTCGTAAAAATGCCCACCGAGTGCAGCCAAGAGGCGATTTTGAACTTTTTAAGGGAGCATGGCGACCGAGTGAAAAACAGTGATTTGGTCGAGCACTTCAAGGACGTGTTTCCCCCGGAGCCGGAGCCGAGAGCGGCCGTTCGGGAGGCTTTTAAGAGCTACGTGGATAAAGTCGCTTTCGTGAAGACCGAGGACGGGGTGAAATACGTCTGTCTCAAGAGAAGGTTTCGCGCAGACCCGGAGACCGCACCTGCCTTCTGCTCCCAGGTGAGCGCTGATGACACGTTGCCGCCGCCAACACCTGGCTCATGTTACGGAAATGACAGCCAGCTGAGAGTTCCGCATACTTCTCCAACCCGCAATTCTGAGGAGGACGAACGTGAGCGCCATGAGTTTGCTTGCGCAGTAGAGGGCCGCGGCTCGGTGGGGATGGGGAACAGAGGAAGTGTCCGCAGAGAGAGGTCCCGACGGTCACCGGCGATACCTGAGATCACAGTCGTAGGTGCGTCGCCTCTTCCGTCAGACGCCACCCAGTTCAGCCTGCCTGGGCCTGCCGCAACCAGTGCAAGGGCCTCTGCTGCTGGACTGGCTCCCAGAGAGAGGCAGGCTGAAACAGAACCCCGGAACCGCATCGAGCTTCCATCCATAGTCAGAATCCCTGCGGACTCTGATGATGATGAGCAGGTGGACTCCAACAGCGATGGCTCCACCACCCCTAGTGGCAGCCGGAAGCACTTCATCCAGCTCATGATGAACACCTCCCCCCAGGTGAGGCGCAGCATGGTGTTCCGGAATTCCGTCTACCTCCCCTCCAGGAGCGACAGTGACTCCGCCTCTCTGCTGGACGACGACCGAACCTCTGTGACCTTGGACCCCCTGGAGCATGAGTGGATGATGTGTTCCTCTGACGGCGAGTGGAGCAACTTGTACCGGCTCCTGGCGACAGAGCCCGGGCTCCTCCTGAGGAAGGACTTTGTCACCGGCTTCAACTGCTTGCACTGGGCGGCCAAGCACGGCCGGACTGAGCTCATCGCTTTGATCATTAACTTCGCAAAGCAGAGCAACATCCCCATTGATGTTGACGCTCGATCCAGCTGTGGCTACACGCCACTGCACCTCGCTGCCATGCAGAACCACCTGGACGTGGTGAAGCTGCTGGTGGGGGCCTACAACGCGGACGTGGAGGTCAGGGACTACAGTGGGAGGAAGGCCTGCCAGTACCTGACAGGCTCCGTCAGCATGGACATCCGAGACATTGTGGGAGAAGAAGCCCGCTGTGAGGAAGTTCAGCAGAAGCCAGGCAACAAATGGAGGTTCTCCAAGGTTCTCCAGTCGAATCTCAAGCCACCGAGCCTTCACGTTCCAAGCGAGTGCGACACAGCGGACGGCAGCGCCTCCTCCAGGGAGAAGCCCCTCCGGAGGAAATCGTCCTTCAGCATGATGAAGCCCAAACTGGAGAGGCTGCAAGTGAGGACCTCGCAGATCGTTCACAGTACGTCATTCCGAGACGCTGATGAGACGGAGCGTCCAAGGAGGGGCTCCTTCAGGCTCAGGGCCAAGTCCCACTTCTTTGGCTCATGATTTCTCTTCTGATTCCTAGTGTGAAGGGTGAGGGCGCTCTTGTGCAACAGTAGCACGGCGGTTGTAAAACGCCTGGATCTGAGGGATGTTTCATTGCCTTTCTTTTTGACTTGCTGGATGCTTTTAGGACTTTTCTGTGATGCTGACAATTAAAATAAAAGCTGTTTTTGGATTTCTCAGGTTAAATGGTTGTCATTAATACATTCATGTCAGTCATGTCATCAAACCTACAGACGGAGTAAGCATGTATTTACAGCTTTGAACTTGTATGACGTACACACACACACCCTCATACTACTGTGGGTCATGTGTCACGAAGATGATTCATGAGGTTTCGTGAAACGGTGACAACGCTCACTTCAACGAAACCTCACATTTTTAAACCAAGTGCGCCACCTACTGAGCTCTGAACAGAAGGGCACTTTTTCATGAAGCCTCACCTGCTCAACACTAATGAGTTAAATCTCTGGACGGAGACGACAGAATCTGGATTTTAGAGGGCGTTAATCCACTCGTCTCGGAGATTGTAATCTTCTCTTATTACCGTGACAGGTCCATGAGGATCTTGGTGAGAAACTGGCTTCAGTCGAACAAATGGATCTCAGACATCAGAAACAGTCCACCTGCTGCTCATTAATCTCCTTAGCGCCAACATGTAATCTGGATTACTGCCGGCAGATTTGTAGTCACAGGGTTGATCAGCAGACCTTCAGTATTTGCATTACGACCTCGGAAGTCATACCACTGAGCTTCATGAATTCACTGTCACAGAGACACTTGTAAGCAGTCGTTCCAGTCGTTCCGGTGCTGTGGCGTTGGTGCCGAGAGGCGTTTCTAAGGCAGACAAGTCGAATCTGAGATAATCTGTCCAGTTCTCTGTTGTTTCTGAACTTTTGCATGAGTGTTTTGGAGTTAGAAGACTGTACATGCAGTCGTTCATTTGTTTCAGGGAAGAGAATGGTGGCAGAAGAAGGTAGGTTGTTACATGCGTCAACAAATGACTTTCCCCTGGTGAACCAACAACCGTCAGCATCCTGTTTCCATTCATGTTCAATTTTCTCCATCATTTTTAATAACTAACGCTGTACATTTAAGGCATGTTGTAATGCAGTCTCAAGACACACACTCGTGTTTGTATCCCTATCTTTGTGGGGACCTCGCAGTGCCATAACCCTTTCCTCAGCCTCTCGCCGTAAACCTAAGCAGCCATAACAAAGGACTCACCTTAGCCAGGACTCTTAATAAAACCTTATTATAGCTTAGTTTTTTGAAATTTTAGTCCTCAAAATGACCTCGTGGTGACCAGCAAAAATGTCCCCACAAAGCAAAATCTCATCACAAATAGGTGTTTCCAAGACATGGTTCTCACAAGTATCTCTAAACCAGGCATGCACACACTCATACGCTTGTATTTCTATCCTCGTGGGGACATTGTGAGGGTTCTCATTGCCATAAGCCTTTCCCCAGCCTCTCACCCTCACCATCCATAGGAGTGGTGATACGATACATTGCCATAAAACGTCAGTCCAGTTAGACCATCAGTTTTTATTTTTACACTCCACCAGAGGAATGTATCGCTAATCAACAGAATAACTCCAATGTACAGACAAGAAAATGTTGTATTATATTATTGCAAATATTGTAATATTGCAACCAAAATATCGATCGGCGCAATCAAGTATTGCAATATGATCGTATAGATATTTTCTTACACCCCTAGGCCAAATGGTCCCCATAAAAGCAAAAGGTCCCCACAAGGAGGTGTTTTGTCAATAATTGGTCCCCATAAGTATGGATGAACAGATACACACACTGCTCAGAGCGCTAGAATACAGATGCATTGATAGAGATTAACCCTTCAGTACAGGATCATGTTTGTAAATCATGACAGAAATAAAACAGACATTGAAGTAAATACTGACGGTAATTCTCTTAGTCTTCATAAATTAAATCTATTTTGCATTTCACATGAAATCTGAGATTAAAACTTCATAGACTCTTGTTAAAATGATTTTCACACATTTAAACACACACATTGAGAAAAGGCAGGAAGATATAAGTGCATCTCATATAAGACTGACTGACATTGAACTTCGTCAACAATCATTCTTCATAAAAGCACAATAATGTAAATAAATTTGGAAGTGAAAAATCCATATTGGCATAAGTGCACTTAAATATGTGCTAGGTTCTTACTTCCAGCAGCCAGGGAAATTTGAAACCCCATAAGTGCCACTTGACTGGCTGTTTTTATGTTTTCTGGTATCAAAGTCCCGTCAGCTCACAGCTCTTCTTCCACAGCTCCGCCTGCAGCTCGAGGTCGTAGGAATATTCGGAGGACTGCACCTTCTCCCCGTTGTACAGGTAGCAACCGCCCGCTCCCTCCAGCTCAGACGCTGCTGCTGCATAGACGCTGATCGAAGCGCCCTCTGCTGGTGTCTGGTGAGAATCATTTAGGGAAAAAAAAATTAAAGTTGCTAATCCAGACATAAACTATAATATCTCAAATGAGTTCACTTTATGGGTTAAAGGAGCGTTTTTCAACCGGTGTGCCGTGGGAAAATGATCCAGTTTCACGACAAGATGACATGAGATCATGACAATTAGAAGGTGTTGAGGAGCACCAAAGGTGAGGAGATCACATGGATAAAGCTGGCTCTCATTCTGAAATGCCTAACTTTGAATTGTGTTTAAACCTGATGAGCCTCAAACTTGACAACGGCCTTCACGACAGAACGATGAAGTGCTCCTCGTCGATCTCACGGCACCACAGAGCAAACGGCTGACGTCTCTCTTCAAGTCTTCATTGACACTTGTAGACCAGCAAAGTTGCCTGGTTTAAAAGTTGGTTAGAAACTAAATGCAGAACCAAACAAATTTGCTCCAAAATGGGATGAGAGAATTGTTGTTATGAAGCAAGTTGAGGCAAGGAATGTTAAAAGATTTGTCTGGAAATGGCCCAAACCAGAATAAAGCTATTTGGCCTGAATTGCGAGATTTTTCTTTTTCCTTTAGACTTACACCAGAAAATTGCATGTTAGTCTCAAAAACACATGAGATTATATGGAGCCCCTAGGGGGACATGACCAAAAAAAAAAAAAGATTTGCAAGATTTTTGCGAGATCTCGCAAAACCACTGGGGGTGAAAGAGAGTTCTGTTTTTTGGGAGTTGGTGAGGAGAGCGAGGAGCTGCAATTGTTTCTGTTTTCTGGAGACCACTACACAGTGTTTGAGTGAAATAAAAGTAGAATAAACTAAACTACGGAACGGCTGTTTTTGTCTACTACACTCCAATACTTATGCAAGATCTCACGCCGTTCAAATGTATTGATTCTCCAGCGAGAAGTAGAGGAGTCATGGAGGATGACCTGACACTGATTTCAAAACCATGTTTGCGACGAAGCACGGCCTGTATGTCCTCATATTTTAGTCCAACTTTGAAATAACATTCGATGGAACTTTCCCACGGATCCTGACTCGCCATCAGTATGGTTGTCTGATTAGGAAGTAGTTACGACGTCACTTCAAACTAGTAAAAAAAAAAAAAAGAAGTATTGCGAGATCTCGCAATGCTTTTGCATTTACCCTGAAGAGAATCTTGGCCACGGGTTTTTTGAGCATCTGCGCGAGGGTCCACAGGTTATCATACAGAGCTGTGTCCACCATGCCGGGATCCACAGCGTAGACAGACACAGGGAACCCTCCCCCTGTCAGCTGCTCCTGTAGGTAGTAGCTGAAGAGCACCAGCGCCAGTTTGCTTTGGGCATAGGCTCCATGAGCGGTGTAGAACTCCCTGTCGGAGGTGAAAGGCATCGTAAAGCGCAGCTCTTATTTGGTAGCGTCCATCAAGGTTGTCTCCGCTCACCTTCTGTTCAGGTCGTCCATGTGAATATACCCGGCGTAGTGCGTGGCCGACGACATGTTGATGATGCGCGAGAAGTTGTTCACTCGTCCGGATCTCTTCAAGGAGTCCAGCAGCAGGTTGGTCAGCAGGAAGTGCCCCAGGTAGTTGAGGCAAAAGTGGAATTCAAACCCGTCCTCTGTGGTTCTCTCCGGAACCAGCATGGTCCCAGCTAGCACAGAAAAACCAACCATCTGGTCACACATGTTGCTGTGGATGAATGGAGTCACAGTGAGAGTCGGGTACCGTTGTTAACCAGGACGTGGAGAGGGAGACCTCGGCTTTTGAATTTCTGGGCAAACTGTCTCACTGACTTCAGCGAGGTCAGATCCAAGAAGACGTACTCGGCTGGGGGGAGGGGCGAAAAGAAATCAAGCATCATTGGTCTTAACATTTTCACTTGTATTTGAGTGTTATTTTTTTAGTTCAAACCCCCAAACACAGTGCCATGTCGCCGCTTCATGTGAGCCCTGTCTCGTGGGTAACATGGCACGTTAAAAAAAAACAAACAAACAAAAAGTGTTACATCCTGCAAGCTTAGGTTTGAATTAAAAAAAAAAAAAGTATTTTACTTCAGAATGATTGAGGTTCAACTCACTAGAATGTCCAAGTAAGTTCAAGTGCAGTAATGATTGTGGCACAACACAACACAAGGACAGCATTTTGCTAATATTGCGCTCCTCAGTCAGTGAGAATCCCTTGTCAATAATCTGCATTGTCAAGTGAGGTTATTCACTGCTCAGACACTGGCTCAAACACAGACAAGTGAGCCTCCTCATGAAGGTCAGTTGTAAGTATGGAGGTATGATGTCACACCACCTGCTTGGGAAGGTGTCTTTGCTGAAGTACCCGCTGACCCAGTCAGTCCTGTCAAGGTTCAGCAAATGGTGGAGACAGAGAATCCTCCACCAACAAACAGGTGCTTCAGTGCAGGTCGAACATGATGCCGTGTGGCCACTGGAACTATGTCCACGTTATTAGAACCGTGTTTTAACTACACAGGGGTCTGTGGCGCCTCGGTCAGAACAGTGCGTACTTACTCACCTTTGCCTTCGCTTCTCTCTTCCTGAATCTTCTTGACGGCTGCGGCACCTTCCTCCTGTTCGTTTCCAGCTGGAAGTGATGCAGATCAGAAAGTCTCTGTGGGTCCAGTGTTTCCTTCAGTCTTCTAACAATCCTTTCACAGCTATTCAAAAGCTGTTTTCACTTGTGTGCATGAGTCGTCAGTCCACAGTGGACACCACACTGCTAACCTTGGCCAGCTTCAAAATCCAAGATGGCTGAGGAAGGGGCTGAGGCGCAGCACAGGGGAGGAATATATTCTCTATTCTAGAAGACCCTTGCCAACATATGAGCTACATATCTGATAACATTTCATCACACTACACTGTCAATGCTGTTATTTCAGTCATCATTATACAGTATCTGTTTTGTCATTACCATGTTGTGCCGTATTGAAATGTTTTTTTTTGTATTATGCAATAATGTGTAAAGTAAGTAATTATTAATATTACAATTATGAAGGGGCATAATTTGGATATCACTTTTGCAAATTTATGATAGTGAATGAATCAAATAAATATGGGTTCATGTCTTCATCTATAACCTTCAAGTAAGCTTTAATTACAAATGATGATCACAATAACAATCTTTGATTAATCCAAGGGTTTACTCTGTGTAACCCAGACATGTACTAATATTCAGTCACAAGCCAACACAACACACGGCCACTAGTTTTAGTTAGACTTGAGAAATTGATTAATTAATGCTGCTGCTCTTCACTGTTAAAAAAAATTAAATTCAAATTACCCTACTTCACTTTTTCACTTCAGTTTACTTCACAATATATTTTCTTAATATTGGGTTAAAAAAAAATGAGGGCCCCTGTCGGCCTATTTTGTACAATGAAGTTTACAACCGACTCAACACTTTGAATTTAAAATGATACTCTGAGACATAGACTCATTTACTGGCCATCACACCACATTTGTAAACCCAGTTGCCAGCGACTGCAGGAGCTGCAGTTTACGTGGTGCCAGAGTATGCGGCTGGTGGTCAGAGAGTGATGGCTGCATGTCCTGAACTGTGACTGGGTGAAGGTGTGACAGATCAGACAGGTGCATACCTATGATAACATGCATGCCAAGGCTCGCCAGGTGTCTCGCTGTCTCAAACCCCATTCCTCTCGTACCCCCAGTCACAATGGCAACCTTTCCCTTCTGCCTGGGCAAGACTGTGAGATAGGAGAGAGGCGACCGCATGAACACTTGGAGGAACAGAGTATACAGTTTCCTTACACTCCAAACTCAAGCTGCTGGATCTGACACAACCTACCAACCTTTAAATAGTCCTTTGGTTCATTGTTAAAGCACGATCATTTTTATTAACCAAGAAATACTGACAGAAGCCAAAGAGAATAAAAGAAGAAAAACAATGGGAATTAATAAAAACAATTAAAAATACATACAATAATTAGTGGTGGGACTTTAGTTTATTAGTTAATTACAACAAAAATGTAATTTAATTTAAGCTTTTGTTCAGGGATGTTTTTCACTACACAATGGTCAGGGTTTCCACTACTCTGAATGTACTTGAAATTCTTATAAAATTGAAATTCTTATACAAATATTTTCAAGACATTAAAAGAGCTTCAGTTTAAATAAGGTGATATAAAAACTTGAATATAGACACCATCCTGATTTATTGTGCTATCGTCAAACTGATGCGAAATATCTTGTTTAAATGTATGTATGGGTCCATCATTTGATTCAGTAATATACCAAATTCATTCAAATTGAAAAATGTGGCTTCTTGTGGCAAATATTCTTAAACCACTAAACTGCAATCAATTGAGAATTACAAATTCTGTGATTAACTACATTATTTTTTTTACTCGAATCCCACCCCTAACAATATATATATTTAAAGGTGAAAATCAGATGACTGAGTAAAAGACAAATTCTATTCTATTCACCATGATCTTAAAGAACTGAGAGTTGCAGAGAAATCTCTATAACAGACAAGTTGATGTAAGAGACTGATAGCAGTACGTCTCTGACATCATCAATCTGAACATTTTAACATGAGAAGGAACAACAGGGAAACGGTGAAGATGAGAATGTTTACTTTCAACACAAGCTCTTGACTTGGGATGGGCGATATGGACAAAAAAAGTCATCGCGATAAATGTCTTTTCTGCTGTAACGATTAATATCGCCCATCCCTACTCTTGACCTCACAGTTGCTTTGGAGTCACACTTTATAAGGTTGAAATATGCAAGCTGATAGTGATACGGATGTCTCCTCAATTTGGTACTCTGGAGCATTTGTCAATCCCAGTTAGCTCAGTTCCATACAGCATAGCCCAGAGGTGAAGAGCTACTGGAGTGGCTGACCGCTGAGCTCACAAGTTGGGTCCTTGACATCATCCAAATCCCCACAAGGCTCTGGCTCGTAGTGGCTGCGCAGGTTCTCGTACAAGAAAACTTGCTGATCCACCAGCGACGATGCTATGCGGTTCCTCTTTCCACAGAGAGCAGTTCCAGATGGGCTGAAGAGCCGATGGCAGGGGACACTGGTCGCTGGGATACACCAGTACCTCTGCAAAAGCTTGGGTAGGGTTGGGAATAAGGCCGCATGGCTCGACCACCAACGTAAAGGGTCTTCATTCAGACCAAGGACCCTCTGAGATTTGTAGTTACTTAGCTCTTCTATGGCCTGGGAATGCAGTTCTTCGTGATTCTGATCTGCGTCGAACTGGCAAAATATGGCAGCCAGAGGATTGTCCTGAGCCATGGTGCTTGTTGTGCATTCTCTGTGCAAGCTCACTTTCTTGCTCGGTGGCTCCTCTGACATCTCTGTGAAGTCATCATGGCACGGCCTGTCAGCATTCTGCTTCTCCAGGAGTGCCTTGGTCTCGTCAATGACACTGCTCTCTACTTTAGCTCTCTGCTGCGGGGACAGAAACGGCAGCTTCTTGTACCTTGGGTCCAAAAACGTGGCAATGTTGAGGAACTCTGAGATGTCCTGCGACAACTGTGTGTTTTGTGAATAGGTGCTGGAGAGGATGCGGGAAAGGACCTCTTTGGTCATGCTGATCTCTTTGAGATCCCCCTCCGTGAGTTTGAGGGTGCTGGTCAAAAGCATGTGAAGCACTGGCTTCACCATGCTGATCGTCGGGTACCTGCAGGAGGTGAACATGTCCGCCACTACTTTGAAATGTTGAAGCACTTCGATCAATCCGTCCAAGACACTCCAGTTAGGAGTATCGATCCTAAAGTGATGGCTGCTGGAGCTCTCGGTTAGATACGCAGTGACCGCAATCTGCTGCTCTTTCAGTCTTTGCAACATTGCCAGAGTCCCCAACCAGGACCTTCCCCTGTCTGTGATCAAAGTGGACGGGACCTGAGCGAGGTGACCCTGGGCAGTTCGATCTTTGAAATGATCGGCCAGTTTACGGCAACATCCTAAAAAGCTTTCTATTTGTGGGAGCTGGAAGACATTGTCCATCGCAAGGTTGATGGTGTGTCCGAGGCAAGGCATTTCGACTGAGAGCTCCAGGAGAGAACAGGCTTTGCCAATGTCCACTGAGCCACTTGTGGTGGCACCAATGACCTTATGAGTGATTCCCCATTCATCAAAGGCCTCAAACATCGACCGGGTGATATGTTCTGCCGTATTATCTTCATGAACTTCAAATGTTTTGAGGCACTTGTAGATGGAGACAAAGCTATTGGAGCCATTCTGATAAACTGAGTGCAGAAACAGAGAGATGTATGTTCTGTTCTGACTTTGCCAGAGATCTGTCGTGACCCCACAGTTCGAAACCCCAGAGATTTCACTGAAGACCACTTCGCGGTTACACCAGTACATCTGAGGAAGGATTTTTAGAGCCACCTCACTTTTGCTTGGTGGCGAGTATCCAGGATCGACGGTGTTCATCAAAGCCTTAAAACACGGCTCTTCCACGATGGAAGCAGGATACAAACCCTTACAGACAAAGTTCATGACGGCCGTAGTCAGATCACAGTGTCGTCTGTTTTCATCGTTTAAAGTCTGCTTCAGGCCGGAGTCTTGCGACGGCACAAGCGGACCAGAAGGCTTACTCTGTATTTGGTAGAACGCAGCTGCGAACGCCTCACGCACTTGATGCGTCGAGTTGCTTTTCAACAACTCAGAGTACTCAATGGGATGGTTCTTTTCCAGGTGGTAGGACAGATTGGACGTGTTTCCAGAGTAAGCAATTTGAGTCATGCAGACACGGCAGTATATACGCTTCCAGTGCAAAATGCAACCATCTGCGTCTGTGTCGAAGCCAAAGTATTTCCAGACTTTGCTCTTCGCTCGGGGATGTGCGACCAGCTTCAGGCGGGAGCATGAAGCCCCTGAACTTTTACCCTCCATTGGTTCCTTTGGCAAACGCGCAGGTGGGGCTGGGATTACTGAGTGCCTAACAAGAATAGTGAAATACATGTTTGAGAAAAACAAGGACATTTCAAGACAGTGTGAGTTAAAACAGCTCATAACCAACCATGAAGGTTGTTTACAATGGAAACATTTGTGTTGGTCTGTATATGTGCTATCTGAGTGTCATGCCATGTTTGGGCTGAAGACGATTTCTCATAGCACAATTAAAAGTCATAAAGAGTTTTTTTTTTATTAAAAAACACAATATATTTTAGACTTTATCTCCTTAACTACATGCTATTGGGTGTCCACAGAGTCTCTTTACCACTGAACTAATAAAGAGCGTTACAAAGGCAAACGAAAAACTGGAGTTAGCAAATTCTTAATGAGTGATTGTGTACAGTAAATACTGAAGGGCTGGCATCGCTGGTTCACTTATTAATGGAAATATCTCCAGTACGGCACACTTTCAAGACGTCTCACCGTCACGTTCTAGAGTAAAGTAAAGCAAAATTGTCACGTGTACTGCACTAGTGCTAAAAAAATGCTTACTAGTAGCACTAGTAGACATTCGGTATTTATCACCCACGTTGAATTTATGACCTAATGGTTTCCATAATAGTTGACTAGTCACCGACTACCTTGATGAGTTGACTGGTCTGTGCGCGACTTGTTGACGAACATTGTTGTGAACACTTGTATGGTGTTAAATGTTGTTTTGAACTTAATATTCAAATTTTAGTAGCATAGAATGTGGAAAGAGAGTTACGTGACCTTTGTCAAATGTCATATACTCTTTACCTTTGGGTCGTAATGGACACTTTTGGACACATTTCATTACTTACTGCAGTTGGTGCTAAGAGAACAATGACAAGTAGACGAGTCAACTGTTAAACCCAAGTGCGACAGACTTAATAGTCGATTGTAGTCGACCAGTCTTGGTGTTGAACCACGCACAGTGTGATGTCATCAGTAAGAGGCAGCCTGGGCATCCAGTATTTTCCAGGCCAGGTGTGCTCATCACAATCATCTTTTTGTGAAAATAAACTTTTTTGGACGCGTCATTTAATACTGAGATCGCACAACTGCAGTGAGCCTAGACATGCAACTGTCTGTGCTAGGCTACACACAATTAATTTCCCATGTGCTAATATTTACATAGCATCTGTTAGCTCAGTTCATACGTGACTTCAATTGAATTCATGCAGGGTTTCCGCCACACATAAACATAAAGTCATCGGAAAAATGGTTTCTTTTAAAAGTTGAAATCTCACGTGTTAAAACAAAGTGGAAACATCAGACCAAGTGACTAACACACAACGCATCAAGGAGGTGGACATGAACATGATGTTTTTTATTTGGTTTTGGTTTTTTACGTGGTGGTGGGGGGGATCCTATGCTTTAGATCATCAAATTCACTTACATTTAAAAACAAAGCCTAGAAACAGGTAAGTATAAAAATCAATTGAAGAAAGCTTCATTCTTCAACAGATTTTGATTAGTAAAACAAAAAAAAAATTTTTTCTTAGTAAGTGAGTGTAGTCCCACAAATCTCATAAGAGAGCCTATGAACTGCATTTGCAATACATTTTTATGGAAAGAGACTTCATGGACACCTTGTTCAGGGACATTAGGGTTTAATATCTGCTCCATGATACTAACATTTCATCCAGCATGATGTTTTTGATGAGTTTCAGACAGCAAAAGCATGTCGCTGACATTTGCTTGTTAAATGACTTAATTGGCATGAATGTCAAATGATTGTTGTGATAAAGTCAAAAAATGTCTCTTTGTATGAAGCACAAATTGTTGAAACAAGAAACACATATTCTTTTCTTTTGGTAAATATTTCAGTCTTGTGAAATGAAAATATTACAGTCCTTAATCGATTTTTTTTTCAGTAAATTACAATGTCAATTGCTCTTTTTGCACCTCTTATTTTCAAATGCCTGCGGTCACACAGTTTTAGTGGCTGGATCACTTGTATATTCGCCCCCGGAAAGAGCAAGAACTCTGTAAATCGCATTATCCATGTTTAACTAGCCTGCATTCTTGGACAGATTATCAAAGTGAAAACATTTTGCCAGATCAATGTCGTCTTTGTATCAATGCTTGATGCATCAGGGTTTCATGGTCTGCTGACAAGATATCTGACAGTGAATCTGACAGTGTCACACTTTAAAAGAGGCATTTTGGTTCTGTCACAATAAAACACAAGGAACAACAGGAATTGTTACTGAGCTTGGCTACTTCGTTACATGCACTTGTTAGTGCTAATAGCATCAGTGACTCGAGAGATGGATATATTTTCTCAATTGACCCCAAATAAAGAGACAATGAAATAAACAAGTGTCTCAAAGACACCTCAAGAAATCAGTCTGGAATAGTACTCTTGATTCCAATTCTACCAAACGGAAGCAGATCACTATCCTAAAGAATTTAAGAAGAATTTTGTTTTTAGTGGCTGTCAGACACTTAACATGTTTAAATATTTTCTACAGGAAATCATTCGAATGTCTCTTTCTAGTAATAACGATTTTTTTTTATTACACAACACATCCTCACTGATAACGGAATTAAGTCCGCGACCTCACATTCTGTTTACAGCGCGACACAAAACATAGAAACACTAACAGTAACTATTTTATCAAACACATACGAAACATGTTGCTATGATGTGGTCGTGTTCTAGTGGTAAAACCTTAGTTATTACAACATTGCTTTGCATTTAAATGTACTTTTCCGCGTGGTCACATTGTTTCAGTGAGTAACGTGTTCTGTTTGTGATCAAATTGGCTGCAAGGACAACACATTAACGGCTCCATGAGAGGAAATGAAAGCTTTATGAAAAACGAACCAAGGTCAGACCTGGCAGTTGGAACGATCTGTTGAACATCTGGTAGATGAGGACTTTGATTCCGCAGAGGTAGAGCTTGAGGAGAGCGGCGGTCGCTGTGAAGAGCCACATCGTTCTGCTTCCGACGAGACGGTGCTGCAGAGAAATGTGTCCGACCGTAAAGCGGCCGTTTTGTCTGCAGCTGCGGGGGGAGTCTGTCGAAGGTTCCGCCTCCGCCGCTTCACGCTGTGACCGCACGGCTCGGTGGTTCTTTTGAATAGTACAACAAAACATTTGTCTGTGGAATGTACGCCAGGGGATATTGCAATTACCGTTTGACAAGTCTCCGGGGCACACTTTATCGATTGGTCACATGATGAACTTTGGGGAGAAAGCGTCTTTGGTACTGTTGTGAACAAGATTTAGAGACAGTGGCAATAACAGGGGTCAAGCTGGTGACTGTGGTCGGTGGTTGGGAATATTGATGGAAATTCCTGGATGGAAATTACAGAGTGCTGTAATTCCAAACCATAGAAATGATTCGACACGCTGAGTTGTGTGTAGAGTGCTTTCATACCAGCTTGTATAACCCACATGGGAACAAATGCAGTTCATCCTTAGTCACATTTAGCACGTATATCTGTGCTATGTGAGTGGAGAGATCAGGATGTGGGCATCTTCGGACTTCCAATTTAAAATACGGCCAACCCAGTTTTTTAATTGTTTGTCCATGTCCAAAATAACTTGAAAAGTTATGGAGGGATTTGGATGATTTTTTTTAGGAAGAGTGGGAAATAGGACGGGGAACAGATATAGATCACTGTCTGGAATTCTTTTGCAATTATTGCTATTTATCCAGATCCATTGGCGTTTGGACCGAGGAATTTTGTTTTGAAAGATACTTATACTTAGAGGTGGACTGACTGCAGCTGCTTGGCGGAGGTTTGCACGCTCTGATTTTTCATTTACCTTACATTAATTTACCGGAACATTGCAGTTTGTCCCGTCGCGTCCCATGTGGTGACAAAAGAAACAAGCGGGATGTGTTGGGTTGTGGAGTTGGAAGTGTTAGGCTCGGCCTGAGATTAGAGGAGGAAGAAGTGACATCATCGCTGGAGGTCTAATGGGAACAAGCCGTGCATCTGATTGTCGAATGAATTGCAATTGCGTTATCTGGGTGACTTCAGCCTTGATACAACGTTAAAATGGGTCTCCATCCGATCCATATAAGGTCCCTAGTGGGTGCAGATTTTTGTTCTAACCAATCAGGAGCACACCTTTTCAGCATCCATGAATGGCTAATCTAAGGGTTTGGTTGGAACAAAAGCACCCGTTAAGGTCCAAATGTAGATTTGTGTTTCAACAGTCAGGATTCCTAGTTGTTGAACTGTATCTAGTCACACAACTGGAAGCAATGGAAGTTAATGGGGAACTGTACAGTACGTTCATAAAACCAAACAAACCAATGGAGGAACCCTCCTAAGTTATTACGCGTTCCGCGCCCTGTTTCTAACATACCCTGAAATTAATCTTAATTTGTGCATAACCTAACCTTTCATGCTTTGTTGCTCACAAACAACGGCAGACAAAAAAAATGCAGTCGAAACAAGCTTCACTATTGGTTTAGCACTGCCATGCTCTGCCTTAGGCCAAGGATTTTTTTTTTTATTGGCTTTCTCCACTCCACCACATATTTCCACGCAGCCTTGAATTGTTACCACGTTCGGGTAGCATGTTTTCAACCATTTTGTTTTTCTCTTCAACTCAACTGACCGGTGATATCCATGACTTTGTGTGTCTGGGGGTGGATTTTTAGTATTTGATTGCAATCCAGCTTGCTTTGGACCAATTTAGCCATGACAGCTGAGTACCCCACAAAGAAGCCCAAGAAGTAGCCCAGACCTCCACTTCCCATTCAAAGCCCTGTGCCAATTTTTTTAGGTGAATCCTGAGACACTCTTGGACAAGAACCCGGAGCTAGATGAGGTGAGCTTCATCGTCCAACTGGTAGTATACACAGTTTGACATGCCAGACGTCAAGATGTCTTCCCTAGGCCTAGGCTGCCAAAAGCTCCAGTGGGATTGCTGCAACGTTTGAGCAGTTATCCTGGGTGTGCTATCGCTTGTTTGGCTAAATAAATAAATACTTTCATCAACTATGACAAATGTATACATTATTATTGACTGAAGAGATAGAAGAAGAAGGGCGTGCGACGTGAGAAAGTTGAACTGAGCCAACCTGGTTAAATGCAGTAGACCATGTCAAACTTAAACCAAGACTTGAGCTTGTGATGGGTAGATGAGGTTTCACCGAAGTGTCCTGATTTTCAGAGGCCTCCAGATGTCACTGTCTGCTGTAAAATGTTTGGACTTGAACAACTTAGTCAATGAAACCGCCCATCATTTGTAAACCAAGAGCGCCATCAAGCGGTGGACACCGATTCATCAATACTGCAACAGTGTTTCATGACACCTCATCTACACATCACTACCAACCACTGCATCATGATCAGTTGACAGCACTTTTGATCAGCTGATCACATGAAACAAAGACATGTACCCACCTGACCTTGCAGTTAAGGCATTCTGAATCTGTTTGGGCACGAACCGAGTGACTATTGTCCTGCTTGCACAGTTTGCATAGATGAAGTTCCAAGGAAATGAACAAAGAGAAGAGAAGGTTTTTTTCACGCCCTGTTTTAAAACTCTCATTTAGCCATAGAGTACTGCCATGCAATTAATACAGAATTTGACAAACTTTGATTGAAAAAAAAAAAAAAGATTCTCATCTTAGTCACTTGTTAGCGGTGATGTTTTCCTTTCATGTTAATAACAAATCCATTCCGTCATGTGTGCCTTCTTATCGTGCAGAAAAAGACAGATTTGCAACAGGTTTTCAGTGAACTTGGATGACTATTCGGCCAAAGAGCAGAACTTTTAAACTGTTTAAACCAGGCGAACATTTAGTCAGAGCCCCTTATTACACAATAGTTCTCTAGAATGGTAGAATGGACACCACAAAACCTTCATGTTTGTTTTGTGTCCTATGAGGTGTTGATGCAGTAATACCACTAAGTCGCTTGTACTGAATGAGTGGCGGCCAATTCGGCTGCAATGGCTCCTTGTGAGCTTTTTTGTTTGGTCTGCTGTTGTGTTTTTGTCTTGCTTTTGGGTGGATATGCTGGATCCAACATGGACAGTGATACCATTGAGTTCGGAGACTTTGCTCGTTGCCATCGTGCCACTCTGGATCACAGTTAGTATTGCATGCTAACTCCATGCGGGTGAAGCGGGCCGAGCTGGTGCCACCTGTGATGGACAATTATTGTTATTGTTCAGACTAAGGGAAAGTTACAGGTGAATTTGTTTCATGTTGAAGTTAAGTTAACTCTTTGGTGGAATCTCTGCAGTGACTGTGTAATTAATATGTTTGTTTGGATCCAGGCTCAAGTTCTGAGTTATAAATAGCAGTCATCCTTCATGGTTACCGCCTGAAATTGTTGTATAAGATAAGAGGCGTTTTTTCAGGCGTTTTTTTCAGAAACCCTCCAGGGAAGATGAAGAAGAGGGTTTCTATATGTGGGGCTATAGAGGCACTGAGGAGGGCAACAAGGAGCTGGGATTAAGAAGAGGCTTGTACAGCAGGAGGAGGAAAGTGGAGGAGCACATCTAAGTACAATGGCAACGGTGTCAAGGATTAACAAGCAATCTGAACTAAGGGCCAAAAACGAGGCGACTGCAGTTGCATTACACTCATCACCTTAAGTTAAAGACAAACAGGCTTCTAGTGCGAGCCTTTGTGATAGTGATGATGATTGAGCCGTCTATTGAAGTAACTCTCTGGGAGTCGTTCCATCCGCAGGAAGCAGAAAAACACAAACAAAACCATCTTCCTAAATATGATTCTTTTACCAAGTACTAAAACACCAGTGAAGAATGAATAAAACTGTGAACGTTATCTTTTGTAAGGGAACACCGTCACCAGAACACTCTTCCAATTAGAGTGTCTGTCCTTTCAAACGTGGCAGACACATGATAAAATTAAAGTGAATATGACTTGGTAAACACAGGCATTTAAAATTTTATTTTGGCAGGAAGCCACTCTTTGAGATTGTGGACTTTGAATACTGAGGGGAAAAAGAACTCTTTAATGGCCCCTGATGTAGTGCAGGTGAGGAGGTCTGTCAGTGCTGTTGTTGAGTGACAGACTGTGGCAACATTGTTTTTTAACTGTGAGGTGTAACTCGAGACAGACTGGGCTTAAATGTTGCAAGTATTTGCTGACTTGAGAAACCTTTTAACCACTAGTCCTTTATTTTTTCATGTGAAGCACCACACCCGGTCTAGCCTTTAAAAGACAGCGCTCGGTGACGTGCCGACATGCCGATCTCATTTGGTCTGTCAACATGAAGTTCGGTGTGATGAGCCTCTTCCTCCTGATTCTTCTCCTTGGAGCAGACACCGTCAAAGGTGATCTCATTATTATTGATGCAGCTCACAAGCTCATTTTCAATGTTCGGTCATTAACGCTGATCTTTGTCTTGAATATGCAGGGTCATCGCTGTCTGAGAATTTTGGTGAGTTTGTGACCATTCAGAAACATTCAGTGGTTTTTGGTTGTAAAACCGTCAATGCTTCTTCCCGCATTGGAATGTCAAGTTTGTCACAGATGTTTGTACATGAGAGCATTGAACTAGACGGTATGTTTACCTAATTCCTCAAGAAGAGTCTGATCATCTTTTTGGTTATTTGCATGCAAGGAATTGACTAAAAGTTTCCTTGAAAGAGAGTTTTACAGTATTCATCAACGATAATGATCCTATAAATGGAGATTTTCCTCAGGACTTTGTTGCCTTTTGTTGGGTTCAGTGTCTCTTTATTTTCGTTGCATCTGAACGTCCAGATCCAAGTCTGAGGCACCAAGTGAGGCGCGGTGAGTCAGCACCTGCACATAGACACACACATATTTAACAGACATGATCGTATTCCAGACGCTGCATAAAGATGTATAGACCAAATACATAGCTGCACTCAAAACTCTCACATGTCCGACACATTCTAAACAGACTTTGTGTGCTTTACTGAACTCTTTTTGAACGTTTGGGATCATGTACTCTATCAGACCTCTGACATAGCTGGTTTTTATTGAACATCATTTGTTGTTATTATCATAAGTAGCTGACCAAGAAATCTGAGCACACAATTCATTTCTGTGTCACACAACAGCGAGCAGCATTTTTGAAAGACTTCTCCCTGGTGAGTAAAAACATGCCTTTCCCATGTTATCCCAACTTTCAAGAGGCTCCGGGTGACTCAAATAATGTCACAAGCTTCATGCATGCATGTGTCTTTGACTTTCTACGGTGTAATTTGGGATATGGTGGGCTCACAGGTGGGACAAGAAACCTGAGTTCTACATGGTGCTCTGGCTACTTTCATGCCTGACTGCCAGTGGTGTACATGAAGTTCCTCGGCCAGGAGCCCTCTTGAAATCGTGGCCCGTGGGCCATTTGCGGCCCTAATGATGCAGATCTGTGACCTGCCACTGGGTGCCCAGTCTTAGCATGTGGCCCCCAAGGGACACTCCCACTTTATCTAATGCAGGTTTGTTTGAAAACACAAAGTTATATCCCACTGTGCTTCGCCTCAGAATCATGCTCTTAGATTCACGGTCCATATACAGTATATTTAAACTTCTGTTTCCTTCACTTAACTGTATTGGATGTCAGTTGCTATAAAGCGCTGTTTTGCCATCCCATTGCACACCTAATCCCAATGTCTGTCTATTTATCGAACATCTGCTTCAACCAAAAACTTAACATCATGCAACACCGAAAGCTGCCTTCGGTGTCAGTATAGGATGCAAAAGTCCACTTTCCCAATGTCAATATATGATGCCATGGGAGTGAGGACGGGTTTCATGCACATTTTCTAATGTAAATATCATTGTTCAATAGGAATCCAGCATGATTTTAGAATACACAAGAGGTTTGGCCTTCTTTTTCTGTAACAAAAAAAATGTCTGGCCAACAAAACAACATGGCACACTGTCTGTATTGAGGGGAGTGGAGAGTGACACCTCTTTGTCACACCTTGTTGACATCTTGTGAGTGGTGGTATTCCATACTTCTAATGTGTTCCAGGGAACCCCAGAGAATCCAGCCCCCCGAAGAACAGGGATGGTGAGTCTATAATTTCAACAATGAATCCTCATTTTTCAAAACATTGACAGAATAAACGTGACTGAGTGGAGATGGTCATGAAGTTCAGCATAACAATATTTATTTAGTGCAGAAGGCATAGAAATATCTATGCATCATTCTTCTCTTTAACTGTATCTATGAACCTCACTGGTTCATAATCTGTTCAACATGTCCAAACCATTTGGATCCGAGTTCGATGACCTTCATTCCACTTTTCTCCATCTCATACCGCTCCAGCTTCTCCACCACCATAAATAACAGTAGAATCCTGCAGTAGTTCCAAACCATCATGGAGTTGTGTGTGACAAAAAAAACAGAACTAAAGTTGTTAGCTCAGAACCCGACAATGACACAGCTGAAGGAAAGGATGGTACAGTTTCTAACATGATTTCCCCATTTCAGCTAATAATAAATGACCGACAACCATCTTATTGTGGTCACATGCAACCTTGCACAATACTGAACTTTGAGAAGTATATGTGCCATTTTTGGGGTGGAAAGAACATTTGGTGCCATAAACTCGGTGTAATTTGGCAAGGTTTTATAACAGCAGAAGTGTTCTCCCCAGTGACTGCAGATTCAGTCGACATGAACACTGCTACAAAGGCCAATTGAATGACACGCACTGTGTGCTGTGTATAATGGCGAGGGACACTTGACTGGACACATCAGTGAGTCAGCAGTGCTCGGAAAGATATGTTTGGCCTTCAGGTGTTGAATCAATTACCTTCAAATATGTTTATGATGTAAGCTCATTTTCATGTGTTTCAGGAGGCCCAAACGGACCCAGTGATGCCCAAAACCAATCTTTATTTACATAGCAAATTTCATAAGGCTGTAAGTGCTTTACAGATGAACTAGGATTTAGAGAATAACATGTCAAAATACAGTGTCTAACACAGGTTCATTAAACTTGCTATAAGACGAACACAAAAAAAAACAGTTTTTGCCTTTTATAAATTGATTTCACTTCTAACCAAAACGCGTTCGCACCACAGATTATAGAGCAAAGAGTGCCATCTAGTGGTGTCGAACGGGAAGACGCTGGTTTATCAGTTCGCTGTAGAAAGAACATGAAGAAATATTCTATTAAGCAAATATAGCTTTTAAGATACATCGCTGCGTTTCATAAACGCACAGTGAAGACAGTTGGCCCGTGTGTGTGTGTGTGTGTGTGTGTATATATATATATATATATATATATATATATATATATATATATATATATATATATATATATATATATATGCATTTTAAGACTCACTGTTGATCTAATTCAGACATTCTTTCAGGTGGGTTCAATCTGGCTGATGCTCTCCATCCAGGTAAGACAAAAATACAACTGGATATAGAGATTTTTCCAGACTCTGTAACTCATACATTTGCATTGATTTCCAAACGGATACCTTCCCAAAGCTGTTGACAGAGTCTCTGAAGACTGTAAGTCTGTTACATTTTCCAAGAATTTATATCCTGGAGAGATTCATAAATAATTTCATCCAAAGACAAAACAATTTCTGAAACTCTCCTTCTGTCCCCGGCGCAGCTAATATCGCTCAAAAGCTCGACCTGATCATCAAGAACCAAATGGAGAACAAGGACCTGCTGATGAAAGCTCTGGGTGCGTTTCTTTCATTCAAAGTGAAAGGCTATGCTCTGACTAAGAAGCTTTTGTTTTATGTACAGGAAACAAGGGGTGGAACTAGAGCTCCTGATCAGCCAGACATTTTCCTGATCAATGAAAAGATACCTATGAAGTTGGCTGGTCCAGAACCCTGTCAGACTGCAACACTAACAGCATGTATCAATAAAAATCAATAAAAAGGCACTTTCATAGTGCAGACCTCCACCTAGCCCTTCATTCACAGAATCATTGTCTTGCGTGCATTTCATATTTCATGTTAAATATTATGGGCGCAAATGGACCGCAGATGGTAGCTCAGCTCTACGCTAACAACATATGCAAATACAGACAGAAGGAAGCGTCTTCTCCGTCCAAAATCACCAAGGTGGCCACAGATCCATTCGACATCAATTGGTGTGCCATGGTCAGTCGGTAATTGACCGTATGGTTCTGTAACCCAAACTTCTACGCCGGTCTGCTGCCTCGACGATGCTGCACCCGCCGGTCCTTTGTGTTGTGTTTGTTGGGGTTTGATGTGCAGGGTGGAGTGAAAAGAGGACGAGTGGCTACGGTTCAGAAGTTGTGGATGGACTTTTTTACTCTGTTTCAATCCTCCTCAACATACAGAACACGACTAAAATTAGTATAAAAAAACAATGTTCAAGTTTAAACGCATGGAGAAACAATTTACAAAACGTTTTCACGAAACCAAAGAACGAAACAAATAACAACAGTTAATGAAATGACACGGATTACACCGAAGACAACTTAAGCAACCACTACTCAGAGAACATTCAGACATCTTACCTTCTCAAAATACTGAACACGACTGGCGGGTTGTTCAGTTCAACTACGACGTCAGGACCCAAGCTGCCATCCAAAACTCCACAGAGATCCGAGAGCAAGGCATCAGTCTATTCCTAGAAACAATTGACTGGCTCCTAAGTTGGTCAACAGCTTTGCTAGTCTAAGTTGAAGAAGATTGATTGAAGAAAAAAAGGATGCACATTTCCTTGTGTGAGAGAAGACCCTGGTGTGGAGGGCATGGAAAACACAGGATCAGTGCACAGGTGCCTCTGCACTGCAGTCGCTGCCCCCGGGACTCAGAGAAGTGGTGGAAGATTGATGTGAGCAGTCATTCAAGTGTAGTGCAATTACCCCTTTTCAGCAGATGATTCCAATTCAGATGGGGTTTTATATTGCACAAGAATCGATTGTTGGCGTGGTTCTGCTCTGTCCAAAAATTCAGCTGACGTCAGAGCTCAAACCTGCGGAGCGGACGCTGTGATCAGCCATGACAGTCACTGCAGTTCGTCACCCGTTGTTGTTTAAAACGGTATTTGAGTTAAGTATTACAAGCACACTAAAACAAACGATTCGAAAGGTTATATCAATATATCAATCAATATAAAATATATATATTAATATTTATGTTAGATATTGAATATTTTCAATCAGTCGATATTGATTGATATCAATAAATTAATATATATTTTTATTTCTATTCAGCCACAAACAGGCTGAAATGGGTCGAAGTCTGGCGCTTCGGTCTCGGCCGCCACACCCAGCAACTCCTCCCCGCCAGACTCCGCTCACGTAACCCGACTCCGGGCGAGGTTCTCGGTGCCACTCGACCTGAAGTGTCCTGGAAGGGAAGCCAGAGAGCGAACTGCAAACAAAGAAAACCGCCATGAAGTTCGTTTTGAGGATCATTTTGCTGGCGTTTCTCCTCACGGGGACGTTTTCACAAGACGGTACGTACTGTGGACTGAACTTGTGAAACTTCGACAAGTTTCCATGACGATTCTGATACTAGCAAGAGTTTGTACGCCAACTGTTTACTTTATTATCTATTATTGCAATGTACTGAACTAAAACTGCAAAGGAAGATATATTTTTTCATGTCCAGGACCAGTTTTGTTAGCACTGAAACGTGTATAAATGCGTCGACAACACATGCCAATTAAAGTGACAGTCCATATGTGCCAACTGATTTATGTCGTCATTTCAAAACATATGCAAGTGAGTAGTGATAGTAAGAAACACCTTGAACTGTATGAGACTGGAAGTATTGAAATAAAATTCACTTCTACAATAAAAACAAGGCGTCTGTGGAAGCCACACCCTTTCTAAATAAAAAATTCCCCCTTTTCTTTCACCTAAAAAGCATCTAAGAACGATAAATATGGATTGTCCTGAAAGGTGGGGTTTTTGTTGACACTTGACCAAGTTGTTAATAAAATTGTTTGTAAGACAAGCTTTCAAGAGACAGGCAACAAATTATCACAACACACATATTTATTGTGTAAGTTCTCTAAATTGTTTTCCATCATAGGTTTGGTAATATAAAGAGGTGTATGGAAAAACTACACTGTTTCCATGGCCACCCCGAACATCCAAGTTCTATTGTAACTCTTCACATGTGTGTATTATGATGATGCTTCAGAAAAGATGAATAAGTACTGAACAAAAATCACATTCTATATTTATTATCTTATGGAATCTATGGTTCAATGTTGCATCAGGAATCATGAAATAGCATGTACAGTATATTAAACTTCACTTTGCACGTGTGTAAATGCTACAGCGAAAATAAGTCATGACGCCCTAATTTCAGTCTCATGTTAACTACAGTGATTCAGTAATGTTCATGTGGTGGGTTGCCATGTGAGGAGGAAGCAAAACCACCTCTATCTGCTTCCTATTTTATTTTTTTAAGCAAGATTTGCGAATGGTGTATGTGGACCAACATGCGTTTCATGTCACTTGAGAAGCTGTCTGTTTAGGTGGAACAGTATGAAATAAAGCAGATAGTTTTTGAGGATCCAGTAGTGCAACTAAACTTGACTACATTACCCCCAAGTCTAGCCCTTTTGGTTCAGGGTAAGCAGCACATCATATGCTTTAGTGACTCAGTGGGCCGGATGCTTCTGCCTAGCAACCTGCCGCAGTCTGTGTCTCTATGATCACATAAACACTGTACTTCCCTTCGATACCGTGACTGACGACTGATTTTAGTTCACTTCAGAACTCCAACTTGCGGAGTCGCAAGGCAGTTGGACATTATGATCAGCCAAGACTGTCAGTCTGGTTCATCACCAGCTTGGTCAACAGTATTGTTTTTCATCCGTAATTTAGTATGACAATCACTATAATAACATAAACACTCTCCTTCCTGTTGATGTTGTACTGACAACTCAGTTCAAGTCTAATTGAAGAAAAGGAAACTGGTAACTCTGGTGTGGTGTAGCACGTCAGACAGTCTGGTTTCATAGAGACTTAAAAGATTAATGTGTCATATTTTGTTGTGAAACTGTGTCATTAATCATGTCAGACACCTTTTTAACCTTTTGTCGTTAGCCTTTGTCTTGAATAATAATGTCATGTTGCTCTGCTGCCATTTCATCATGATACTTTGACTTATGGCCATGATATCTTTTTGTATGTAACCTTCATTTTCTTATACAATTCTCTCATGATATTTGTCCACTTTCAAAGCTTCCGAGATTTAAAGATGTAATTTTTAAAAAGCTTCTAAGCCAGACCTTGGTGGCCCTCAAAGTGAAACTATGGAACTAAAACAGTCAATATTTATAACTATTATTTCAATTTTCACCAGTCATTACTATTTCCATAATATAATAATGCATGAATTACATTATATTAGTTTACTACTTACATAGATCATCTCCACGTATACATTGATTTATTGTGAAAATCTTTTTGTATGAAAATTGTATTCATTTTGTGCACTTTCACAAAATTTCTAAAAGATGCTGAAACTTTCGGATGGAAACCTGACTACTTTTGTTTTGTATTAACGGGCTGATGAGGCATTATGAAACAGTGTTCATTTTTTATGGCCCACTAGATGGTACTCCAGACTCTTCTCTTCTTCTAGACGCTTCATCGGCCCATCTCTATTGTTCTGTATTCCAAAAATAAGTGACTCTCAACTTCTTGTTTTACAGGGTTTGACCTCGGTGATGCCCTAGATGAATCCCGTAAGCCCAGTTTTTATGCCACATTTTGGAAAAAAAAAAAAAATAAAAAAAAAAAAAATATATATATATATACAGTATATGTTATGCTTTTCTACTTCTGTTTTTCCGTACAGCTAAAGATACGCAGCCAACCCAGAAGCCCAAAGCCCCAGAGCCTAAAAATGATGGTATGTGTGTGTTTCATGACTCAGTGATGTGCTGATGAGGTTTCATGAAGCAGTGTCCCTATTTTCCGAGCTCAGTAGGTGGCCCTGTCAGTCTAGAAATTATCTTCTGTGTGGTTTCATTGAAGTGGTTTTTACAACCCATTGATTTAAGAAGCTCTGAATTTACCGATCAATCGTCATCTCGACCCTCATCTATGGTTATGAGCTCTGCTCTCCCAGATACAACCGACTGAAATGAGTTTTCTCCGACGGGTGGCAGACATCTCCCTTAGAGATAGGTTGAGGAGTTCTGTCACTTGGGAGTGCAGTCGCTGCTTCTCCATGTTCAGAGGAGTCAGTTGAGGTGGTCCAGGCGTCTCATGAGGATGCACCCTGGACGCCTCCCTTTTCAGGAATGGCCAGCTGGGAGGAGACCAAGGGGTCGACCCAGGACCAGGTGGAGGGATGAGATCTCTTCACTGGTCTGGGAGATTCTTGGGATTCCCCAGTTGGAGCTGGTGGATGTTGCCCCAGAGAAGGGCATGTGGTGCTACCTTCTGAAGCCACTGCCCCCGCAACCTGGCAACGGATAAGCAGCAGAGGATGAATAGATTTTTTATGAAGCCCCATCTGCCTGTCACTTGCTTTTACAGCTGATATTAATACATTATTGAAGTTGAGCTAAATTCATTGACTTGATACTCAAGTGCAGGACTCCTCTGTCGTATTTCCGTCTCTACTTCAGTGTAAGTTCATGACATAATGATGGTCTGTGCACCAAAATAAAAACACATTTGAAGCTATTCTTTTGGTTAAATTTAGCGAGGAGCATGTGAGAGTGAGCAAGAGCGACACCATGACCTGAATGTGGGCTTGCTGAAGGCTCAATGTTATTCTTAGCTGTGGGATCTGATGACATTTCAAGAGTACTCAGTGATGGGCGTGGTTCTGCACTGACTACATGTACATTTCTCCCTCCTGGACTGTGACGTACAAACATAGCCCCTTTGTGTCAGTGTCTCTATATTAGTGACTAAGGCTGTTTTGCGGAGGAATCATACGTGAGTGACCACATATGCAGTAGACACACAGGAAAATGAAGGGCTCATTCATTTAAACTACAGGATACCAAACACTGCTCAGTCCTCGGCGGTTTCAGCAAGATGGATCACTTTGTTAGCAAGCTGCAGGGATTCAACCTGATGCACTCACTTACGGATTTTCTTCTGCTTAATCCTGATTTCTGAAATTCTTATTGAAAATACATGTTAATTCTATAATGAAATGATTGATTTGGGATTTATTTATGAGCAACAACGCCGTTCAAAAACATGATCATTTGCATGCAGTTTTCTTGCGAAGAAAGCAAAGATAAAGCAGATTAAGTCATAATAGACCAAGCATGCTGTATTCGTGTGAGTGATGTGCCCACAGTGATCGAGTTTAGATCTTTTGCGTCCTTCCAGTCCCTGTGAATTAAAAGACAATCTAGAATGTCTCTTAAACTTGTCTTGAACACAGTTAACGGTCCTATTTTTGTTTCCCTTCCTCCAGATACATTAGATCTCCTGGATGCTTTTGGACCAGGTAAAACAAGATCCTCGAATGGTGATGTCATTAGCAAAAAAAAAATTGAATTCTTACCTTTCTCTTCCATGTAAATAACTGAACAGATGTGATCTTGTTGTTTTGAAATACTCTATTCTAATTGGCGTCTATTGTTCTGCTTTGTAGATCCTGCACCTAAGAAACCCAAGGAACCCAAATCTGGAGGTTGGCAGTTGGGATTAATAATTGCTTCTTGATTTGTTTTTAATTCTTTTTCTGTTTATGTGTCTAAACTAGGTCTGAACCTCTTCACAATCACATTTTGGATCTGTTCTAAACACAGCTTAAAGGAAGCTGTTCTCAACACCACAGTGGCCAATAATGCTTTCCTCATGGAAACAGCAGCCCAACATAACAGTTACTGTCAGGAACATTCTTCAGAATAACCTCAGAGGCTCTGAAGAGGCTCAACAACATGCTAACAGCATAACATTGGAAACATTATTGGCCACTCTGCTTCCTTTTAGCTACGTTTAGAACAGATACAAAACGTGGAATTCATTTGCCCTTTGTGAGTTAACTCAGCTTTAGTGCGATTACTTGGGATAAAAAATTGTTATCTATTGACAGCCCTTGTCGAAACCTTTTACTGTAATTTCAGGACTATAAGTCGCTACTTTTTTTCTCGCTGTCTGAACCCTGTGGCTTATAAAGTGATGCAGGTAATATTTGGATTTTTACAGGTTAAAGAGGGTCATGATCCCAAAATATTGAGCCTTGTCACATCAGAGCGATGAAATCACAGGTGTTCTACTTACTGTAAAGTGCTCAAAATGCGGCGTTTTCGCCCGCGTGTCCCCAGATGTGCCAACAGAGCCAATCCCCTGGAGGACCTCAGCCTATTTTTTGCGCTTCTCTCCATAGGTTTTTTAATTTAAATTTTCCATCCATTAGTGCAATCTCTTTTAGTCTCATCCCTCACAGATGTTTCAGTTATGGTATCACATTGTATAATGCGGTGCACTTGTCCGCTGTAAAAGTTTATATGCGATCCATTAACTGCTTTTGCCTGTAATTATGAAATGAAATTGATCTGTTTAAGTCGTACCCCAAGTTAAAACATGATCATTTGTGTCAGAAAATGGCTGTCCCCCATTCCCTCAATTGTTTTCCAATTCTGCACCTAACTATATGCATTTCTTTTAGTGAAGAATGCATGCTGTATTCCGTAGATCCATTTATATCCGTTCCTTCTTGTTGCTGTGAATGAAAAGAAAATTTAGAATATCTGAAAGACTCCTCCTGAACACAGTAAATAGTCATATTCTTGTTTCCCCTCCTTCAGATGGATTAGACCTCTTGGATGCCTTTGGACCAGGTAAAGCAAGATCTTCAAATGATGGTTTCAAATGATGAAGGTGTGAGCTTTTTGTTTTGAATATTATTCTGCTTTCTAGATGAGCCTGTACCTGAGAAGCCCAAGAAACCCAAATCTGGAGGTTTGCCGTTATTGATTTGTTTTTATCTGTTTCATGTGTCCAAACATTTGAAATGAAGTTACAAATATTTGATGTATTACAGGAAATGCCGGCTTTGACTTGGAAGATGCACTTGGTCCAGGTAATCATTTTGAATTACGCAACATCAATGTTACGAGACTAATTGGCTTCTCTAAAGCTATTTCACTGGTCATTTTTCAGAATTATATAAATGTTGACCTTGGTTTCATCCTTACAGATGACCCCAAAAAACCTGCCGTAAACCCAGGTGGAGGAGGTAAAAATATGACACATCTGCTTTCTGAATTTACACCAGGCAACGTGTTTCCTTGCTTCCTAAAAATGTATTTCTGTCTGACGCTAACTTTTTATCTGTGAAAAGAAACACTCCCTCATGCATGGGCTCTGTGTGTCTTCAATAGGTGGCGGCGCCTTCAGCGACTCAGACTTGATGGACATTGGAGGCTACAAGCCCGATGGAGGTCAGTCCAGTGGAGGTAGGACTTAACCTCTTTTGGTTCCCCTGTTTGTAGATATTGAAATATTAAAATATTATATTAAAATTATGAAACCATTTGAAGCTGCTTCAAAGCAGGGAAGACTTCTGCCACTCCTTCGTGCCGACGGCCGTAGGGCTATAAATGTATGAAAACGTCACTGAACTGGTTTGTAGTGCACTGAACAGGAAGCTTCATTTTAACGAGACTAGCTATGAGTCAGTAATGAACGTGTCTTCAACATGCTCGATCAATTTATTTATTTATTTATTATCTTGAGTTTAATTACTAAAGCTCATTGAAAAAAGTCTTTTTTCATGCTTTTAATTTGTTTAATAGTTTTAGCAACCCAAAGTTTGCGATGGAAGTAAATTCACTCATCTGACTGGTACATCACTTTTTACTGGAACATCTTTTTTTTTTTGTATCCGCTGGTGATACTCATCTCTTAGCCAACAGTGATGATGCCTCACGTCATCAATGTTCATGCAGGCGGACATTTTTTTACTTTTATTTTTTATGGTTTTACATTCCAACAAGCGTGTTTGACCACATCCAGTCTCCGGACCCAGTGAGTTAAAGGTCCAGTGTGCCCTGCTTGTGGGCGGAGATGAACAGACTCGGTGACACTAAGTAGCGTCGCTATTTATTTTTATTTTTTTAATATACTGTATGTAATCCGGCAACAAATTCAATTCTTGTCCTTTTGGTAGCAGCTACCTTAGCCACACTGAACAGGCTAGTAATGTTGAACAAAGCCGCACACTTCAACACCGTGTAGACCACCATGCAGACTTTGGATCACACGCTGAAGCGTTGCCTTGACGACGGTCGGAACCGGCCGTGCTTGACACTTGACACCGTGGACAACAAAGAAATTCAAATAAAGAGGAAACGTGTGAGACCTGGGTTAATAATAATGATTAATAAAAGAGAACGCTCTGGATGGAAATGTAGCCCTCTTGAGTTGCTGCAGCAGAACATCAGCTTGCTCATCGGAATTTTTCCACACTCCTCTAAACATTAAAACATTGGTTTCCGCAGTGAGGTTTTGAAGAGACTGGAGGGAAAACCCTCCTCCTTTTAGTTAGAGCTTGGAAGCAGTCACATTTGAACCCAAAAAAAGAGAAAGTAAAATGAAAGCCACATGTCTTCATCAGCATGGACTTTATTTGAGACTGACAACAGCAGAGACTATCAAAAATAAAACACAGTCTCTTTCATTTGATGAAACTGATACCTCATTCATGAGATGGAAGCGGTTTAATATAAATTTTTCTGCCACATGTTAGATGAATGCTAGTGAAGTGACTAAGCGTTTTGTCTTTTTCTTGTGATTTCAGGAAACTCTGGCTATGACTCAAACGGTGAGTGTCCTGTGTTGCACTAATGGCTGCCTCTGATGCATCTGATCTATACTGAGTGATAGTGTTGTACAGTAAAATAATTCCAAAGTCTAGCAAGAGGCTCCGTGCAAAAGTGAATGCAGCTTTAATGAGGGTCAAAGTTCAACCCTTAGAAAGTCATGTGGGTTGTGTTCGCCACACTGTACTGTATGTGTGAATGTGTTTATATTTGAAATCTTCTGTGTTTCTCATAGGTGGCGCCGAGCAGCCTAAAGGTAAGCCCCTTACGTATCTGTTCCCTGCTGTTGCCGGCGTGTTTCCTGTTTGAGGGGGGGTGTTAAGGGTGTTTTCCTGCCTCTCAGGAAGAGGTTTTAATTGTGCCCAAATGAGTCTTCTTCAGCTGCAATTGAGTGACTCATCTCTGTTTGGCACTGAATCCTGAGTTGTAGCTTCACATTGATCTGACACAAGGAGCTTTTCTGTTTGAGCCCTGGCACGTGGGTATTAGAAACACAAGTGATTTTCTTCTGTCACCAAACATGTACAGTATATTCTGTTGTGTAACACTCAATTTGTTATGGTACTCACCACTTCACCTTGTGGTTCTGTAGCCCGTCCATGAACAGTATTTGGGGAACGAGAACTGCTGGAACACAAGCAGTTGTTGGTCAGCACTGAGGTGTCAGTGGAGTTGATGTGGTGGAAAGTTCGAACTTGACTGGAGGCTCTTAAAATGAGCAGTTTCTTTCCCGGAGACTGTTGGCTTCCTTAAGGAATGTTGCTGCTGGAGGTGTTGTGCTGCAACTTGAAGGAAATTAGCTGCAAACGGTTACTGGGGAAAACCAGATGTGCCCTTACACTGCGCCTTCATCGATGATTTCCTGTTTCAACTTATCAATTTAAAAGATGCCTTTTTACCGCAATAACCTGGAACAGTTTCCCAGACAGTGTCTCGGTGGAATCTCTTGGTTTAGGATCCGTAAGGCCTGTGACCTCGTCCACACGGTGTTGGTCGTATTGAGATTGAAACATAGAATTTATTGAGAGCCCGTATTGGATACAGTACTTTTTCAAACCCAGAGTGAGTTACTCTGCAAATGGCAGATCCTTGTCTCTGTGTGTGCGACTGATCCAGATAATTTTAAGAATGGTGACATCACAGCCCCGTCCGCCTCGAGGCTCTCCCTAAAAGTCCTCACTTCACGACGCAACAGGTGAACTAGATTGAAGTGTGCATTCAGCATCTACTGTTTAGCTTATGGTTAATATTAACACAATGTCTTCAGCTCCTCTTTCATCATAATGAGTTGAGAACAGTTAGAGAAGCCAGTCACTAACACAAGTTTAATATTCCAAGCAAATGTTTATTCTCTCAAACCATCGTCAAACATGAACTTAAGTATTTGAAGTTCATCCAGATTACTCCTTTTGGTGTCAATGGAGCACGAATAGTGATGGCTACAAGAGGTGTCATGAAACAGTGTTGCAGGGTTGATGAAACAGTGTCCTAATTTTCAGAGGCCACTATATGGCACTCTCTGTTTAGAAAAGATGTGAGGTGAATTAGTTGTTGTTATCGCTTGCGCTCAACCTGAGACAGAGGTGATAAAATCAAGCTTCCTTACAATCCTTGTCATTCATCAGGCTGCAGAGACGCAGGAAGAGCGCTCAAATATAGTAGTGATGATGTCATGAAAAATGACTAAAAAAGCTTGGAATGTGAAATCACATCTTAAATAACATCAGAAAAATTCAGGTCAAGTGCCTACTCAACTGGAAATATTATCTACTGTTCTGTAAACCCAGACCATGCAAATTGGAGTTTCTAGAGAGAAACATTTATCCTGCATGATGAAGGTTAAATACATACATACGTCATCCATGAACCTCAGCTTAGTCCCGTTCTGGGTTGCTGGGAGTGCTGGATCAGAGAGGACACCCTGGACAGGTGTCGTCCATCGCCGGGCACACACACACACCATTCACACACACATGCACACCTAGGGGCAAGTGTCCAATTAACCTAGTGAGCATGTATTTGGGTTGTGGGAGTACTCGGAGAAAACCTACGCACACACAGGTAGTACGTGCAAAGTTCATGCAGAAAGGTCGACCGACCCGGCCGTCGAACCCACAACCGTCTTGCTGCAAGGCGAGAGTGCGAAGCACTAGGCTGCTGTGTGGCCCGAAGTTTAAATATCACTGTTAAATTATTATTTATATTTTACGCATTGTTTTATTGTCGTTCATTTTTGAATAAAGTTTGAAAGTTCAATGACAACATAACCTTAAATTGTTGAAAAATCGGGATTATAATATGAATCAAAATAATCCAGCCCAACTGCGACCCCTGTAGAGATGACATGATGGTCGAAGTGGAAATCTACATTAGCAGCTTTGAGAGCGTTGGATTAACATTGATTAATTAATTAACTTGTAAAGCTAAGTTTAAAAAAACGTGATGGAATGACGGTCAGGCTCTGGACTCTGTTACGGAGCTTGAGAATTATACTGCACTCTGCTGCTAGCGCCTCCTTGGAAGTCAGCGAGAGAGAATTTGTGAGATGGCGGCATCAGAGGAGATGGCTGAAGGACATTCCACCGACTCATCAAGTTATGTGTAGCTAATGGCAACAGAAGAGTGAGCCATTGTTGAGTCATTGTTTCCCTATAAAGACTTAAAAATTTGGTGACTATAATACCAGGACTGAAGTTCTGCGGCTGGCCGTAGCTGGCCGGTCTGGCTCCAATGGCTAAAATCCTGCTTCGATTTGTGTCGTTGCAGATCCAGACCTGCCGTGGGACCAAATCCTGAAGCTGATAAATGCTAACATGCCAGAGGAATTCTTTTTGTGGCTGGCCAACGTTAAGCAAACCTTGTTCCCCTTGTTAGAGAGGGCCATGGATCTGCTACAAGCTGTACCCTAGCCGCCAGGTCGCTAGTTCGAATCTCAGGTCAACTGTCTGTACAGTCACTGTGACTGAAGGATCTGAAGTGTGTGTTTACTTTTCCTTTGAGTTTGGGTACTGATGAGTTCTGACTGCTTTTTTATTGTATTTATTTCATCTTCATGTGGATGGGTGTTGAGTTGTCTCTGGGTGAAAAATGAATCAATTTTGCTTGTCACTGTGGTCTCTATTCTATTTAATACGGCTGTAAATACATTCAAATCTTTATCTCAATAAATTGCAGTTAACCTGCAATTAATAGCGAATGACTCACACATTTTGTGTCAGTTCTAATGGCTACTCTGGTGTTGAGAACATCTTCCTTGAATCTACATTTAGAACAGATACAAACTGTGGGATTAATTTGCCATTAATCATGCGTCAACTCATTTTAAGTGCCATTAATTGATATAAAAATATTCATCTATCTATCTATTGACAGCCCTACTGCTTAATCCCATAACAAAGCCAATGACTCAGATCAAACATGGTTTCTATTCAGTTATTGGGAATGCTACCCCATTTGAGCCCATGAATTAATCCCCTGTCAATACAGACGTTGAAGGATCAGTGATATCGGACTGAATTGTGTTTTTTCCCGTTGTCCTCGGGCCAATTTCCAAACTGTTGCCATCTTCTATGAACATGAAAATTTCAAACCACTCACACTGCTCACATGGATGACAAAGCATTGCTTAGATCAGAACATCTCTAAGGAATACATGAAGTGACATGAGAACATTTTGCCTTGCGAATCCCGTCAGATTAAGTTGACTTTTCTACCCCTGCCTAACCAAACATGCATATTTTCTGTCACGTTGGAACACGCCTGCCTAACAGCCAGGAGAGGCGATTGGCAGGAATAGTCTTCATAGCCCAGATTCTCGACTCTGAAGAACAAACTTCTCATTGGCTTTTACCTTTTTTGTGGCTCTTGGAATGAGGATTTATGACAGTGCTTGAGAAACCTGTCAGAAAACAGACCTATGTGTTTGTTCGTCATTGAATCATCAGATAAAATAAGCTCGGCTAAGCTTTCATTTGATTCCGCTGAATGTTTGTCTCTGCTGCTGTCTCAGTTGTATCTTATGTCAACTTATAAAAAGATTTTGATGGATTTTTAAAATAAACCTTTTCTGTACTTCTATTCAGCCATGTTCTTTACTCTACAAGGCTTTTACTTTTTAAATACCGTTAAACACATCTTTTTTTATGGATCAGTTCAAGCGACTGTTTGGTCGACTGACCTTCAAGATCTTGCGGCTTGGTGTAAGTTTTTCCGTTGGCATCAACAGCTTTAGTTAGGACAATGGAGAGACAAAGAGGATCTCCATGTTTTAGTATGAAACAGATGAAACATAAAGGGTCCGTATTTGTTGAGTTGGAGAAGGAACTGGGCCTTGTACTTGAAGAGATTAATTTTGGTGAATTAATTACAAAAAAATATTCAAATAACAGATGTATTGCATGTAAACTTTCTTTCTCTGGGAACGCTTTTCAGGCACCAATTCCAGGTGCGCCACATCATACAATGTGATGTCATCAGCTAAACCCCCATGATGAAGGAGATGAAATTAGATGCCGATGGAGGGAAAATATAAGAAGAGTAGAATGAGAAGAGTCAGCTCATTACCGGAGCACTGATGTTTCAGCTCCAGATTCAACTGGTGGTAAATGGTTCTTCTAAAAGCTGCTTATTCCAATGCTTCAGGTCAGAATAATGCTAGTTAGTGTTGACATTTCTGTCACAAGATTTCCTTTCAAGTGTGTTCTGTGATAGCACAAGTGGTGCTGTGTCGTCCGGTGATTCAGACCTATTATAGAGTGCACCAGAATCTCTGATGACGTGAGCAATATTCTTGGAAACCAAGGAAAACGTTTCCTGTCAGCTACTCCAACGTTGCATTGGAGTAGGTGACAGTCAGAATCTCTCTTGGAGAGCTGGGAACACCTGAGAAGGGCTGTAGATTTGGTGGCTATGGGCTGACCTGCATCGTGGTGGGGCCTGGTTCCAGCTTATTTTAGCGTTCACCTTTTAAATGCAGTTGTTGTTAGCAGTTAAAACCAAACCCAATTTAAGCAGCCTGGGTGTTGGCGTGGATGATGGAGGTGTGATTCTAACCTGCAGGACTGGGTGCTAAAGCACAGATGTTTCCTCAGTGCAGAGGCGCTGCAGGCTTTTTTGGGGGAGAAAGACAATGTCCAAGTGCGGAAGATTCCTGTGCAGTTAGTCACGCTGCAGGCTGGCACGCACAGCGGTTCTCTGGCTGACGCCCTGTTGTTGTACTGAGCATCAGAGGAGAACCCGCCCTCACGCATGACTCACTGTGGTGTGAAAGCTGAGAATGAGTGGGATTATTCAGTCCTGACGGGTGCCACACCTTGCCCTGCGAACAACTATTTGTAGTCGCTGCTTCACCATGTTTCACCATGTTGTTCAGGTCTGTTTCTGCTTCACCACGTGTGTGATGTCGGCCACAGCGCACCTTTGTCACTCGGTGGCATTTCAGATCATAAACGAAAAGGCTGTGGTTTTAATGGTAGAAATGACTAGTCAAGGACAACACTGTGACTTGGAGATATGTAGCCCTGAAGGGACAACAAGAGGAAGAGCCTGACTGTCTGGTGCTCATGTGAAACTCCAGTTCAAGTTTGTTGTGATCAGTCGAAACCTGATGTTTTTTTACAGACTCTTTACTGGCCTGATTCTGAATGACCAAGAGGCAACAATATATGACGTATACGTCTGATCACTGATGGAAAGGATGGAATGATGGAAAAGCATAAATGTCTTTTTTTAAATCATAAAAAAGAGAGAAAAAATGATAATAGTTGGACTCTTAACATTATTGTTAGTACGATCATAAAACATCATAATGCTTTATGGAAGGCCTTATGAATGCTCATAATCATGTTTTTCAAATGATAATGTTTCTTTGGCATTATAATGCTTCTTGAGTCTTTTACTCAATTATAATATTCTATATACCTCATTATAAGGTATCATTCATGATTAGGAACAGTCATGACATGCTAAGATTGGACATTATGAATTGTTGTTTTTCAGTGAAGCCGATGTGTGAAGTAGGGATGGGTAGATGAGGTATGAATCAGTGGCCTAATTTCCAGAGGCCACTAGATGGCGATCTTGTGAGTTTGTGAGGTTTCACTGAATTAGTTGTTTAAGTCCAAACATTTTACAGCAGACAGTGCCATCTGGTGGCCTCGTAAAATCAGGACACTGTGTCATGAAACCTCATCTACCCATCAGTTCTGTGAAGCATCTCTGTGAAACAAAATACGATAAGTTTGGCTCTTTCCTCCGGCAGAGAGTTCCGGAGCAATCGCGGCAATCGCCAGCAGCATCGGAGTGGCTCTGTTGGGCGCGGCGTCCAGTTACTTTGCCTACCAGAAAAAGAAACTCTGCTTCAAGCTGCAGGGAGGGCAAGACCCGGAGAGTGGGAAACACCATGGTGGCAACCAGTCTGACAATCAAGGTAAGGGTCCCCTGGAGTCACAGGGCCGATCCCAGCTGTCTGGGGCGAGAGGCACAAGTCACCCTGACACACAGCATGTGTGGCCTAACATTGTTGCGCACACTCACATGTACAGACAATCCAGAGTCACCAATTCACATCTGTCTGTTTTGGACTGTGGAAGTGGAACCTGTGACCTTATTGGTGTGCCAAGCCAGTCAAATTCACAACTTCCAGTTGTTTCCAAACCTGTTGCGCCTGTAACTTCACCACACACGACAGAATGATGGGAGTGTCCCATGTCGGAACCACAACGCCAAAGACTGTCTGCACTGCAGCGCTAATAGAGGCAAAAGTGACGTCTCCCTCCAAAATGTTATTTACACCAGCAAAGTTTGCTCCGCGGTTTAAAAGTTGGCTGGAAAGTAAATGCAGAATCAAACCAATTTGCTCCAAAAAGTGATGAGAGCCCTACAGAGCCCCGGACCTGACATGGTAAAAATAAAAATAAAAGAGTGCACATGAAATACAACTGTGTGGGCGTGAAGTAGGCGCTAACCGCTGAGCACCACCTCTAGCTCCATTCAACGTCCAAATATTTGGTTCTTTGCCAGTTCCTCCACTAAAGCGGTTATCCTGCAGCTAACCGGGTAGATGGATTAAGAAGAACCGACAGGGCATTTGACAAGATGCTGTGCTACTCAGGCTATATTATGGAGCAATTCCAAGCATTCACGGTCACAGAACGTTTGGGGAAGGCCCTGTTTGGGGCCCTCACGACCATCAATTGGTTGAAGTTAAATGTAAGTAGAATGGCCAGGGAAGAGAAAGGGGGGAGAGCTTTACTTGCTTTAGTCTGACCTCTAGTGACGAATGAAATGAAGTGAACATTTGAAACTCAAAATTCATCCTGTTTCTTTTTTTTCCCCCCAGTTTCCAGCAACTTGATGAGGAATTCTTAGACTCCCAGCCCTACACAAGAAGAAGCTGGATCATGGAGCCTCTTTGTGAGACATCAATGATCGTAATGCCCCTCGAAAATGTACCCCCTAATATCCAGCACGCGGTCCAAACATGAGCCACAGGATTGTTTATTGACAACATTAAATTACTGGCCGTCGATTTAGCTGCCTCGACACCTCGTTCGCGTGAGTGATGACTTGCGGCGGCTTCCTTCAGCTGCACCCCATTTTAATACGACACAGAAACAAGCTGACACCTTGATCCGGGAACATTTGTAAATTCTGGTGTCTGATGAACACATTTGATAACAGAAGAAGATCCAAGTCCGCATGTACACAGGCACACACGAGAGTCCTGCATATCTCCTATGCACATCCACTATACACACAGTCTCACACGTGAGACTTGAACTGTAGTGCTGTAAACAGGAAGTGGAACGTCTAAGGGATAACTCATTCTTGAGCGCCTTATTGGCACGCTGATCACCAGGTTTGACTTGAGGGTTATTGAGGGCAGTTATTTTCTGCTGGACAAAAGGTGCTTTTGCTCCCCAGTAAACAGGTCTCCTTTACTTATCCCATAATAATGAACTCAAAGTGGCCGACCTGTTCACATGTGCACTGGAGGTCTCTTTGTGGCTGCATGGACGCACAAATACTAAAGCTGTCTTCCTCATTTTTGTACTTCTGTCTCCCAAACCCCAACCTGTGCTACTAAATGATTAGCCGTCAAAAGTGCATGTGTCAGCGTTAAAATACAACTCAACAAGAGTCTGTTCCTCTCCCTGAATCATCATTGTTGACAGGATGAAATACGAGGAGCAACAGGTTTTGTTTGGTCTCTTAACTTCCTGTCCCGTGTTTCGTGAGCTGCATTTCATGTTTTTGTGTCTGGACTTATTATCCAGCAGAAGGAGCTTTGTGTTTATTACAACCATAGGATGAATGTCATCAGTCTGTCAGTGTCAATAGAGGGTCTTTTGAGTCACATCATTTTGTATCAGTTATTTTGTTGTTATTGTAAGGTTGCAGTGATGATTTTTTTTATTTTTTGAGCGACTTGCAATATTGCAAATGTTGGTCAAATTAGGGATGGGCGATATTGAGAAAAAAACTAATCTCAATATGTTTCTGCTATATCTGGATATACAATATGTATCTCGATATCTATGCAGGGGACAGAAAATAGATCCTTTTCGTACATAAGCTGCACCGGTCTATAAGCCGCAGGTGCACTGTTGCTGTCTGTGCCGCAGACAGCAACAGTGCACGTTGCTAGAAGTGATGCACGAGGATCACTTCTAGCGATCCTCTTGTTCTAGTTTTGAAATCGGGTCCAACATCGAGACTGACTCATGAAACAATCTCCGTAATGTCCTGAACTTGAATCATGAACTCCTCACATCCTATTTACATACAAGCGCTGTTTACCCTCCTGTGGATCGTCTCTGTTGGCAGAGCTGCGGACACGCGGGCGAAAACAGCGCAATTTGAGTTCTTTAAAGGTAAATAAAATGCCCGTGATGTCATCCGTTTGCTGTGACGAGGCTCAATATTGTTGCCAGCATGACGCTATTTAGACTGTAAAAATGAGGGATGCTCCGAGAGACAGGGTGAGCACTCAGCGGAAGCAGCTTTCTTCTTCAGGTCTTTCATGAAAATTCCCACTCTGGACGTTTGCAAAGGTTTCAGGTTCAGGTGGTCAAAGGACGCTGCATCTGACGCACACAAAACGGCAGCGGATGATTCCGTCTTAAAGCGACACCTTAGAAAGGCTGGTCATCTGGCTCGGTGGAATTAATGATTATTTCTTGGGCAATATGCTTCGCGTTCCGAATGTCACACTCAGACCAACGAGTGTCCATGAGTGACAGCTGCTTCCTGCAGTTTCACCTTCATGAGCAAATCTCGATTTATCGCCCAATCTTAGGTCAAATATTAGCCATAGTTTCATTCGTGCCGTTTGTCTCCTAGCGGTGGCGTAGTGAATTGCAGTCTCATATTGATTTTTATTTTTTTTTCAATTGAATATTTCAAGTTAATTTCAAATTTGCGCCTGGTGGAAATGCATGTTACCCGAAACTGAATGCAAGTGATGTTTGTCATGTTGTTCTTTTTAAATAGTCGCAACAGAAGAGAAGGTTTTGCAGATGATGCACATGTATCTTTAGTTTTGTTCTCCAATGATTTCACTGTTAAAATGAATATCTGAGGTGATTCTTCTGACATGCTGCTTTGTGAGCTGTAAATACTGTAACGTGCACAGACATCTGCTTAAACGCCTTTCAGAGTTACTATCAAACTGCGTCAACCGTTTTGGCTTTTTGTTTGTTGGTGAATGTCTTAAATAAAATGGTGTCGTACACTCTGCTGTTGCTGACCTGCTGTGTTACTGACAAACATTTAAACTCAAACTTAGATGAAATATGTTGATTTTGTTAAGTTCATCGCATTCCAATTGGGAAGGTCGGTCACTATTGCAACATCCTAACTTCATTTTCGAGTTCTACATCGTAAGTCGTACATAGTAATGAAACCAGCATAGACGGCCGTTTGGATTTCAAACAACACAACATAAAATCTAATTACTGTAATATACCACTTTTCATAAGTATCACTGTGGATTTACCAACTATTTGAAGTGTTTTTTTGGATGGGTTTCTCAGTTATTTCAGCAACGGAACGTGTTCTTCATGTCTATCGGGTGAAAGAAACTCATTTGCGCCACTGCCATCTGCTGACCGCTTGAGCTCATTACACTTAGAATACGTTTTTATATGTTTTTACAGTCGAATGTACATCAAAATGTATTCACCGAATAGAAATAACATTTTTGCCTTTATTTTGTTGTTGCACAAATCACCCCTCATCCCCCCAAAAAACTGCACCACAAAATACAATTTAATGATTTGAAAAAGAGCAGATGATCATCAATCATACACAAACTATATAAGCATTATATTACAGTATTTATTGTGATTTATAGCACCACTATTCTACAAAAGCAATAATATTTGGCTGCCATATCTTCTAAAAAGAACTTGTGTGACTTTGCTTAGATTTATGGCTTTGGAGACACCAAATTTGCAAGTGTTGCTGAAGACAAGGCATCAGAAATAAATCACTTGGAATATTTGACATAAAGTATTTTAATAAACTCAGTGAAAGCCAATGGTTTTGGCTAATAATAACAATAATCATTTTCTAGCTCAGTTGGTTTTTCCATCTATTCTAATCTATTTGCATCGTAAGACTTATACAGATATATTTCCCCAAAGAAATATTCAGCAATATGAGTATATGGCCCTAAATGGCGTCGCACTTCTCCGCTTCTCCAATCATGTGACCCACATCTGAACCCTAACATATGGTTTAAACATGAGAAAATCCTCCCTGCACTCTGCACGTGGCTGATGTCAGCAATGTAACTGTCAGTGTTGTCCGAGCATCAACGAGGGGATTTTCCGGGTCAAGTTGCGCAACCTTCCCAGTAGTTGAATGACCACATGAACACCAAGGCCGATGGCATGTGACTCTCGTGAGACTGTTGTAATCGAGACGCAGCACACATGGCCGCTGAGAGAAGGGTCTGAAACTTGGATAGCCGACAACAGCAATGGCAGGTAAGGGCTTTAAAGGTGCAGCTATACAGAGTGTAACTCTTTTATAAGTCCTCTGGCTGCTGTAAAGTGATCTGATTGGCTGACGTAGAACTTTGTCTAGTTGGCATTTGTGCGCAAATGTATATGACAGAGTTAGGTGCAATATTTCACGACCCGTTCAGTAGTCCTGCAGCTATATTGTGTGAATTTAGTATATGTTAAAGATTTTTTATCCTGATAGGTCTGTACAAAGTAGAGTTTTATCAAAAGATGTTTTTTGGATGCAAGTATTCTTCAGTGGTTTCCATCCTCCAGCTACTGAAGCCTTCGTCACTATGGCGACCACAGATGAATACTGCAAGGGAGCCATGGCAGTAGCTGCAAGTTTACGGCGGCATGGGACAACTCGCGACATCGTTGTCATGGTGACAGTGGGCATTTCAGAACAGTCAAGGTCAGAGCTGAATCTCCTTCTTGAGTCGACAGATATCAACTGATTGTTCTCACCAGAAAAGGTCTGGAGAAGCTGTTTGATGAGGTCATCACGGTGGAACTGATGGACAGTGAGGACCACGTCCGCCTGGCTGTGCTGGGACGTCCGGAGCTGGGGATCACGTTCACCAAGATCCACTGCTGGACTCTGACACAGTTCAGTAAATGTGTCTTCCTGGACGCCGACACTCTGGTGAGCAAATGGTGTATTTTTGCATACATGAAAGTACAAAGTCTCACCAGTCTCCTTTCAATCAAAAACGTAACTATGTCAGTTATTGTTTTTTGAACGTAAGCATACCATTCATAAATCATGTGTGACAATGGCGTAGGATCAATCGAGTGCCGCTTTATTGTTTATCATTATAAAAGTGCATAAAAACACATTTGTTCACAGTCTGTCGTGATGAAAGGCAATGCATTATTATTTTTTAATATCACTACAATCTATTAATCATATCCCAAAGCGAGCACAGATCTATGTATCGTAGGGCTATTAATTATATACAGTATATTTTTTCTATCCACTGTGCAAGACATTTCTGTTTATTTTTGAGTGAAATCATCAGCTTAGGGAATAAGCAACAGACCTCTCATGCACGAGTGAGTCTCTGGAGTTACTCCAGGAGGTGCTCTTGAAAAGTCAACGGCACTTAACATTAGAACTTGTTGAGTGCACCACTAGACAAGATTCTTTTAAAATCATGTTTTGTTGCATGACTTGCCGTGTCATCACACTTTAGAACTCAATGACACATGGCAGAGGAGTTGACCCAGGGAGTCAAGGTTGGACCCTGACAGACAGAAAAGCACACGACATGAATGGCAGGATCAATATAATGTTCACGTACATGGGTCTACCTCTGTTTGGCAAGTGCAAACATGAAAGCCTGGATGCTCAGTGCTCAAGGGCAGGAGTAATCATGCTCCCACACAACTCTGTTACAGATCAACAAATCAACAATAGGCTACCAAGACAGACCTGAACGCTTTGACTCCTACTTTCAGGTGCTGTGTAACATAGACGAGCTGTTTGAACGAGATGAACTCTCAGCTGCTCCTGATCCCGGCTGGCCCGACTGTTTCAACTCCGGAGTGTTTGTGTTTAAACCCTCTCTCCAAACTCATGCAAGGCTGCTGGACCACGCGCGGAGGCTGGGCAGCTTCGACGGTAACTAGGCAGCATATGGATGTCAGCGATTCGTTGGCTGGACTATGGCGTTTGTAGAACATTAGTGCAGTGTTTTCAACCTGTTTTAAGCCACGGCACACTTCGCTCATTTAAAAAATCCGGAGGCTCACCACCTAAGGAACCTAGGCCCAAGAGTGGAAAGTCCCGTAGAAAATTATACATCCTGACTGGCATGTTATTTACAGAAACAAATTGGAGAAAATGTATCTGTTTCAAAATGTCTCAAGAAAGGGGTGAGCAGTATGACAAAAATAGATCAGCATTTACTTAAAACAACTTGTACTTTTGAGACTAACTTAAGTTTCTCTGTCGTGAAGGAGTGTGGTCAAGCTAGAGGCGCGTCAGGTTTGAAAAACAACTCAAAGTTTTGCTTCTTCCCTGTGAGTGTGTGTAGCAAGAGGAGCACCAAGCGCCGTTTAAAGCCATTTAAAATCATTTTCAATCCATCCTTTAGGTTTATTTAGGAGATAAAGGATTGCCATTATAAAGGCATTCAGAATGACATGAATCTTTATTCTGAATCTCTTCATTATTACCCAGTTCAGATAATTTATGAGCTTGATGCTCCAACAGATGGCCTGTGTGTGAGAGAGTGTGTGTGCAGCGACGTCTGATCAGTTTAAAAATAACCCTGAGTGCTGTGTAGTTTCATTTCAGTTCAGCAGATGAATCAGTGTGTGGGAAGCTGGCTTCACTACATTATATAGAGTTAGCATAACTGATGTCGCACTGTTGCATCGCAGGGGGAGACCAGGGTCTGCTCAACTCCTTCTTCAGTGGCTGGCCAGTGGAGGACATCAGGAAACACCTGCCTTTCATCTACAACCTGAGCACCAGCTCCGTCTACAGCTATGCCCCTGCTTTCCAACAGTGAGCCGGCAAAGAACACAGACTACACTCTGAGCTGGCCCTTCAAGTCCCAGGTGCTCTCTGTCCCACAGATTTGGCCACGAAGCAAAGATCGTCCACTTCCTGGGACCGGACAAACCTTGGAGGTCCAGCGGACCAGATGCTCGTGGCGTTTCGTATTTGTGTGAAGACTTTTTCTCCCAGTGGTGGAAAGAATACGTCAGCGCTTCATCATCATCCTCCTCCTCCTCCCGGCAGTGCCAGCAGACACAAGTAATGATGCCGCTCATCCATGACTCAGCACCACACATTCCAACACCCACAGATTTACTTCAAATAATCAAAGAGTGTCTAGTTAGCCAGGAAGTTGTCCTCACTGCTACCGTCGTCATGCCAACGCCTAACAGCCTTGCTTGTCTTGCAGATCCAAGGACCAGCGGCTGACACGCCGTTTAGTCGACACTTTGACAGCTCCAACTCACTGCTCCCACACTTTCCTTCCACCTCTGAGCCGACTCACGCCGCACCTTTGACGGTGAGCCAGGCGCCCGCATCTTCATCAACACACAGTTCACTGAAAATCACCCATTTCCAAAGGGTTTGCCAGCAAATCCAGTAATTCCTTTGATGAATGAGGCTATTAACGGAGCCGGCTGTGTTTATAATACATCACAGGGATTATTACAGGGGGTTGTTAGGCAGTGTTTCTTGTTAGCTCCAGAGCATGATGCTGGAAATTCATCAGAGGTTCTGCTTCACTGGCTTTGACTGAGCAGAATAAAAGACCTGCCACAAGTTTCTCATCGCAGTCCTCCCACTTTGGAGTTTCACCTTCAAGATATGAGCTGGGGCGGTCCCCTTAGTGATGGGTAGATGTGCCTTCATGACATACTATTGAAGAGGTTGATGAGGCTCCAAGAAACAGTGTCCTGATTTTCAGAGGCCACCAGATGGCGCTGTCTGCTGTAAAATGTTTGGACTTATACAACTAATTCATTGAAACCTCACATCTTTTCTAAACCAAGAGCCACTCCAAATTAGGACACTGTTTTATGATACGTCATCTACCCACCACTAGGTCCAGAATCCAATCTGGTCACATGACCTGTGATTACATTAGATTCCCTCCTTCAGTAGAACGGATGTTTACAGGTCAGTTTACAAATGTTGTCTACCTTTTCACAGGCCTCAAATGAAAGTGATATCTGTGGAGTCATGGCGCACACAGAAGTACAGCCTGGGAAGTGGATGGTGCGTCACTTGTGTGTGTATACGTACCTGGCTGATTCTTGCTTGTGGGGACCAATTATTGACAAAACACTTTTGAGAACCTGATGCCAATGTGGGCACCATTTGGCTGAACCCCACAAATCCAAGCCTTATTTGGAGGATGAGGACTTCAAATATGATTCGATGACAGTTTGGTTCAGAGCTCTGGTTAAGTCCATTTGTTTTGGATGGTTAGGTTTAGGGTGAGTGGCTGGGAAAGGTCTATGGCAATGAGAGGTCCCCACAAAACATAACGTGTGTGTGTGTGTGTGTTTAGATTCCACATGTAGAAAACACACCAGAGGAGATGACGGTGATGGGGGAAATACCTGCAAGCACAGGAATCTTGGAAATGGACGAGGCTGAGAGCACTGCCGACCACAGTGAAGCAGTATGTTAACTTTTCGGTGTCTCAAAATGTCGATCAACTTGCACACGTGATCCCACAGTGCAGCTGCTTCCTGACTGTGTCATAGACCATCCTCTCACGCCTGTCCTCTGCTTGTTGTCCTTCATCACATCACATCTTCCATTATCTTTTTTCTGTTGGTCTCTCAAAACAAAAACAATCCCCCACCACGAAAAAAACCCGTACCACACCTGTAATTGACACCTCATTTCGATCCAACTCGGAACCACTGTCACGAGCCTTTCTCTGTGCTGTTTCTGAGATAATCAGACTTCTGGAGCAACTGACTGAAGTCAGAATTCTGCAGGTTTGGACTGTAAATATTGGCTTAAAAGAAATGGCTGCAGCAACTGTAAGGTCTAAGTTTGAGACGGGGCTTCTTCTTCTTCTTCACAGCCTGCTGCTGACCGTGAGAACGAGGAGCTAGAGCATCGCAGGATGTGGGAGGAAGGACGGGCCGACTATTTAGGCAGAGATGCTTTCAGGAATATTCAGAAGCTGCTGGATTCCTTCCTGGATGAACGCATCTCTGAGACTGAGCCTGAGCAGTGAGAAGAACTTAATCCATCATCAAACATTGCTTTTATTCGTGATAGTGGAAGATAAAGAAGTGTTGAATCTCATTTCAATGGTGTTGGATGAAGAGAACGAGAGGGAGGATTTTGTTTTGTTTGTTTGGTTTTGTATCTTGTGTAAAATAAACATGTCTGTGTGCTGGAATTATGGGGTAAAACTACTCTGTTAAACACACGTTCTTATTAAGTGATTCGCAAATGAAGCATTTTCTTCATTTTAACAGCCCAGATGGTGACTATTATGCGTTTGAAATCCAACACTGCTGAGTAAATATGAGTCCATCCATTAAAGAAAGTCCATCACGACGACATCTTCTTTCAAAATATCCAAGCTTTACTGTTCGTGTTGTCAAACCGAACAGGTTCAATAATCACGTTGTCTGGAGGCAACAATCAAGTTGAACCATCAAAGTTTAATACAGCTGAGGAGTGGTGTTGATAATTGACACGAAGAACAAAATATCATCGAATCATTTCAAGTGTGAACCTAAATTACTAGATGTGTATGAAAATGATCTTTCGTTTCTAACTGACGTTGTGTGCCATAATGACCACGTGGGGGCACTGTGCCGCTTTCTTTCCAAAAGATCCCGCCACAGTCAACTGTCAGTCAGACGATGTTTGCTCGCGCGTCATTTCCATAACAATACCTTCCTTAACGTCTCAGCAGCGATCATTTGATACTTCCAAAGTAAGAGACAGGAGTGGAAGTGCAGATGAGAAGTGCAGGTGCACAGACATGTGGCACCTGCTTGGTTCCATCCATCTTTAAAGATCAAACAAACAAACAAACAAACTATTTAAATCCTTGCTGCCTACGTACATGTTTCGAGTCCCAGTTAGTTGTGAAGTGTCTATGTTGGAAATGATGAAGGAGAAGTGGAGCCCATGAACCATGAGGGTGTTGAGAGGACAGGCACGGAGATCAAGGTAGAGACTGGAGAGGGCAGACTTGATGACATGGAGGAGAATAAATCAGAATTCACCAACGCACCATCAATTACTGCCTCTGTTTTTTTTTTTATGCAGTGGATGCCATACAGGTGATGATGTATAGATCACTGACTGTTGGACAAGAAATGTCTCCATAATATAGCTTCAGAGTTCATGCGTGTCTTGTGGCCACTTGTGGAGACGCGGAATAAAGTCGTGCTCTGATGGAGAGCTTGTTTGGTTGTGTTAAATTGTGTCCAGTTTCATTATTTTGCGCTTTACTCCCAAAGGTGCCCATCAACAAACTGCCAGCAACATTTCTCGTCTTGCCCCACACAAAGGTCTTGCCCCGCCCACTTGAGGTCAGCATCGAGCATAGAGCAGTGAGTGTAACAATAATCCAGCATGAAATATTTGGACCGATGTTTCATGTTGCAGGTTGAAAAACGGTGACCGTGTGTACAGTAAATAAATACGTTGAATGCCGTCTGTGACGATTCTGCAGAGTTGGAGCCATTATTCTTCATTTGTGCGAGTCCAAATATCTTTCATTTCCTCTATGTGACTAATAATTTATTGGCATTGGTCTGCAGCATGACAAATGTTCAAAAGACGTCACTTCCGCTGAAGACAGGCATGGCTGAAACCAAGCCTTTGTCCTCCCCCGCCCTCTGCTGGTCTGAATAAGTCATTCCGGGTTCAAAACATAACTATATTACAGTATTTGCTTAATCAATGTGTGTCTGGGAAAAAGATGTGGACAAAAAGGAAAAATAAAAAGCAACAATCAGAAAAAAAACATGGTGAATGGAACATAACATTCTCATGTTATTTTGTTATTTTTGATACAGTGTACTGGTTTTCAACACTGAATATTGCTAATTTGGTAAACAAATCCAGAAATTGTCAAATGAATAAAAGGTGAAGCTCATACTAAAAAGGCAGCAGTGACTAATCCCTAGATTTCAAGTCTTCGACTCACGTCTTATTTCCCCCCGGGCAGATCTCATTTGTCTTGTATTCCATTGTTCATTAGAAGATCACACTAGACATGTGTTAATAATCCACAGTCACTAACTTAATATTTGTCTTTGGCGCAGCTACTGGTGAAAACTGGGTTCTGTGTCATATGCTCTCCGCCCTCCAACGGCCTTTGCTATTGGTTAATCCACATGGTGCACTGGCCTTGGCCTGAGACCGTGATTGACTGGTTCACTGCCCAGGTAGGCACCGCCCACTATCTATGACCCCCTTGTGTTCCGCTGCTCAACCTCTTTGTCCACTCAGCCTTTCTCTTACAATCGCCATTGGGTGCAAGGTACGTAGTTATGTCTCGTTCCTGCAACTTCAGTGAGCTGGATTCATGCTTGGCGCTGCCCACCCTGGCGCACTAGTCATGGGCGAGCTTGGTTCCTAAGAACTCTGCTACCCCGGGGAAGTCGGTCGTCCTCCTGTGTCAACGGCGGCTTTAAGGAAGCTGGGTTGGACCGACGTGACAGAGCAGGATGACCGGCAGTTCTATGAAACTGATTTGGTTCTCAACGTGTCCCAAGTCACAGTGGTGGCCTTCCAGAAGGTGGTGCTTGCTGCCGCCACGGAGAGTGTGAGGATTTACATGGTCACCCAGATTGTGGCACTTAACATTTGGCTGTCCAGGACGGGGCTGAGGGAACTGGACAGGAGGACCCTTGTTGGTGTGCCCATCTGTAACTACATCATGTTTGGCGCCAATGTCCCTGAGGCGCACAACTCCACCAGCACTCCCAGCCCAAGCAGTGAGCCCCGTCAATGGCTCCCCAACTACTCACCAGGCCCAAGGAGACGTTGGAAAGCGGTAGGTCCAGGTCAGGCCGTTAGTGATGGGCTAATGAGGCAGCAGTGTCAGCATATTCCGAACCCCCTAGATGGCACTTTAAAATGTTTGGATTTGAATAATCATTTCAATGACACCTCAGGTCATTTTTAAACCAAGAGCGCCACCTACTGAGCACTGCAGGACTGACAACCAAAGTGACCTCAACACATTTCCGCCACAGAAAGTTGGCAGAAATGAAGCTTTGATCTCAAATCTTCCCTCCTGCGTGTGTCTTTGTGCCGGTTTAGGTGAGCATAATCCATCTCATAATGTTCAGATCGGCGCTCTGCTTGATTGTGTTTCCTCCAGGATTGTGCTCAGGGTCGCTTGTCAGCAGCAGCACAGGAAGTGGCCCCCGTGGGAGCAGTTGTGTGCAGCTGGAGCATACAGCTGTTTCTGAGAACCTCGCTGTAGTTGTGACCAACCTGGAAATGTGATAACTGTCAAAGCAGTGCCATATGTTGGGGGTTAAGTTGCGTTCTCCCCTCATCATGTGCGGCAGTGCTGCCGTCTGAGTCAAAGCTGCTGCGCTGATTTAAAATTCAGCTGGCGACAAGCTAATTGTGAGTAATGAGAGCAGCTTGCATCCGCGAGGAAGGGTAGAAAATGGGTAACTGCAGTCACAAGACAGCCCCAAAAAACGATTGCGTTCGTCCAGCTAAGTTCGGACTTTATAATGCATGTAAACGACTTAGTCTGACTACTGGAGAGAAACTGTAATTTGTCTTAGTTGGACAACACAACCTGGATAACACAGTCTCCTGAATATTTCATTGTATTCAGAAACTTGCAAGTTTAATCCCAAAACCTGCGGAAGGAAGCATGTTGATGGCGATAACAGCTCCATGACGGTGACGGCTTTGCTGCAATGTGATGATTCTGGACCTCTGCAGTTCATCAGTCAGCACCATCGCTGTCTACAGAGTTCAATAGAACAGTCTGAAACGGCTCCTTGCTGCCTGTCAGCTTCCATTGCTCTCCCTCTAAGATCATAGGAACCAGAAGGACTGAAGAGCTCACAGCACCACCCCTTGTCACAGTGGTGAACCACTCACAGCTCGAGTGTCTCTGCACTGCAAGTAAACTGAGAGAACATGACACAATTGGACTCAGTGGCCTAAATCTGTTATGTTTTACTTGTGCTTTTATTTTGTTATTTCCTATCTGTGTTTTCCTTTTCCTTTGTTCCCCCCAGATTCATGGCAGTGCAGCTGGAGCTCGTCCGACGATCAAGCCGTGCTGATTTCTACACCTGGGTTCCAGTCTACCCTGCCAGATGGTTGTTCCACGTCCTCCGGTAAAGTTCCCCTCGAAATCCACTTCTTCAGCGTTCTTTGAAGTTTGAGTTTTTTTTGTCTTATTTTCTCTTGTGTGTGTTTGAGTGTTCCACCATCAAGTGTTTTTTTTTTGTTGTTTGGGCCTTGTGTATGTATCCGAGTGTGGTTTTGGTTGTCCCTGTTAGTTGGCTTGGTAATAATTTGCCTCTCTTCTGTTTTCAGGTTTTGTCCTTGAGTGTTCCCCTCACGCCGCGTTTTGGATAGCAACATATTTAGTTCTTTGTTTCCTGTCTGTGCCCTGTTATTTTGTTTATTGTATATTAAATATTGTTACAACTTGACCTCTTCTGTGTCAAGTCTTACAATCTAGCATTCGGGTCTGTTCACCTGAGCCAACCATGACATAATCGAACTATTGCCTCAGTCGGACTACACTCCGCATGGAACTGTGGTCAGTGAGTTAAGAAGTTTGGTCATTTGATTAGGTTTAGTAGAACTATTAACATGGGGTATTTTTCAGGAGGCCTCTTTCTCTTTAATTCTAGCAACTTACAACAATAAATCCAGGTGTCATCATACAATAGGGGCTTTTATAAAATGGTTTAAAATGCATAGTTTGAATTTGTATGTTTCTTATAATTTAAAAACAGAAAATGAAAATCTAATACAGCAGTCATATCCTTGCATCAACTGATGCGGAAAACTCCAGGTCGGATCTTACACTTCTGTACTCTTAACTTTCAAGATCCTTCAGGGTGCGACTGCACTTCAGACGGAGCCACACTGGCACAATTCATTTCCTGTCTGGCCCATGGTGGCTGCACTCCGTCATCAATCCACCTCTCAATGTTGGTGAGTCTGTTGGACCACACTAGCAGGGAGGACCGATCCAGGAACTTGTTTTCATCAGTTGAGCAGAGAAATAAAAGCAGTTTTACTGGGATAAAATTCTTCAAGCTAGATAATAAATCTAACCAGGGAGGGGTTCCAGCTTAAAATGATGCTCAGTACGTCTTGTACAGAAAGAACATGGCTAACCTTAACCAGGACTCTAAACCAAGCTGAAACCAAGTTATAATGACCCAGTTATTTCGAAGTCTTTATCTTTAATCTTGTGGGTTCCAGCAAAAGGGAACCACAAACAGCCCTAAAAAAGGGTGTTTTCCCCAAAATTGGACCTCACTAAGATACTTAAACATGCAAAAATAAATCAAAACAAACCTTTTATTCTCTCCTTTGATGAAAGTAAGGTCCTTCTCATTTGTTCAGGTTTTTATTTCACTCATAGTTGTTTGTTTCTGCTAGCACTAGCTATGCCAGCAACAATGGCTGCTGTTGCTGATCGACTGAGATTTTGCTTGCTCAAGCCCATCCAGGGAACAGTAGCTGTGGAAGTAGTGAAGGAAGAGCGGCGGATAAAGCTTCATGAAACAGGGTCATCATTTTTCTAGGTGGCGCTTGGTTGAAAAATAAAGTGAGCTTTAGGATCCAGAACAGAGAGGAGATCGGGGCACTGCTTCATCATGACCAGCAGATGCTCACAGAAATGACTGGTTGTTGGTTAAAATCCATGAAACAATTCAGTGAGGACGGTACAAGGGAAGCAAAAATGTCCCCAGTTACCGGGCACTGCACAACATCACAACCATCACAGAGCCAAACCTGATGAAACGTCAGAACCACGTCAACTGAACCAGAAAAAAAGACTTGAACGTTGTTTCCATTCTGAATGAACCGGCGCCTGCATGGAAGGGGCCTTTCAACTTTTTCTTAAAATCAGCTCCTCTGATGTTCAGCGGGTATTGATGTGGAGTTTTATTGATGCCGCTGCTGTAGGACACAAACTCGGAAAAGGCAGAGATCCATCAGGCTGTCTTTGAAATGTCAATCAAGATCCCGCTCCATATCAGCAGATGTTTACGGACCCAAAAAGCTGCTCACGTCTTGTCGTTCAAATAGGATACGGATGATTAGCAATAATCCCATAATCCCTAATTTCCTGTGATGTCAGCCAGCCTGCTTCTTCACCACCCGCTTTCATCAAACAGGTAGGCGCAGTAATGAAGACGCATTGGATCATCAGGACCTCAAAGCAAGTGTGGCGCGATGCTTGTTATCGTCTTCGGATGTTAATGAACCGCGTCTGTTCTCAGATCATTTTCAGATCAACCTTTTCTTTACTCTGCCCACTGAACATGAGGCAGACAAAACCATGTGGCTATTCCTCTCCCTGGTCTTTCAGATTCTGAGCCTGAAGGAACTAGACGTTCACATCACATTCTGATCACTGGCGGCAAGCTCTTCTGGAAACAGTCCATAAAAATGATAATTCACTAACATAGTTGTCCAGAGCTGAAGGGTGGGCTCTGAAAATGAGGTCACTTTCATACTGATGGGTAGATGAGGTGTCATGAAACACTACTGCAGGGTTGATGAAACAGTGTCCCGATTTTCAAAAGTCACTAGATGGTGCTCTTAGTTTAGAAATGATGTGAAGTCCAAGCAGACACTGCCATCTTGTGGTTACTGAAAATCAGGTCACTGTTTCATGCAAACTTATCTCTACCCTTCTATCCTGATCCCTCAGAGATGATGAAGGATGAAGGTAGCAACATACATGATAAGTGATATGTAACACTGGCACTAGATGGCGCTCACCTCTCTGTATGATTTGGCTTTGAACATCAACATCATTTTTAAATTGAGAGCGCCACCTACTGAGGCCTGAAAATGAGTTTCCTGGACGCTTCCTCAGCCCATCCCTGCTGGTGATCACTGGGTAAGACTGGTGGAGTGCAGTCACTGAAGTCTGCTGCCACATGGAGCTCACCCACGATCACCGAGTCATCATAAATGCTGTGTGTTGAATCCTAGCTAATAAGTTGTCTGAAGCAAAATGCTGAGGAGTCAGCTATCCCCTCCAGCCGGGCTGTCGTTGCCAAGACGTTGAAGTTTCTCTTTCAGAAGAAATTTGGCTGAACTAATGGGGGATTTCCTCATACTTCCAGATGTCTCTTCTCTGTGACACTGACTGCGTCTGGAGACTCCGAGCACGATGATTGGACACCGAAAGTGATGGTGACCTACTTTTCAGATAATAACATTCCAGGCTTTTTTCTCAGGCACAAAATCATCACCTTCGGCACATAATGCTTTTGATCATTTGACTGCGAAAATGTGATGCATTCTAGTCAAAATTGTGCGTTCCAATTAAAATAAACATTCCAATTGTTATATATTTTTATATTTATATTTTTCATATTTGGCCATTTTTTTGTTATTTATTTTTGTCAACATATACATTCTTATGAGTTATCTGGTGAAAATCCGAGCCAATTATCTTTCTAAATATGCTGATATTGCTGACTGTCTTAGAACCATGCTGTACTGACTTGTGGGGTGAGAAAGGTTCCAGCTCCCAAAGAGACCACTGGTGGCCCAGTTTCCCCACAGCTTCAAGCCTTTTATTTTAGATTCTCTCCATTTATCTCGGGGATTCTGGCCTCCAATAGTTTCCACTTCCATCACTTGTTGGTTGTGAAGGGCAGATGAGGCTTCATGAAGCTTCATGAAACTCAGTTGGTGCTGCTGCAGGTTTAGAAATGATTTCATTGAAATGCGTCTTCTAATCCAAAGATGTTAGAGGATACGGTTTCATGAAGTCTCAGTAGCCCATTACTACTTTTCAGGCTTTATGAAACAGTGTCCTCATTTACAGAGCACACCTGGTGGCAATCTCTGCTCTCAAATCTTTGGATTTGAACAGCCATTTGAATGAAACCACATGCTATTATTAAACAGAGCGCCATCAATGGAGCTTTGAAAAGGAGAACAACGTTTCACGAGGCCTCATCAGTGCTTCCCTATATGTTAACCACACTCACCCCTCCCTTCTGCTCATTTCTTTCATTCCTACAATGCCAGGTTATACAGTCTTCAGTTCTCTTCCAACCTCTTGATCCCACCATTCACCTAAAACCTGATAGTTGCCTGGTTTGGATTGCTGAAAGCAGCTTGCTGTCACTTATCACATGCTTCCACACAATCTTTATGTTGGTCTTGCAGTTCACCAATATATCCACCAGGGGGAGCAGCCCAGAGTTAAAAGTTCTAGATAACAAACCCCGAAACAGTCCAAAGATCACCTGTTGTTTACATCTTTAATTGAGCACTGACACTGCAGGCACCTAGTTTGAATCCACACATCTCCACACACACACACTGATATGCACAGATGCTGCCACCGAATCGACGTAAACTGCCCGTGTTGTGACAGTGACGGCTTCGTTTTAATTGTCAGTTTTATTTACAAGCGTCATGTTGAAATACAATTAAGGCAGAGCACCAATGGACACCAGAGAAAGCCACAAAACTGTAAAACAAAGAACTGGTTGTGAGAAATATAATCAGTGATTGCTGAATATTCAAGCACAATGGCCTTTAATTCAATATTTCCTCTAAACTCTGTCTGTGTCAGAAGTGCCAGAAACCAGAGAGGCATCGAACGTACAGATTCTACCATCACAAAGTAACGGCGAGTTTTCAATAACCGCACTTTAAGCAAAGCTATTTGGTTCCTATTCGAGGTTCAGTTTAAGACAAAAGAGCGATTGGTTACTGCACAATTCCTCTGTGTATTATTTCCCCAAATCCTTAAGTACATTCTACTACTTATAAATAAGGTGTACCTGTCTTTCTTTCGCGATTGAAAAATGTTTACAACGAGGGATGGGCGATATGGATGAAAAACATTATTGTGATATGACAAAATTATCAGCGATAACGATATTTTATCATGATGAATCCATGTTCATTCTATTCCACGTGTTGGACACTACAGTCTCTCTTGAAACTGTTTTATGATGAAACTTATAGTGGAGTTTGTCTCATCATTATTTGTTTAATTATAATAGTTAACTAAGTGTAGAGATGAGAAATTCACGTTTCTGGTAGAAGATGCTGGTGTCAATACTGGAGTGGATGTCACCACGGTGTTTTGCCGAGGCACCGGCGCAGTTTAAAACTCTGCATGTGTTGATGTGAACCAAGTCAGATGGCTGCCTAAGCCCATTAGGATCACTCCATTAAATAAAACAAACACTGATCTGATGATTTCTGTATTAAAAATAAGATAAATAAGAAAAACAAGATGAAAATAAGACTATGATCATGAACCAAAGCCCATCAAAGTCCCCACAACTGTCACACACCTGTGTCGGCTGTCAAATGCCACAGAGCTGGAGAGCATGGCGCGCTGTCACCGTCTTGTCTTATTTATGTATGCAGGTCCAAAGCAGCCAGTGAGTCGCGTGTTTATCGACTTCATCGTGATACGCAGAATTCTCATTGCCGAAATGATTTTTGCCGGTATATCGTGTAAGATAGGTTATCGCCCATCCCTATTTACAATCTGAATAAAACAACGCAAAAAATACACTCGACAAAATATTTACATAATTTAAAGTACAGTCATCGTCACATCCAACCCATCCGCACTCTGATGCCGTAATGTAGTGACATTGGGAAAGTGCATCCTATGAAGTCGTCGAAGGCAGCCTTCAGCATTGCATGTTGAAGTACGTGATCCGTTTTCTGAGATATCCTGACGCCATGGGCGGCAAGGCACATAAAAGAAAGATGGAGGTTCAGCCATGGGATTTCGCTCCTGTCATTCCACGAGTAACAATGTAATTGCTATCTAAAGGCCCTCAAATGGCACAGAACAGAAAGAAAAGGTTTTTACGCCTATGCTTCAACAAAAGTTTCCCATATTTCGCCATGGAAGTGAGGACGGGTTGTCGCATCACACACGGAAGCTTTCTGTGTGAGACATTGTCCACCTGTAGCGGTTGTGCACCTCAGAACACATTTAGAAGAGTTGATTTAGAGTCTAAACCAATGGCGTTTCTTGCTGTGCAACGATAAACACCGGCATCCTTTTGCGTGGGGTTCTGGACAATTAGGGATCCCTGAGGATTAATGTACTTGTTTCCAAAAAGGCGTGGCTGTGCGCCGACAGTCATGCGTGTTTTATCGGGTGTTTCCCACGTTACCTCTGCGCGAGGTATGCCATGCACCACGCAGTTTAACTGAACTGCAACTCCACGCCTGGCGTAGATCACAGACGGAGAACCGCTTGTGATCCGTGGTGGGTACGCGATCACTGTAACCCCCGCTTTCAGAAGATCACTGCCGTACTCATTGGCAGCGCGGCAAACGTAGGAGCCACGGTCATAAACGGAAATATGCTGGATGGCAAGTGATCCATTGGCTAACACGGCATACCGTCCAACTCTTTGAGGTCTGTTGAGGACAACTCCGCTGGGCATAGTCCATGTGATCTTCATGGGATCACTGTTAGTCAGGCAATGAAGCGTTAAATTCTCCCCCACCATGATGTTGATTGGAGAGTTGTACCTGTTTAAAATCTCTGGCTTTTTTCCGGGCGACAAGGCAACGACACGCTCCACTAGTCCGGCTGACTGTCGGCCGAAGCACCTGTACATACCAGCCTCGACAAGAGAGGGGTTGCTGATCAACAAGGAGCCGTTGGGGTGGTGGAAAAACTTAGAAGAACGCATCCCACTCTGCAATGGCGTCCCATTAGGCAATATCCATGTCACATACGGGGGCCTGGGTCCATCGAATGAGCAGTTCAACGTCATGGCCATCCCCACGGTCAAAAACAAGTTGTCTGCTTTTATGGCTTTGACTTGTGACCTCTCAAATAGCTCCTTAACATCCAAGTGTACCACAAGCCTGACCTCCCCTCCTTCATTGCGAGCAATACACGTCAGTTTCCCTGAGTCGGTCTTCCTAGAAGATCGAATATCCAGAGTGCCATTTTGGTGTACTATGATTTTGCTGCTGTAGTACGGCGCTGGGAGGATAATGTTTCCGGGCAAAACCCACATGACCCGAGGGTGCGGCGTTCCCTTGGCCACACAGTCTATCAGCGCCCTCTGCCCATGGACGGTGACCACTTTACGCAAGCTCTCAGCATCTTTTAAACCGACGATTGTGGGTGGTGTTAAAAGCACCTCCATTTGGGTCACCTTGTGGTCTTGTCCTGCGCTGTTTCGGGCCCTGCAGGTGTAGTTACCTCCATCAGAGCGCTGTACCTTCTGAACCACCAGTGTTCCATCGTTGAGCATCTGATATTTCTCAGTGGTCGGGAAGATAACCCGATGTGTTGGAGAGATCCAGGTGATAATTGGCGTCGGTTCCCCTTTAACCTTACACCTGAGTGACACTGTCTCGCCGTAATGAACTCTGACGACTTCCCTTACGTTGTCCTGGATTTGTGGCTGAGCGGCCACAGCTTTCACCTTCACTCGAACCTTCATCTCATCTTTGCCGACTTGGTTCTCAGCATAGCAGGTATAGTCACCCTCCTCGCGCATCCCGACATGGTTAAAGAACAAAGTCCCGTTGTCAAACACGACGTACCTGCATCGAAGCACAGAGCAGAGAGAGAGACAGACCAACACGGATTAGAGCTGAGCAACGTTCACAAGATCTGAATTATGGGAAATAAACTCAGTCTTTAAAAGACAGATGTTTAAACCCTCCAAATGAAAGCTTTTCTATTTCTAGATTTGACAGCAAAATACCTATTCATTGTTTTTCCAGGGTTTCAGTTGGGGATAACGTGTCTGTAATGCGAAAACAAATATACAAGAACTCTAAATGAATTTAAGCCAAAATTGATTCTTAAAGTAATTATCCTTGGAAATGAGAAGTCATTCATCATAAAGTTGCAAGCTGTCAGAGAAGTCGGGAGCTGGGGAGGAGGGACTCCTGCTGTAATATATCGAGATTGCTGGATAATGCCATTTCACACAGAATATTGAAAACGCCTAATGACAGATAATTGCTGCATTGGGGGGAAATTGTGTCGCTGATTCAGAGAAAGGCTGTGTGAGGTCGCCACATTGCTGTGGGGACTTGGGCTGATGTTGGCAGTTTGGATGGTCGAGGCGTCTCAAGTGGGATGTGGCCAGTTACTCTTACCACAGGTCTTTGTACTTCCAGAGAAAAACTTGAGCGACGCCAAACAAGGTATTGGTGTATAAGAGCAATAACCATCAACACAAAGGGCAAATCCCCACCAGTAAAACATTTAGGGCGGCACAGTGGCACCCTAAAAAAGTAAAGCAGATGACTTTTGTTGCTTTCTTTCAGCATAAATAAAGTGTTCTATTACCACAAGTCTTTGAATTGTTCATGAATACCCTTTAATAGATTTTACGCTCGACATTACAGCATTTAAACAAGCCGAGCTGCTAATGTATTGGCTGACGTAGTTACTACTTTACACAGATGCAGATTGGGGACAGCTCTAACTTCAATACAAGCAAAGTTTACTCAACTTCTGTTGAAGACATTCAGTGGTACAAGACAGACAGTCCTATGATTCCGACCAATCCCTGCAAGCTCTGTGACACGCTGCAATTCTGCCCATTCACTGCGACTTTCCCGTCGATTCCACCAATCTCTTCAGTCTCCTTTCACCCACCCCTCTATGCGGCATGTGCGGCATCATATTCCCTCCCTCCTTGTTGAGAAGAAGAAATGTGCGACGGCAAACGTTCACATTTACCTACAAATATTCCCGCCAAGGATCGTGATTTGGACATGAACGACTGTGAATGCATTAATAAATGTCAAAATTCCCATGATTGAAATGTTTTTCACAAGCCCATTTGTTTCATACACCCCGTCCTGTTGTTGCAGAACCATAAATGATCGCAATGTTCACTGCAATAAAAACAAGTCATTTTTGGCTGCAAAAATCATGAAAAAAGTCTTGGGAATGTGAAAAAATGCAGAAAAGGTCTATAAGTCTAAAAGTGAAATGGTGAAAATCTCTGGTTGGTTGGATTCTGAATATGACAAAAAAACCCCAAGCATTTACCTGCGACTGCGCCTACTGTCCTGCTTGGCCGGGTTCACCATGGTACCATCTGGAAGTGACCAGCTGATCTCTGGGTTGGGAAGACCAGAGGCGACACAGTCAACCTTCAAGTCCCCGCCGTAAACCACTTCCTGACTGGGTGGCAGCTTCTTTTGCTCAATCTTGGCTGGCTGAGTCAAGATATTGGCCTTCAGCAGAATATAGTCATCGCCCATCTTGTTACGAGCCACACACACATAGTCCCCACTGTCCTTGTTGGTCACTGAGTGGATGGATAAGGTGCCGTTGTGGAAAACATTAATCCTTGGGTCATAGCTGTAGAATAAAGGTGGGAAAACATTTGCCTTATTCACAGTAGGAGCAGTTGGTTCTGTTGAAACGATTCATCTTACCTGTACTGAGCATCTACCAACTTGTTGGATGGTGTCTTCCACATGATCCGAGGCAAGGGTTTACCAGACGCAACACAGTTAAGCAGCAGCCTTCCTCCATAGATGACATTGGTCCTCAGTGGAGATGAAGAAATTATAATCGCTTTTGCAGAAGAGGGATTCTGTGCAACATGTAACGTCACTATTCTTCGACTAGAAGCCAGTGGGTTACTGGCCACGCACTCATATCTCCCGGCATTTTCTGGCATGAGTTTGCGAATGTGGAGGGTCCCGTTGGGGAATACAACCAAGTCACGCCCACTGACAAACTGAGAAGTAGTGAGCTGCATGCCGTTTGGCGTGATCCATCTGATGGCAGGCTGGGGAGCACTGGTGGCCGTGCAGTGGATGTAGGCTGCGCTTCCTTCAGCAAGCGTCCTGTTCTCCATTGCTTTCTGGTGGATGACCGGGGGCAATGCTGACACATGGAGGTGCACAGTGACAGCGTCCGCTCCGGCAGCGCTGGTACCGATGCATTTATAGATACCTTCATCTGTGAAGGAAGCCTGCCGAAGCCTTAGAGTTCCATCACTCAGGACAGCGACCCGCTGCTGGGACAGGACAGAGAAGGGGGAGGGAGCCAGGGGTGCAAAGTTAGGCAGCACCCAAGTGACTCGAGGAGCAGGGTGGCCCTCTGCCTGACATATGACATCAACGCTGCCGCCGAGCTGCACGGAAACGTCTCTGTGGCGAGGGTGAAGGATGTGAGGATGCTGAGCTTGGACCACGAGGCTGACGACCGTCTTATCTATACCATACTGGTTCTGGACAACACATTGGTAATCGCCGCCATCTGCTGGCTGGCTGTTGCGAATCGTTAAGCTTCCATTCATTTGGACTTCAAACCTGTGGACCTTGGTGTCCTGAACAATAGTCGCCCCTGTACAAGACAAACACAGAACAGCAGTTCCAATTTAGGCAAGTGGACCAAGCTAAACATGGTGCCATCTGGTGGCCTCTGAAAATCAGCACACTGTGTGATGGAACCTCAGTTACCCATCACTACCAAATAGGTGCCATTTCATTGTAAAATTGATGCCAACTTGGGAAGGTCACTGATTAAATTGCTGCTTTAAAACAACATTCACAAGCTGAAATAAATCTTAACCTGTTCACCAGTTTTCCTTTGAAAACAAAGTTGCATCATTGAAAATCCTGCTGCCAGTGTTGCAGAGAAGCTGAATGTATGTCAGATGATCCTATGTGAGGATTTAGTTCTGTCCAGATGTTCACTGTGTGCATTTGTAAAGCCGATGACACTGACTTATACTTACCGCTGCTGACTTTGGTCCACGACAGGAAAGGTTTCGGATCGCCCACCGCTTCACAGGAAAGTTGAGCATCTCCCTCAGCCTTGACAGTGACAGTCTTGACATGGTTCTGAATAATCTTTGGCTTTCCTCTGAGGATAGATCTATGGTCATAGAGTAGCGGCTTGCCAGTTGTTTTCTGGGCAGAGGTTTGGAAATCCTGAGGTGTTGTAAATGTAGCTTCAGTGGTGATCTGTGTTGATGTCTGTTCACTCGCTGGGTTTGTGAGCGGGCTTCCATTGTCAACAGGAGCTCTCTGTTTGGGTGAGCTGGTGTCAGGTCCAGGTGATGACGTGGTGGCTGCCTGGACTCGTTGGCTGTCAGAAGTCTCAAGTGGGGAATGGGCCACTTCAGTTTGTGCAGTTTCTGTTGCAGTTGTTACAGTCGAGAGATCAGGACTTGGGTTAGTAGAATTAGTTGTGACTTCTAAACTTGTCGATGGATTTGTACCAGTTAACTCATGGTGTTCTGTTTCTGCCGGGACCCCATCAGTCACGTTTGAGCCATGCTCACTTCTGGTGTTTAACAACCCTGTTCTCATGAACTCTTCTGAGGACACACTTGACGGTGCAGCCGTGCTAAACAGCATGGCTCTGCTGTCGATTTTTTGTGAGGTTGCCGTGGCAACATGCGACTGGAAGACAGATGTGGAAGCCAGAGATGATTGTGGGACAGTTGCAGTGGGGTTGCTCATAAACAGATGTTCACTGGCTAATGTGGGAATCACATTATCCTCTGATGATGGTGGAGTCACTGTGAAATTTTCCAGTGGCGCAGCAACTTCAGGCAGAAGACTGGTGTTTGTGTTGGGGTCAGGAGTTGCTGTGTCGGTGAGTTGAGGAGCCATGCTGTCGTCTTGCTTCAACACTTTGCTTTCCGTGTGACTCACACCATCTAGTGCTGCTTGGCCATAGGTGAATGGAACAGTGGTGTGGAAACTTCTTACTGTAACAGGGAATGGGTCTATTTCTGGCAGGGTGGAAGCAGTGATCCGTGTCGTTGGCAGGTGAGTGCTTCCAGGAGTGGTGACCGCCATATGAATGGCTTTATTGAACTTGTGTTTCCGTCTGTTTGGCCTCTTCCTTCGACCTCCATTCTTTTTTCTGGGACTACTTTGGCGACGAAGTGTGGAGCTGAGTTCTTTTGACTCAGCGTGCACATGTGCTAATGTAGGAGACGGTGCTGTGAACGCCGACAGCGAGTGAGGAGTTGTGCCCCATTGGCTTGATGGAGTTTCACTAAAATATGTTCCATTTTCCACCTGAGCAGTTCCAAATTCGGCTGGGTTGAGTGACGGGCTAATCTCGCTCGGACTGGGAGCGTTCGTAACAGAGCTGGCAATGTTCAGCACATATGAATGCTGGCTCGCCTCTGCTGCCTGGGACCAATCAGCTGTTTTGACTTTGTCAACATCTGTATTTGCGCTTTGAGAAAGTGTATCACTGCTACTTGTGCTGTTTGTGCTGCTTTGCCAAACAGTGACGGCATGCAGAGGAGCAGATGTGGTCTGTGGGAGGACAGTGCTTGGTGGTATGAGCTGTTCCAGACTTGTGCTATTAGGTGTGTGCTGGGCATCGTATGCAGTGTGTGGTGTGACCGCTGGAGCCTGACTGTGCTCTGAATAATGTTCAGTGAAGCTCAAAGTCTCTTGTGTACGTTGACCATATGTATTAGATACTGAAGTGGGACCAGTTGTCGCGTAATCCTGGACATCTGAAGAGCCTTCGATATCATGTGGCTGGGGGGTCAGTTTACTTGTTGAGTGTGGAACTGGGATTACAGTCACCAGGTTTTGAGCATTTTTCACTCTAATCTTCGCCAAAATATCCGCCCACTTTTCTGGATCTATTTTGCTCTTTGACATATTAACCTGCCTTCTGTTTTCAAGAACATTCTTATTGTCTGGAGTGGGCTGCCTGACAGGCTTCCTGAGCACCGCCGGGCGTTTCCACATGGGCCCGGACTGATGGACACCCCTCCTCAGAGAGGACGTAACATTCGGCACTCTCCTCCTTAAAAGATCCAGGCGCCTCTTGGGCGGTAATTCAGCAGCAGTGTTTCCCCCTGATCCTTCCTCTATAATGTTTCCGGCTGGGACTTTAATCTTGGTGTTGACCCCTGAAGCAGACTGAGGTCTTGCTGGAAACCTCCTCAGAGGACCGATAAGGCCTTTATGTCTCAGAACTGTCACTTTAGTAGCCAGTGCATCAGAGCCATGCTGATTTAGAGCGATGCATTTGTAATAACCGCTGTCTGATAAGTGAACCTGCGACACGTACAGAGTCCCGTTGGCGTAAACCGATGCCTTGGTGGAATTGGCCTGAAAACTGACTATATTGCTGTTTGGTAGAATCCAGTGGATCTCGGCATCAGGAGAGCCAGATGCACTGCAAGGCAGGAGAAGAGAATTCCCAGCAAGTCTCTGAGTTGAAGTGAGTGACGCTTCTTCTCCTGGAGGAGGGCTGGAAGAGTCCTGCACTGTCAGCTGGAAGGGCTGGACAGCAACGTCGTCGCGGGACTTGGCAAAGCAGTAGTAAATCCCCGCGTCTTTGTGACTGACGGATTTAATCGCCAGTTGTCCGTCAGTTGTGACAGACAACCTATTGTCAGCACTATTATGTGGTGCTTCAATTTTAGCGCCATCTGGCAGCATCCAGTAAATCACTGGCTTCCCAGAACTTCGCACTTTACAGGGCATTTCAACTGTGTTGCCCAGGATGGCTGTATAAGCATGACGGGTCGTGTTGGTGGACTCTATCATTACCCATGTTCTTCTCTGTGTCCTTGCCATTTCAACTTCTACTTCCTCCGAGACTCGGGTCACCAATATGAGCTTGACGGTTCGGCTCGAAGACTGATGTCTGTTTAGCTGAACGTCGAGTGATGTCTGCATCAGCCAGGCAGCAGAGGCCATGATGTTAGCTTTGACACCAGTGTAGTACACAGCGTCCTTCTCTGGATCCTGTCTATAAACATATGTTGGATGTGGCTCTTCGCTGAGCAACGGGCCTCTCTGAAGATGAGCTGGAACACTGCTATAGTAGGCTATGAGCCTCCACAGCTGCTCATATTTCACCCGATCAACAGGGCACTCAAGGTCAACGGACACTGAGATGTTGGACAACATATGGTGCTGGTCGAGTTGCTCCCAGGTGACTTTGTTGAGCTCCTTAGGTTTGTTGAAGGTGCATTCCAAGGCTACCTCATTTCCATGTTCATCTGAGATTCCGAGTGAGATGTTTCCGAACGGTTCTGTGAAGTCCTCGATAGTCATGACTTCGCTCTCCGAGTCCTCTGTCGGTGGAGTCCCATTTGGAGAGGTGATGATGGGGCGGCTGCACAACATGTTCTCAGCTGTTTGGAGATCTGTCCTTCTGAGGTTCTTGGGAGAGGAGCATTTGGCACACAGCTGTCCTCCTGGAAAGGCCTTGTCTTTTTTACATTTCAAGACACCTGCAGTACAAATGACAAACAAAATGACACTTAATGATAGGATACACAGAATCATAACCAGGATGCGGGTAAGACCCCATCCACATGGAGACAGCGTCGGTTGTATCCGCACAAGTTCTGTCTCGGATAGGCCTTTGGTGCACACGGATCTGCAGTTTTCCGTCACCGTATTTAATACTTTGAAACCGGATCGCACAGTCGCACAGTGAAACCCCTGATCCATGTCTCCATGTGGAAAATGTGTGTGAAAATGATGACGTCATGGCCCTGTCTGCATCAACTCTCTCCGCGAAACGTACTCCAATGAACAGATTACGGTCAAGATGAAGGTGGGCAGAAAATGTTTGTGAGTATGTTTTGTTACATTGTCGGTTAAAACCTGCACACTGTTATTTTGTATCTTTGGCCAAATGCATCATTCAGTTTTAACAGCTTCCTAAACTTGGGTGTGCTTCTGACTCCCTCTTCTTCCCCTACGCTTTTGGGCCTGTAGTCTCACACTTCAAATTTTAACCTTTCCTGTCAGGGGTTGCCGAAGTCAGCTTCCGCCACTTTACAGGATCCTGTACGTATCCTCGTATACCCTCTGTATGTCTTCCTCTATTACATCCATGAACCTCAATGGCTGCTTTCCTTTCTTTCTTTTACCTGGTTCCTAAATTCCCACCACTTCTCCTGTCTCTACTCTGTGTGTCTAAGTGATCTGAGTATCTCACTTTGTCCCCAAACTTTTCTAATCAAGCTTCCCTTCTAACTGGTACCATTTGGTCACAACTCTGAATGGTTGATCCCCAGAGACTTCCTCTAGCTAATGCTGTGGAATGGTGAGGTGCTCCCAAGCCACCTGGGAGACAGTGGTCCGAGGTCTGCCCTGGGGCCCCCTTATAGTGCCTCAGGGAGGAATCCATAAAAGAGAGCCCCTAAACTGGTCTGTCTGTCCATAACAAGAGCAAACAAGAACGGGCTGAGAGCTGATCCCTAACTCCCACAGCACACCTCACCACTGTCTCACGGTCCCCATACAGGTCCAGCACAATCATCACATATAAATATATTTTTGTCTTGCAAGAGTGAGGTCAGTGTCATGGAAGATTGAAGATGAAGAATGGTTAGACCACCAGAATGACCACACTACAAATCTGAATTTGTTTCACCTGGTGCAGTTCGATCCCAGTCATGAATCCACACCAGGTTGCAGTCACAGGTCCATGGGTTTCCATGTAGATACAAATTCTCCAGCTGGGGCATGGTCGCTAGGACCCGGGTGGAGAGCGTGGTCAGACCGTTGCTGGACAGGTCCAGGTACTTCAAGGTGGAGACGTGCAAGAGTCCCATCAGAGTGAAGGTGGTGAAGGTGGTGGGGTGGACCTGCTGGAGACGGTTCCCTTCCAGTTGGAGCATTCGCAGAGAGGTGAGGCCGTGGAAGGCATCGGGGTGGATGAACTCCAGCTGGTTGTGGTCCAGGTGCAACCGGGCCACAGACCACAGACCCTGAAGGGTGTGTCGGTTTATCTCCTTTACCTTGTTGTAGCTCATCCGCAGCACCTAATGATCAATAGGTAGATAAATATGTACATGAAACACAACACAAAAACAGTTTTTCTGCATTTTTCTATTGTACCTGCAATGACACAAGGTCCCTGAACACACCATCAGGGAGACTGTGGACGTCATTCCCATGCACCATCAGCTGCTCAAGCTTCCTCAAACCAGCTAGAGACTCATCTGTGATCTTATGAATTCTGTTGTAGCTGCAACAAAACACAGTAGTTGAAGCAAACATCAAAATTGTCTTAACGCTGTGCTCTTCTGAAGAACTGACCCCAAGTTCATGCGTTCAATGTGTCTCGATACAGCAGCTGGGACTGAGACCAGGGATCTGAAGGTGCAGTGGAGCTCGGTGGCGTGTGGACAAGTGCAGGGCCGGGGGCATGGGACCCCAAACACAGACGACAGAGACAGCAGCACCAGCAGGGTGTGATGGACGCTCATGGTGGGACGGCTCATCTTCAACCAGGTGGTTAGATCAACAGGCAGCTGTGCAGTAAACAAGCATGAAGTTTGCTACACAGTAAATGGTACTCTGTGGCCGTGATTCTTTATTAAAGCTAGTTGACGCTGCACAATAACGCACTTGTTTATATAGTGCTGACTCAACATGTATTACGTGTAAATAGTGACGGACCTGATGTCAATCTCTTTGGAGGACTTCAATATTAAAGGGGACCCACGCGTCAGGAGTTATCGACAGTGTTAGCAAGACAAACCATCATTTTAACTGATAGTGAAAAGTGAAAGCGCCATCTTCATCATGTGACCTAGATAGAACCATGAGATTGATTCAGGAACAGTGACAGCGCTCCTCAGATCAGTGTGAGTTTGAGAGGCGTCATGTGGTTTCAACGTAACATTAACCAATGTGTTGCCGAGCTCACACCTGGGTCAGGTTCATTTTCATTAACCAGCATTTAAGATGGATTAAATAGCCAATATCCAACTACTCTCCCCACAGCTTTACCATCCATCGCATAGATGCTGTTATTCCAGTAGCTACAAATCTCCAGAGCCCTACTGAGCAGAGAGTGCTAACATGTTAACACAGTGCTGCTGCTTCTCCCGTAACCAATGTAAAACTCTGGCAAATGAGGCTTTTGTCAGGCCACACTTCTTATTTGTCTGGCCTTTCTAGCCAGGTGACTTCATATGTTTATATATCACGAATGAACATTATGAAAAGGCTCTGCCCGATGTTAGCATCAGCTACGTCAGTCCAGCACCGAGTCCTTGTTTGAAAATAAAAGCTTGTCACGAGCATTAAACCAAACTTGAGTTTCGCTTCCCAGCTGCTTACCAGGAAATGGATATGACGTCGCGTATTGCCATCATCATCATGTGGGGAAAAAAAAAACATATTTGAGAATCATTTTTTCCCCAGCGCTTGTTTCCAGTGAGGCCGCTATTGTGCAAACTTTAACTTGCTATAAATTTGAAATTCTAAACATTTCAAAATGTATATCCATATGAAGCTACTTTGTTAGCATGCAAGATTTGACTATTGAAGAGGAAAAAAAAACGGAATTAAACATGTTAAAGTACATGAATATTCCGCTTAGGAATATTTAGTTATTTATTTAGCTATTTAGAGTCAACTCATTGTGTCCTTATTCTGAACAAGAGGCATCATAATGCTTTATAGCTGCTGAATGAGATGCTAATACACATATGAATAAGTCATGTATTCATTGATAATCCAGAATGTGTTCCTTATTCTACGGTGCAGGGAATATTGAAAGGTACAAGTGATTATTTATCCATATCTTCTAAATAAAATCCAAGTATAAGCGAAACTTTTTCATGAATAGAGCACTAACAACTTCTTGACATTAATTTCAGAGTCAGTCGTAAAGATATAGTATAGCACATAGTATATTCATCAACAACTTCGATACACTATTCCACATTGTAATTTTGACCCTTTTTTTTATAGTTACCAAGCAAATGAGCCACTGCAGAAATGATCACATAAGAACTGAAAGTACCAAAGGAAGGAGAGTTGGTGAGTCAGATCAATGAGTCAGATTTTCAAACCGCTCCAAAAGTTCTGAACTATTCCCAAACAGACGAGGTTCGGATGTGGTTCGGACTGTTGAAACCTCCTCATCTTTCTTCCCATTAGCTCATCTCCGCGTCGTTATTTGCATGACGGAAGAAATCTTGCACTTGATTTGATGGGAAGTCGTTGTTCTGTCCTCCATTAAACGAGTCTTAAGAGTCGTGTGCCGTAAAAAAGTTAAAGGGAGAATGTGACGTCCGAGCGCGCACACGTGTGAACCTCAGCACCGGAGTGAAGCTCGGCTCCTCGGGCAGCTCCCTGCCTCCGCGCCCGGGCATCAGACCCGCTACGCGATATAACTGCTAAAAATAAGAGACAAAAAAAAAATAGTTTACCTCTATATCATCGATGACTTCCCTCCTGATCGCCCGACCCCCTTTCTTCCATCTTCACATGGTTTATTCACGGTGCTGATCAACGAGTGAAATTCTGTTTAATAAAAACGAACACTGGCAAAAAAAAAGTTTCTCAGAAATATTAATATTAATGAAGCCAGGTCCTCTTAGTTCCAGCGTGTACGCGAGAGTTCCTCAAGTGAATGGAGGAACTCTCAACAGGAGGAGCCAGCAACTTTTTTTCTGACTCGCTGAAGGACTTTGGAAAGAGTGATGTCGTTTGAAGTCAAATAACCCAAACTGCTCTTGTGGGACTGTCTGTCGGTGCTCGGAGGAGTGGGTGACTCCAGTGAGGATTAAATGTACTTTCTTTTTTTTTTTCATCATACTGTATACTTTGTATACATCTATCTATCTATCTGTCTGTCTGTATTTCCTGATATAAGGATCACAGAGAATACTATTTAAAAACACGTTTATCTTATTCTATTTTTTAATTTTTAACCTTGATATTTGTCTTTGAACTATGGAAGTTCTGAAAAATATTTCTCTTGATACTTGACCTTGTTTGTGCGTGATAAAATCCACGTTTGTGCAAGAAAAAAAAAACATGTTCATACAAGAAAAAATCACGTTTGAGACTAAAAGAAGTGTCTGCATCTGTTTCTGCTGAGGTCGACTCACTTCAGACTGCTATGGAAACTCTGAATTGCCATGGTAAGTTAGTTTTATTTCCAGTGTATTACATCATTGAATGAGCTAATTATCACATTCGTACAAGAAAAAAAATCCTGTAGTACAAGAAAAAGAATTTTTCATGAGATAAAATTCATGTTCGTACAAGAAAAAATATATATGACAAAAGTACAAAAAAGCAGTTGTGGTTACAGCAAAAATTTGCCCGTGCCTAAAACCGCCACTGTATCCATCCATTCATCCATCCATCCATCCATCCATCCATCCATCTATCTGTCTCTTTGTGTATGAGATAGAAGGGAAGGTGATGACTGGTTGCTCTTGATTCCCGTCCACAAATGATGGCGAGTCCTCTTTACATCTTTCTATAGGAAGAAGCTGAGCAAGAGAGCAAAGTTTTCTACTCTGTGGTTGAAGTCAACTCTTCATCAGAGACGTGGCAGTCATTAAAAAAAGAAGAAATATCTTGCCCTTCTGCAAGTCTTTAGTACTATTGGAGTACTAATGGAATCCAGTCGTTTTACGTGATATTGTCAGCAAGATTCCTTCATTTCATCCTGTGTGAGGTACATCTGAGCTTCAAACAAGTACAGAAAGTGAAAAATCAGTTCACTTAGATCAGAGCCAGATGCTGAAGTTTGGATCAGCAGTCCACTTTTTGGCTCTTACCCTGTCTCTGTTGCTCCATACGGCCCAAAGGAGCCAGAGATAACAGGGGGGTGGGATCTGTTTAATGAAACACATGCTAACAGTGCTATCATAGAGACTCTCACATCCCTGTGGTAACTATGATGTCATGATCTCACCGGGAAATTCGCTGTCCGCAGCAGTATTAGTGCTGACGGAGGCAGTGAGAAGTCTCCCTCTTTATGGTGAAGCCTGGTAAACTTCCAGGGCCTCTCATTAACGCCGAGTCACGCTCAGCATGCGAGACAGTCCGAAGGAAGCCAGCAGTGGAACTTTAGAAAGCGCAGTAAGACACAGTGTGTTGCTGAAACTCTTAAGATCTTCATCGCTCCACTTCATACTGCAGGGCAAGGCTCCTGCTGCGGCTGGGTCCTGGTGTTGTGACAGTGCTTAAGCTGGAGGAAAGTGGAGGTCAGAAGGTGATGGAAGGAGGGTTAGCGGCACAACTCCTGGACCGGGAGCCCCCATCGATCATGGTGTCACTTCAGGCCCTCTGTCCTGCTGCACCTGCAGCGCCAGGACCGAAGGGCAGACACGGTGTCAGCAGCTTCCGGAGTGAGCCCGCGTGCATCATCAGACATTGGATTTGTCTGGATGAATATTTCATGCATCTCCTTGTCCGGAGTTTGACAGTGTCGTCAAGTGATTTTTCATTCCAGGATTTTGGTTGCAACGGTGTCTGGATGATGAACGTTCCAGCAGGAACATCTGCTGAGGTCCAGAGGGAGTCACCGACCTCTGCGATTAATCTGCTTTGATCGAAATACGGCTCATAAATGGACCTCTATATGAGAATACGTTTTTTCTTTTTGTATATTTTTGGTACATCTCTAGCACAGTTTGTCAATAATAATGTCCAAAAACTTGGTGTCATTTGTGAAAATATCTGTGAAAATATGTTGCAACACACTTTAGGTGAAGCAATGATTTCATGGCTTCGAATAAGATTAAAACTCCAGGATAATGTTCACGGTGTCAGAGATGAGTTTCCATTTCACAGCTGTGTGACGTTAAAACCCCATCAATGTCGAAGACTACGTGCTAGAAAGATCATTTTCTTGGCTTCCTAAAATGCATTCAAGAGGATAGTGAAGTGAAACATCCAGAATATTTTCCACCTACTGTAGCATTGTGGATTTTTGCTGCTGTGTAACTAGGTCAGCGGCGTTACCTCCAGATTCTAGGACTGACAATAACGTTTGTCGTGCACCTGTTTCTCATCCGCCTTCTTCTTCACTCTCTCCAACTTTTCCACCCGTTCTTTATTTACTTCCTGCTGCAATCAGCTCTCACTTGGAGCCAGATCGTCTTCAGAGATATTTCCAGAGAAGCAGGTCACAGTTACGAAATGTTGCAGGTTTAGCACACAGAAAATGTGTCATGACAGTGAACGATTTCTCCGCGTCTCCATTGTTCTGGTTAAACAAACAGATGAGCCCACTGTTTGAGCTCTGCAGCTCCTTTGAGGAACCTGGTAAATAACTCAAATCAGTTCCCAACTCTGCACAAACTCTTGTTCACGGTTGGTTTGATATAATAGTTAAATGAGTGGAAAAAGTGCACCAGTCCACTTCCTGCCGGGTTCCTGTGGACGAACGATCACCAGGTCATGTGAGGTCAAACTTTGGTCAGTATTATCTTTGGTACTTCCAACTTATAAGGAGCTGCTGAAGTGGACAAACAAGGTTACATCCTCACTGAGCACGGTCACACGGCGGCCCAGAAAACTATTGCCTCAGCCCGGCTACTCGATGTTGGTCTTTGTCTTGAGATCAGTTTCAAGAGTGAGAGACAAAACTGCCATCATTGTTATGCATAGTTGGTCAAAGTATTCTGGCTTTTTGTTCAGTTTCAGGGGTCTCAAACTGGGCCACAAAAGGGCCTCCCTGGGTGTTGGTTTTTGTTTCACCTGAGCTGGAGGACAACTTCCAAATATCTTGCACTCGTCGTGGTCTTAATCTCCAAATATCTTGGTCTTGTCTCGTTGTTCGAATGATCGAGACCCTCCAGTCTCTATAATGCTTTGGTCTCGGTTGTTGTGGTCCTATCGACAACACTACTTGCTACGATAGGACTTCTAAAATACACGTAAACAGCTTAGTCCGACTATTGGCGAGATATTGCAACACAGTCTCACTGCATGGTGTGGATAATGGGGCTAATAGCTGGTAGAGATAGCATGTAGCCGAGTGGCTGGACTATGACTGGACTGGGTGATGCGCGGCTTCAGCTACGCAGCGGAAGTAAACAAGATGCTCCTCAGACAAGATGACGATCTGACAATAATATACTGTATACAACTGAATGTCAATGTCTGAATATAAAACAAACCTGACATTAGCTGTGCTGTCACTCGCAACAATGCGGATCTGCAGGTGTATAGATTTTTCTCCAGCCGCATTCACACAGGGCGTTTTGAACGTTTGGAGACGACATTACCAACATGTTAGCAACCGTTAGCATGGTTGCTAACTATCAGGCTCCTGAATATTTCATGTTATTGACCTCTTAAGTTACCCTTGTTATCAGTCAGCACAAACGCTGTCTACCGTACTCGCCCTGTTGGATATATTGGTGAACAGCAACGTAAAGAACAAGACAGTAACATCATTTAAAATAGACGGGTACAGTTTTGTTCAAAGGGAGCACAAAAGGGGCTCAAACTGTTGATACGGTTAAGCAAATGGCTCCCAGTGATCAGCGTCTTTCGATCCATACTCCACCGGGTCATACATCACCAAAAGCTACAGAGCAAATTAAGGTGGACTTAATTGTGTAGGAGATGGACCGAGTTGGTCACATGCCAAATACTAAAGGTACACCAGCTACCTGACTGTATCTGGAGTGTAACACCGAGTCGAGCCAGGTTGGAGGACGGGCTGAAGAACAATAGAGCCACAGGGAAGTGTCCGTGATGTTTGTTTACGCTGCAGTTACCTCTAATAAAAGTCAAGCGTGTGCCCGTGTAATGGCTCGCGCCGCTGAAATGCATGACCTCATCTTTTTTCCCAATGCACCCCCTCCACTTCAAAGCTCCCAAATCACAATTCTCATGCAGAAAAATGTGTCTGCGGATGATCTCAATATTGTTTCCTGCGAGCCCCTTAAGTCATGATATGGAAAATTTGATGCCACATTTAGAAGCCGAGTGTCCAGCAGCCGGGGAGACTTTTCAGCACTCGTATGTGATTGCAGGGGCCGATAACGCTTAACAGATGTGCTGTCCAAGCTGTATATTTCAGAGTGTTTTCAGCCAGCTGTCTTCCAAAACAAGAAAGAGAACGGAGTAAGGCTTAATAATATATAGCGCACATACTCCTGCCAAAGAGTTGGAACAGCAAGTCAAAAGTTTGTTTCCTGCTTTTATCTCAAAAATAGGGTTAATGATGCAGAGTTCATCGCAAGATCAGAAAACTCTTCTTTGACGCTCGCGCTGTGATCTGGGCTTTATGGACCGCAGGCTTTTACAAAGTACTTTCAGCAGCAGCCTAAATCTATAAAAACCTCCGAGAAGCCGTTTGGAAAATGATGTCAACAGTGATTCTATTATGAAAAGAGGCCACTTTAATGGAAGAAAATGAAGCAGACATGGTTTCCACGGTGGGCTGGGAGAGTTTTTATCTGAAACACATTTGATAATAATTACTCAGCAATTATTTTAATTGAGTGTGTGGGTGCTGTTGCATTTGTCTGCTGTCCCGCGTTCTCTAATGTCTCCTTCTAATGCAGTGTGTAGGTGAAAAGCTCTTCGACAAAATCTTTTCAGATGTCAGCCAGTGGGCTTCTTTAAAATGCATTTGAATCAACTTGGTTTTCATCATTATCACATGCCCTTTAATGTGTTGAATAAGCATAACTCATAACACTCAGAATTTCCGCTATTGTTATTCTCTCATTACGTAGCACTACGTATCGGGTAGTAACAGCACTGCCCCTCATGGTTTCCGGTGGCACTGCACCGTTTGGTCCGTATCTGTAAGATGTGTGGAAATGTATAGAAATACAGAGGAAATGAACGCAGAGCATCCGGATCCATGTGTAAGACAGCCAGATGGTGCCTTTCACTGTCAAATGTTAGCACTTGTACAACTAGCTCAACAAAACCGCACATGATTTCTAAAGGTAGAGCCATCGAGTGGCTCCTGAAAATTGGGACACTGTTTCATCAACCCTGCAACACTGTTTTCACGGCCCTTTCGTACAGAAGCTCCTGTGATTTTTGCACTGCATTGTGGGCCGTAGTCACCATGTCCAACAGATATACATTACATTGACTGCGGAAAAGAAAGGAACACTTGTTTTATATACAGATGTTAGCAGTAAACAAATTCCAAATGAACAGGGCAGGCCTGAGCTTTCGTAGATATCAGCGATGTGAAACTCTGAAATGTTACACATGAGAGATGTATTTGGAGGGAGTAGATCCACCTAGAGATGAGTGAATGAGGTATGATGAAACAGTGTGGCAGGGTTGATGAAACAGACTTTTGGAGGCCGCCTTTACAGTGGACAGTGCCATCTGGTGGCCATTGAAAACCAGGACACCGTTTCATGAAACCTCATCAACCCTTCAGTACTGTGTCATGGAACCTCATCTACCCTTCACCAGACAAACCTGTCCTTGTCTCAAATAAGATCAAAGCATCAGGAAATCACAAATCTCCTCACAGACTAAACTGTAGATTGATCCATTAGACTGATCAAAAGACACTTTGCGAAGTCAGGCATCAGCATTTGGAAGAAACCATTGACCAATATATTGCATTATGACGGAATGATCGTTGAAACTCAACGGAGACAGCAATATCCAAAAGAGACAGGATCTGGTTCACACAGCACAGTGTCTCTTGCGACTCTGATCTCTTGACAGTTTGGACAGTGATGTTGTGGACTGCAGCAAGAGAGAGACACAGCACTGCAGCAGCAAGCAGTGAGGGAAAGGCACGGAAAGTTAGGAGGTGAAGTCCTCAACATCTGCGTAGGCATCCCGGGTGTTCTAGGCTGCCGAGGCACCCGAAGATAAACGGGATTAGAGCATCATCCGTCCTCCCAGCAGGCTGTGGGGAGTCCGAGGGACTGGAGTGAAGCAGGGCACTGAGACGCAGCTGATGAAGCTACTGAACTACAGCTTCAATACAAATCAAACAGGTTTATCCACCCCTTCTGATCGTCCTTTGATGTGAGTAATCTGTTCGGTGCCCCTTTTCAAACTTTGTAACGGATGGCTTAAAAAGAATCCAGTCGTGCTGAGTCAACAAAAGGACCGCCTCGTGCTGTTTTTATTGCTGATGCTTCTGAATGTAAATAACCATCCAAATAGTGATAATAAAACGGCCAGTAAATAATAATTGTAGCTCAACTGGCCTTGAATTCTCCAGTTCGTGTGTTCAAGTGAAGTATTCCCACTTGATGGAGAAGTATTCTCCTGCTCCCTGAAACATCTGTTCCGCACCCCTCCAGATCCTCTTGGACCTGCCAACCAAACAAACATTGAGACCCAGAAGCCCGTTCAGCAAGATATCTATGTCAATAAGTCGTAATTAGAACACATGTTCTGGCATGTGCGGACCTCCTGTGGGTTTTGACTACTATGAGTACTTGAGTGTCTGGCAGTGTTTTCAATGGATGGATGTCAAAGGAAAGGTTTCTAGACCGTCTCACAGTTTTGCATGGGCAAAGTCCAGTCAAACCTCTTGTGGAAATATCCAAATAACTGTCACTCGAGCGGAACGCATTGTTATATTCACAGAGTCATTGAAAAGGCATTCCATCTCTCTGTGGAAAGAAGGTATTTTTTGGGAAAGAACACCAAAAATACATCTAATAAAGCTTCCCTATCTAATAAAACCAACACTTCACAGCTAATGTCCGTAACGAGAGTGAGAGACAGCGATCACGATTCAGAGCCGTCCAGACGGAAATAAAATGAAAGTGCGCAGAGAGAACTTTTGGTCCCTGAAGTTCCCTTCCAACCAAGAATGATTTCGTCAAATGTACAGTAATCCAAGCAGTGTCATCAAGATTCAGTGGCCTTCATGGCCAAAAGCCATTGGAAGAATTCTTCCCACACCTTGTGGTGTCAGTTTGCATGCAAACAGAACCAGGTTTTCATGACTCCCCTAGTGCAGGTGGAGTGGGCCTCATACATGAATGACGCCAACAACAGGCCAAAGTCCACATGTTTACTGATGCTCTCCTGCTAGATCTCCTTGTACATCTCTGCGACCGTCTACACTCATCTGTGAACGAATAAATGCTAAGATAACAAAGGTACACTGAACCTTAAGACTAGCTTGGAGTCAACAAATGTGACACCAATTCATTCAAATGACGCCCAGATACATAGGTCTGAAGCTAACGCCTCCTTTAGATTGCAGTCAGTCACCAAAGTGAATCTAATCTAATCTAATCTAATCTATTCTATTCTATTCTGCCCTATTTCTAGGGAATCACTAGTATATACGATGTATTCCAGAAACCCAAAATGTCTATTTAACCACTGAAGACCACTCTGGGTAACCCATGCTCACTCCCATGGTGTAGCATATTGACGTTGGGAAAGTGGGCTATGGCATCCTATACTGACGGCGAAGGCAGTGGTGCATGTTGACGCATCAGGTTTTCAATTGAAGCACATGTTCCACATTCTGTGGCAAATCCTGACGCCGTCGGCAGTGCATCATATCAAGAAAGATGGAGGTTGGGGTTAGGCAAAGCATGAGACCACGAGCACTCCTGACATTCTACTTGGAGCAACAGAGAGGAATGATTTGTTTTACGTCACTGAAACGCCTATGCATCAACAGGCAACAGTAAATGCTGCCTTTGGCGTCAGTAAAGGACGCAAAAGTCCATTTTCCCAATGTCAATATATTACACCGTGGGAGTGAGCATGGATTGATATTTGTGTGAGTTACAATGTGATACGAGGTACCACATTTCAAGGCATGGAGGGGAGATACAAGTGTTGGTAAAGATAATACTTTGAGAATTCAATCAATACATACTCAATACATACGTTTTACTCTGGTTATGTGTTGGGTTAATTCCCCTCCATTCTGCCAAAATTCATGTCGCAAATTCAAGTGAACCTCTCAAATCAGACGTGTGAAAGGTTAAAGGTGAAAACCATTCAAACCTGCAGGTCAGGTCAGTGTACATAACACTGTCATGAATGCCACAGCCGATCACCAGTGTTGCAGGAAGCAGCCAATGAGCAAACACGGCTTCGACTCCCTCCACTTTCCTCTCCTGGACCACATGTGCAGCTGGTGTCCTTGTACATACTTGTTGCAGTACATACTTGTGTGTTTAAGGTGCATGAACTCTTTCACATTCCTGTAATTAGTGTGTTTGTTTCATGACAGCGCCAGAGCCCTCCGCCCCCCACCCCCGTCCAAACACCTGGCCGTCAGTTTGAGGGCTCCAGTCTGACCTGCTGCGCCTTCCACTCAGGTGGCGCTGAGTGGAATCGCAGCTGCTTCATGATGACTGTTCTTATTTAAAGATTGGGCTCTCGGCGAGACATCTGTAGGTAGAGAGCACAGCTGCAGCGCAGCGGGAGGCGGCGGCTCATGCTGAACCAATCTACTGGAACCAGGAGGGAGAACTGATGATTACATTAACATTCATTCTTCATTTCATTGGTTTAAGCTTCGCTTCAAATACTCTCGATAAACTCCACTCCATCCTTATCCTCTTCAGATTTGCACTTCAGACTTTGCGAGGTCTAAGTGAGGTGTGCTAAGCAGACAGTGGTAATAGATGAAGTGAGATGCTTGAGTTGAAGGCCACAACTATCCTGTATCCTTTGACTCAACAGTCTAAAAGCAAAGAAATGAAGAGGTGTTGTATGTCGTTTCATATGTTCAAGTCAACAACACGATAACTCCAGCGACGCGAGATGAGCTGTGAATGTCACTCACTTCTGTCACATGAAACAAATGTCAATTCCAGCCATAAACATTGGCGGCTGAATCTGGCCCACAACATCTTGTTACAGTATGTGGCCCATCAGAGCCTGAAAGAAAACTCTCTGTCACCTTCCAGCAGATCATACTTCAACAACCTGTGACCTGTGATATTTTGGGACACAAACCACAGCATCTTGTCACGATGTAACAACATTACAACCAATTTTCAGGACACAAAGAAGTGTGCGTATATTAAGTCTAACAAAGCTTCAAAACGTGATGTATTTTCATATTTAGTTATGTAATAAGTAGTATGTAATACAATTGTTCTCTGAAAAAAACTACTTACTTACTGTACAAGAGTTCAGTTAGAGAGTTTCATGATGTCTCTTAGGTCTGTTCTTACCCTGAAAGCAGGGAATACACCCAAAGACACAGCAAGAGATCGTCTAGTAATAAACAATTTAACACAGATTTAATGGTAAATTGCTCATTAGGGGTCAAAACCTCCAGACTATTTTTTTGTGGCCTGAGACAATACTCAATATAGTCTACCTAAATACTATGTGGTTATCAGTCCAATGATGCCATTGATCTTAATGCGTCGTCTGTTGTCTTCATAAAAGACAATATTTTTCACCCAGGGACACAGAGTTGCAGCTGCTTGTCTTATAGTGTGAGCACATATGTTGCACAAAAAAGATGCTTAAATCATTGATACACGTTGGAGGCTCTTCTCCGACGTGCTATAAAGCTGTTGTTGCCGTGCGATCTCATCGATGAGCTCAGGTCCAGTTCTGAACACTCGGACTCCAGTCATGTAAATCAGGAGCATAGCGTGAGTGTAGGTGGCGCACACACGCTCTTTAGACATCTGGGGAAGTTGAGGGGTTCTCTGGGGACTCGTGAATCAGATGTGAATCGGCCTGGTCTCCCCGGTACATCAGGGTTATGAGACAGAGGAAGACCGATCTTGACGTGCAAGTTCATAATAAAGGTTTGGTGCTCTCATTGCTAAAAGGCCCGGTCACCTTTTACTGGACATGTTAACTGGACTTGCTAACCGTCCCTGAGCACCCATCTATATCAGTTAAAGCTGTCAGCACATTGCGCGAGACCCCTCTGCCTGCAGCGTCTTCCCCTCCTCGGCTGTCGGTCCCTGGAGCCCAGGCTTTGTTGCTTCAGCTTGGGGCAGCCAACACGACCAGACCCGTTTCTCCTCCATCATTTCTGAGATCCATCTCCAGAGGATACGACTCGCTGATCCAGATCCAATGATGCAGTGTGGGAGTGACTTACGTTTCCTGGCATTCTATTGAAGTCCCACCCTGTGTTTACCAGAGACTCAAGAGCTTTGCTAGAAAGCTAGGCTTTCCCCTTCAACACACTTCCATCTTACCTTACTCTTAATCAAAGGAGCCAATCCACCACTTTCAGCGCTGTAATAACTGAACACATGCAAATCCCTGGGCCCTTTTCTACCTACCATCACAAACGGTTTTCTTTGCACTCAACCCTGCCACTTAGATCAAGAAAAACAAACATGACTCATTGTCACTAACAAAGTGTTCTCTATCATCTTCGTCTGCAGTGTGTCAAGCTTGAAAACCCAGGTATTCTCATTTAAACGTCTACAATGGCCTGCTGGGCTCAATATGAATGCTGCTTGCTCGGTTTTGGCGATTAAAGTGTGTCTTAAGGCCCATTTATGCGCAGTGTTCCATCTGGATCCGGAGCCTTTGGTCCGTGCCCTGTGTTCATTTTCGCCGTATTTCTTCACAAAGCTCACGCACATGTAGCAGTACCACTCAAATCCGTGGGGGGCGATGTTGCTGTCACTACCCGATACATAGCTCTAAATGAGACACGAAGAAGACATTACAATGGAGGAAATTCTCTGTCTCCCAGTAGCGATATGAATATCGGCCTCACCAACCACCACCTCCTACAACGCTCTTTCGTTCCACTTTTGTGCAAGAGGTACATGATCAATACTTCTTCCACACTCACCATGTTGGTTTTAGAGTTTGTTATTGTCATAAACTTTTGACTGTAGGATGGATATATTTGTGAACAGTAGAGTAAGGAGTGCATCAAGGCACATGATCACTAACATCGCTTGAAAAAATCCAGAATAAATCCCTATTAAACCTATTGGACTTTACATAATGTTATTTTATCTGTCTGCATTAACAAGTGGGTGGCAGAGTGACAAAACAATCAGCTTGGAAAGTGAGTGCTGCAAAAATGCAGATTATTGGAAAAGCTATTTTTGTTTTTGTTTTAAATGTAACTTAAAGGAAGATGTACAGTACAACAGTAATGTTTCCAATGCTAAGCTGTTAGCATGTTGTTGAGCCTCTTCAGAGCCTCTGAGGTTATTCTAGAAAATGCACTTGACAGCATCTGTTATATTGGGTTGTTGGAGTAAACAGATGTTTGCATGACGTTCTCAACACTCTGGTGCTGAGAACGTAGGTGCAGCCAAAAGTTATTGAAGTATTAATATTTGTCAGCTGGATGAGCCAATTGCTATGTTTAATGCGGTGACACTTTAGAGTAGGGAACATATATGACCATAAACAAACCACTTATTCACATAATTACTCATAATAAAGTACTGATTTGCATCGAATTATTTTGCCCAGGAACGATCACTGAAAGTTCACTCTAAACAGCACCATAACTACACATTATTAACAGTTAATAAGCTAGTAATTTGCTGAACAATAGTTAGTTCCCCAATCTAAAGTGTAGCCAAAATATTGATTTCTGATCAGGACCTCCTGTGGGCTTATTTTCCTGTGGAGGCACAGCCCAGTTCCTCCCACAAAAGACTGGCCTGTTGAATACGAGTCAAATAAGCTGCTTGACTTCACGCTCTCAGGATCAGAGTTCTCTCTTGAGATGACATTCTTCAAATTGCAGTCATTTCCCACGTAGGACAGCAGTTGGCCTGACGATGTCAGTCTGAAAGCACATTCTCATCAGAGATGAGGGGGACGCACCTGAGCAGCAAAAGGACCAGGAGCTGATGGAAACCATCTGTCCACACGTCATTTTGAAGCATTGCTCGCCGGCTCGGGTCCCCAGGTCCAACAAAAGCGTGAGCGACAGGACTTCATTAGCCGCACTATGAGACCTTTGGGGATTGAAAGTACAAAGAGCATCGCTATAAGGAGAGGAGGATCACTCTGTTTTGTTGAAGTTAGGGGCTCAGACTGAAGAAGTGGAACTTGCTGTAACTGGGAACAGCTGCACCAGGATTCAGCGTTAACTATAAAGTTAAAAGAAAGATAATATCTAATCGATGAAGCTGTTGGTTTTGTCCATATCCTTGCACTGAGTTCTATAAGGCTGCTGGACTGTGATGACTTGGACCTGAAACAAGTTCACAACCTTGACATTTAAAGGTCAAAATCTGCTTTCATTGTCTGTTGTGTTGGAGTCTCCAGAGCACATCTTGGTCTTGGTTTCTACATCTATCTATCTATCTATCTATCTATCTATCTATCTATCTATCTATCTATCTATCTATCTATCTATCTATCTATCTATCTATCTATCTATCTATCTATCTATCTATCTATCTATCTATTTATCTATGTGCCTGTCTGTCTGTCTGTCTGTCTATCTATCTATCTATCCTGCTCTTATGAAAAACGTTGACACTAAAGCAAGTCTTCATTCATGCTTCGACTCGATCCTTGGTGAACATTTTAAACTGTCAACGAAATAGCTGTCAGCTATTGATCCAGAGTTCCGACCCGTGCTGCGGTTGTGACGGGAATCGGAGCTTGCCGTTTCTGCCAGGGTTGGATCAGGAACTTCATGGAGTGCTGTGAGGTCAGACTATGGTAGACAGCAACTGTGTTTAATGTGCATAATCTGCATCAGATGTCATCCGCCGCAGTCACAGCGGATCATCACAAGCCTATTTTGGAGGAAGCATAGCTGCCAGCTGGAGCAGCCGACATGTTTTAAGAATTTCCTCCCCCCCTCTGGTTTGATTGTGCTTTCAGGTCAGTGTGATTCAGTAGCTCCTTGATCTGACCCACATGTTTATACAACCTCCAGTTGAAAAGAGGACATAGACGTGATACACAAACCTGCTCTGACACAGCGTGTCGGGACATCACCGGGTCGGCTAATAACCGAGCAATGACAAGCAGATCAGACTTCAAAAACAACTGCAGGGGATCTGAGGATCGGCAGATTTCCATGACAACACCTCAGCGATGAGTCAGAGGGGATGCGGCACAGGCAGGCACACAAATATCTTCAGCGAATCTTTCGCCGTCCAAGTGATGAAGATGCTCTCCCGGACAGTGAGGTAGCATTCTGGCGTTCTGACCCAGGCATGATCCGTCATGCACGCAGATGCACTCGCTAGTAAAGAAGACACTCCGGCTGTCAGGAGGGAGGATGATTCATTGATTTGTGGCGAGGTGTTTGGATGTGTTCCTGGATGCTGGGATGATGAAACTCTGACTCGCTTCCTTTCTTGTGTCACAGCCATCAACATCGTGTTTAATGTTTCCTCTCCTTCGTGCCAAGAAGGCGTCACTGCCGGAGCTTCGTCCCACATCATTCCTGACAGTCCGCCGCCTGTAAGGACACTGGTGAGACACGGGCTGAGGTCAGCGGGTCGCCAAGTTAAGTGGACTTAATGTGCAAACAAGCATGGCAGGCAGCATCGGGGTGGAGGAGGAGCAGCTAAGTAAATCCGTCAGCGCAGTCAGGTGATAAGCGCTGAGAGCGCACGGCTGATCTGTATTGGGAACTCATGGGAGGTGTTTTGGGGTGACTGAATTCCTACTGGAGACTTAAAAAGGAGGCTTTGGATGAGGCTGAAACTAAGAATGTGTGAGAGAGGTTCGGGTTCCAGAGGACTTAGGGTCTGAGTGGTGCAGCTCACAAATAGATCCAGCTGTTTGCAAGGCTTGTGCGCAGCGGTGACGGACGGAGAGGACCAACACAAACACAACTGCTTCAACAGTTCTGCACACCTGACATTAATCTGAAGCAGGCAGTGCTACAGTGTACTTCACAGGAGTTTCAATGAAAAGAAGCTTTTATTATACTGCTGCCTAGTCCTCTTTCCGCAGATTCAAATGGAAAATTGAGGAAATATCAACTTCATCCTATAACTATTAGTTAAAGTATTGTTATTCATCTAGACTGCTGTTTTACCTTAAGATTTTAGGGAATATAAACGGCCAACAAAATAAAGGGCTTTTGTGCGTTTTGTTCATCTGTAAGTTTGAACATTAGGTTCTTTATTTCCTGTTTTATTTTGGTGGGGTTAGTCTGGTCTTCCTGTGTGCGCCTCGCCTGTCTCCGCCCCCCTCTCATCCCTTCATTGAATGCACCTGGTGTCTTGTTTTGGTTCCTCTTTATCTGCCCCAGTGTTGCTGCCTCTTCCTCTGCCATCACGTCTGTGTGTCGCGTTTCCTCAAGTCCTAGTCAAGTCACTATCTTCTTGTCAAGTTTAGTCGCGTCTCCTCGTCAAGTCACGAGTCTTGTCTGGTTGAGTCCTGCCTTGTCTAGTCGAGCCATTGTCAACTTCAATCTCCACGTGATGTTAAGTCACAGTCCTGTCGAGTCCTGTCCTGTCTAGTCAGGTCATCAGCTCGCCTTGCCCGGCCAAGTCTCACTGTCAAGTCAAGAAACAGCCTGGTCGAGTCTCATCTAGTCAAGTCAAGTCCCAGTCAGCTAAGTAACTGTGGAGTTCTGTATCGTCTGGTGCGGTCATCAAAGCTGTGAATGGTCAGTAAGGGTCTTGACTCATCCACGTCTTCATGATCACTCGCATCATGTCGCTGGGCTGGGATTATACTGTAGGAAACAGTACATTAATTGAATATGCATATCATAAAGACCATTTTTTTACAAGTTAACTTTATAAAATGATTCAATGAATGAAAACTTTTACTTCAAAAGTATAAAGTCACTAGTTTGTGGAGGTGAAACATTTGAGGAAATGGCTCCTAAAACCAAGCATCAAAGGGTTTGGTCAGATCCTTCACAGATGAAAAACAAACAAAACAAAAAAGGCTTCACCTTCTCTGCTTCCTAAACACCACTTAAAAGCAACTCAAGTTGGTGCTTGAGTGTAATTCCAGCAGCGGCGCACAGTGGGACACCTCCACAGGGAGGAGGCGCGGGGGTGGGTGTCACCAGGTGGAGGGTGTGGAAGTGTGTTCAGGTGTCATCAGCTTTGATGACAGGCGCTACTCACCCGAATGCTGCTTTGGCCCTCAGGCTTTTCATTAGGGCAACATCACAGGGGGTGACGACGAGGCCACCCTGTTGTTTGGCCCGGGTGGGGCTGACTCCTAATAGACCACCATTAGAAGTGCTCTAATAGTGCTGAAGTGGAGATGGAAAGACTGAGCTAAGCTAAGCGTGTTGGGTCGCCGCTGTGGGCGGGACTGGAATGATGGAAATCTGGGAGCTAATGGGCAGGAAAAGGCAACCGCTCCCCACAAAAGCCTCATTTGTATTCAAACAAACCAACATCTATTCTGTCAAAACCAGCCGCACAGTGAAGACAGAGCCGGCCGGTTGGCGTCCACTAATTGAGCGCCCTCACTGGTGAGGGGATTCCCGCCTGGTGTCTCCGACCCATGGCTTCATTGTGAAGGCGAATTAATGAAGTTTGCACCATCCCACTTCGGCTCACTTGGCTTGACACAAAAGCTTGTGCGGAATAGAGAGTCCTACTGCAGGGAAACCAATTAGACCTCCGGTTGTGGCTCCAGTCTGGAAGAGATTCGACTGGAGAGAAAGTGGTGCGGTGAATGTGGCTCTGTGATGAAACAGATGCCGTCTGAAGAGCTGGGTTTTGCCTCCAAGTTGGTGCCAAAGCCATTTGTGCTGACGTCACAGTAGCAGCAGGAAGAGGCTGCAGTCCGTTCTGCATCAGGCGGTCTGGACAACACACCAGCTCTGGGCTCCAGCGTCACAAACATGAGCTGCTGAGATGCCTCTGTTAACTAGAACACATTTGAGGCGCCTCCAGTTTTTAGATGCGCTTGTAGCGATGAGCAGCTTAAGAAGCGCCAAGATCAAAAACCTCCATGATCTTGTAACATTATTTCTGTATCCAGTCATGGAAGGAAAACTCTGTCATGATGAAAATGGTTGATTTGGAAAATTATTCTGTGGAAATGAGTTGACAGTTAGTGAAGTGTATGTCCTCACAAGGTCAAATTACAATTAGGGCTGTAAAAAAAACGTCTTCCATGAAGTCACATTTACAACACATATAAAATGTGTGATTCTTTTGCCATTAATCACGGGTTAACTCTCACTGACAGGATTTCGATGACTTTTTTTTATCAATTGTTGCGGCCAAAAATGCCAGATTTTCTGGCAGATTTTTAAAAAATGAGGTGGTCAAAGTTGAGATAATTTATGGTTCTGGAATAACTTGACTAAATGAGCTCATAAAAAACTATAGCCTGATGATTGTAACAAACTATGCCATATTTACAAAAATATTTCAAGTCCAAAGAACACACACACACAATAAATAAATGTAGATAATAAAACTAATAGAACCTTTTTCATGGTGATGTTCCGTGAGTAGTTTCCGGGCTGATAGTGTGTATTGAGCGCTCATTGTTTTGTTTATGGAGCTTCTCACAAGGGCGGAGACTGACAGATGTATGGATGAACGAAGTCTGAGAGGTAAAGGTGGGGAATGTTTGTGTGTGTGGCTGGAGTTGTTCAGCAGCGCATTAATACAGACAATTAAAACAGTTGCACAGGTATGATATGTTCCACAGGGTCGGGATGTAGAGAGTCAGAAATAGCCTGGAGAGAGATGGATCTCACAGTCAGCCATGTTTGTTTACATTGCACTAGCGAGTTCCGCTTTTTAGTTCCGTCTATTCCACATTTCCATCATGGGAATTTGGACATTTATGAATGGACTCAAAATCGTTCATGTCCGAATTGTGACCCTTGGCAGCAATTTTTGTGGGCAAATGTGAGTGTTTGCCCTCGCACAACTTCATCTCAACAAGGAGGGAGGGAATATGATGGCACACATGCCATGTAGAGGGGCGGGTGAAAGGAGACTGAAGTGGTTGGTGGAATTGATGGGAAAGTCGCTGTGATTGGACAAAATGTCAGCGCCTCACAGAACTTGCCAGGATTGGTTTGCGTTTATAATTGTGAACACAACAGTGCCACTTCCTGGTGGGAGAGCTCAACATAAGCTCCTACACCAACAGTCAGTGAGGTTTCCTCCAGCGTTGCTGCTGAGTTACTGTGTCCACTAGAAGGTAGCCGTACATTGAGACACATTTTTCTTTAAATCATGACTGTGGCTCCAATGGAAACTTCCTATAAGTTAATATGATACGCCTCAGTGACTCTTCATAGCCTGTGAGGTGGAGCATTTCCTGCCACTGAGGCCTTCTGGGAAGTCTCACGCCCCCCCCGGCCCCGCAGCCAAATCCAGCTTAGAGCACTTCATAAGGCATTCATTAGTCGTACAGGAGCGACAGCGAGGACTCCAGACAGAAGATGACTCATTTTTCCACTAAAACACTGGAGACAAAAGAACACTTTTTTTCTGTCAGGAGGAAATGAAGGCCGTCAACCTAGTCCATGAATAAATCAAGACCATCGAGTGACGACTGAAAGAGGCAGGGCTCCAGTCTTGAGTGACGTATAGAACAAGTAACAAGATGTTGTCCGCTGAAATCCTGCCATCTTTTAACGTTTAATTTTACATTTCTGAATGGTCAGTGATGCGATCAGTGCCTTGGAGGCCTGTTGAAAGATGAAGATGTTTCAGATATGTGTATCACACTGGCAGAAGCTCTCAGTGCTTCAGGCAGATCCATTATTTTCTGTCTGTAAGCTGCATGTTTACATTGAACCTATTAAAGAGCTGTGCTTTTTGACTGATGAGGGTGAAACCAACAGCCACGCAGCCACAGAATCGCTCCCAAAATATTTGGTCCAGATCAGATGACAAACATCAAAACCTCAACAGAAACTGCTTCCACTTAGAACCAAATCATGACCAAATGAAGCGGGTCAAGTACTGAAGAGCACCTGAAGCCCATAAAGTGCGCCTGGGTTGGCGACACACACTAAAGGCCCATTTATGCCCAACATTACGTACGGATCCAGATACGGACGCATCCCCCTGTATGTGCTCTGCGTTCATTTCCTCCATATTTCTGCTGGTTTCCACAAAGCTTATGGATTCAGATGAAACAGAGCAGTACCACCAGGAAACTATGGCTGTTGCTGTTACTACCTGGTACGTAGCTCTAATGAGATACAAACAAAACATAACAATGGTGGAAATTATCTGTCCTCCAGTAGCGATATATTTAACAGCATCACCAGCCACCGCATTATCTTATTATCAATACTGCTTCACAGCCGCCATCTTGGTTTTGGAGTTTGTTGTTGGATGTTAATAGAGCTAAAATCTGGGCTTCAAGGCCTCTCAGTTCAGGTGGCAGCAGTGAGGTCATGAGCAGTATCACGATCATCACCTGGCCTTATGGGTCACTGACAGTAAGAACCACACAAAAACAGGCCTGAGCCGTAACACAGAGAATCGTAAGCCAAGAGTTTGGGAGAGCTTTCAGTGTCAGATCTATAAACAGAAGGGCATGGTTCTCTCCACCCGCCTCACACCATCTAATGGTATTTAGAAATTGTAATACTATGATCATGTTCACGGTGCTGCAGGGCTTCGTGGCTTCTTCACTCAACCAGTCAAGGAAAATCAATCGCTCTGAATATCACTCGGCACAGCAGACTGTTGCAGTCAGCCTGAAAACTTTCAATTCAAAAATAAATAAAAATCTTGAGGAACAATATGTTTTTGTTTTGTGCATGCTGGTCATGCTCCGGAACGAGAGGTCCTTGGGGACTGACTTCTCTCAAACACTTGTCGCTCCTCCACTTCTGTTTGTATTTCTTCTTAATTAAAAAAGATCTTCATGAAACAAACAGCTGAATGTTTATTTGACCATCTGTTCACCCGGAATGCTCATGTTATTCTTTTGCTGAGTCATGTTGATGTTTCATTCCCGGAAATCCATACGGCCAAGTTTAAGGCGATTCCCAAAAGGATTGTAGAATTTGTAACCAAACAGTTTCTCCTGCTGAGAGGATGACGAGTGGCCATGTGTCATACCTCAGACAGGGGAGGCCCTCGTGCCTCCTCTGTTTGACCTTTAATGTTTGGACAGGCGAACACGCAGCAACATCAACATACGTTCTTAGCAAGTTCATAACAATGGTTTGCTGAAAGGTTGAATACTTCATCATCACAGGGGCAGCTGGTGCAGGTGACGTGATAGGGAAGGGCACTTCATGACTTCTAATACGTCCAAAGAAATGCAGATAACTAGCAGATCAGAAAGGTAGTGAGTGAAATAGTACTTTCCAGTGAAAGGGTGAGGAGGTTTCATGAAAACGTGTCCTGTTTCCAGAGGCCACCAGATGGCGCTGTCTGCTGTAAAATGTTTGGTCTTGAACAACTCATTCAATGAAACCTCATATCATTACTAAACCCAGAGCGCCATCTAGTGGCCTCTGTAAATTAGGACCCTGTTTCATCAACCCTGCAACACTGATTCATGATACCTCACCTACTGGTACTTCCACATCAAGACGTCAAGTAGAAATGAAACAAATCAACACCTAAAACGGGACTAAGTACCTCAAAAGATACTGGACTCCTACATATGCTTTTTGCACATAGTTTGATACATCAGAAAAAACTAGCCCCACCGTTCGCTCAGCAGGAGCTGAAACTTTCCCAAGCTATGCTCACTCTATTGAGGTCAGGAGTCATCAGGAACTGCTCCCACTTCGGGCCAATAGCAGTAACATTGAGGGGACGTTTTTAAGTCTTAGAATGATTTGTTAAGACCCATTCATACAACCATCCTCCCCATAGTGTGAGTGTTCTCACAGTCAGAAGCGGGGAGGGAGATGATGTGACCCCAGCGTTTCAGCAGTGCTGAAACACTACAACTAATGGCTGTGGACGAGGCACCAGTGTTTATGTTCTCCGCTTGAATGGAAACAGTCTATCCACCAATTTTTTTGGGGTGGTTAAAACAAATGAGGCTGCTTAGCTTTGTAATGTCATCGGGCAAATAGCTCCAGAGTGAATCAGAAGACAATTCATCTTGTCATCATCTCAACCCACTTGAGTTATTACACAGTATGCAGATTGCAGACTCACTCTAACAACCGGGAGTCTGTCAGTGGTGATCCTCTAAGCCCACTAGATGGCGCTCTTGGTTTAGAAACAATGTGAGGTTTCATTGAATTAGTTGTTCAAGTCCAAACATCGTACAGCAGACAGTGCCATCTGGTGGCCTCTGAAAATCAGGACACTGTGTCGTGAAACCTCATCAAGCCATCACTACTCGCAGCTATTGACCCACTCCAGCACCAACAGACTGTCTTTAAAAGGAATCTCAATCAGGTCCTCAACCGAAAACAGACCACAGATCAGGGTATAAAATCACTTTCTATTGTACAGCCATAAAGCAAAAGAAGACATAACATGGTGCTTCCATTCCAACAGGCTGAACAGAAAACTGGTTAACAGAAGCAGACACGGCAGTATCCATCCTTGATCTTGGCCTGGCGTGTTTGACACCACACGATGTCAGCAACATGTATGGGAGAGGAGTGAGCACAGTGATGGATAGGAATAGGAACGTTGTCAAGTGACAATCTCCACTGAACTTTAAATAATCACTCGTAAGGCACCTTTTTTCCAAGTGCTACCAGTGACGAGCGTATGAGGATGAGTCAAGTACAGACCGTTGGAAAGCACCATCTCTGAACCATGTGTCAACATACAAAGTACTTTAAAAAGCTTAAATACAAAATAAGAAAGTAAAAAAACCCTGATAATAATCATTGCCAAACGTATAAAATAACAGTCTATTGGTTTCAAAAGAACCTATTTTTTGCATATGGGTAGGCTCAGAAAAAGCAGTGGTGAAAATAATAAGATCACAATTAAAGTCATAAAAAACAATAACAAGCATGTGGTGGGATTCACTTTTAGGTTCAAAGGGTGTCAGTTCAGGTCTTTTCTGCCAGATAAATAAGGGTTTTGGTGAGAGACATTGACTTGATCAGAAGTTTTTGAAGATCTCCAAGTCCTTCTGAGCGACGGGTGGGTCTTTCTTCCAGTCATCCTCCGGGTAAATGTCGAAGTTGGACGTGTCACCCTCGTGGGAAACTTTGGGAAGGATGGGCGGCTGTGGAGACAGGTACGGTTGAATACGCATCATCAAGACTAAGGCAAAGGTGAAACACCTGCACAGATGTTCAGATGGAGTTTTAGCTTTAGTTAGTATACAGTTATAGGATGCAGCAGTTCAACATCTAGCTGCACTTTAGGGCTTACGTTACGTACACACCCAGATCCAGACGGATCTATCTGTCCGTGCTCTGCGCTCATTTCTTCCGAATTTCGGCACGTTAGCTTACGGACCGGTGCAGCACCATCGGAAACCAAGGGGGCAGTGTTGCTGTTACTACACGACACTTATCTCTAATCTCTAATGTTTAGCCAATAATTGGTCCCCACAAGTGACAACACTTCTGGACTCACAGTGCCTGACAAAAAGGTTCACACCATGCACAGTTCGTCCGACTCGGGCAGCGGCACCAGACCTCTTGGACATGGAGCGCCACACAACCCCCACACTGACGGTGCGCCCAAGTAGAATAGAGCAATGTGAGGTGATAACAAATGACTTACATTGATTAGAAATGAGAACATAAGAGGCGTGCTCCAAAATCATATGTATGTCAGTTCAAAGCACAAAGCAAGCTTCTTGACGTTCAGTTGCATCAGATATTAGATGCTATTTTGACTTAAACGGAAGATCAAATGTGTTCACCACTTGAAATATCTGATGACATACTTACCACACTCAGACTTTATTTGAAAACATGTTGAAATAAAACTAGGCTTGGGGAATCAGAGCTGTATGACGGGTGTAAACAGCAGTGCTGTGACATGACCCTCGACTGATCGATCTGATGCTGCTCTGTTTCGGGTTTATTTTTCTTGATCACAATCAGGGTTTCTGCTTACTTTGTGAGAAGTTAGGCTGCCTTCCAAATTTTCCCTTTTGTCTTATTGTTTCGTCTTGGTTCAGCGCATTTTTGCACGCGAGCCCGAGGAGTGTCCCAATTCTCCGTTGGCCAAGGGAAAGGGCGAAGATGTGGGGATAACATACCCATTGAAAACAAGATTTTCAGGATGTACACTTGAAACCATGAGATAAGATGAAATGCCCACGAAGCGTTGTGACCCTGATGTTGGACGACGCGAGCGAGCAACACGGAGCACAAAGGTGAGTCATAAAAACATAGTGACGTAAAAAAACTATCTTGTTTTGTAATAATAATAACACTACCCGATAGGGCACGCGCATCTTCGGCATCTTGTGTTTACATGAAGGACCGTATATAAACACACAAAGCCGACACGTAATGTTTACATTCTAGCATTGGCTTTGACGCTAGTGTCCGTGACGATTCCATTGGTTATTTCACATGAAAAACATCCGTCTTTTAGCCGATAGTCCTTGATCACAACTGTCCTACCTTCCACAGAGTCGCCTGAAGAAACTCGACAGCTAACACGGTTCAGGAACCGCCAATGAGCTGGAACTCCCGATGTAAACACACAAAACTACTTAAGACGTTAGCCATTTGTTCAACAAACTATATTTGCGTTCTTCTGTTCTGCTGAATCTGTATATTCACGTCTTTGCTGTTGGGTCCTTTCCAGGAAACTATAGTGGGACAGTTTCGACTGGAAGCAAAGGTGACAGCCCAACAAGCTGGGAAAATGTCAAACAAAAGTACAAGGTATATTGTATTTACGATTAATAAATATGCCGACTCAACAAAAACAACAGCGAATGTCAACCAAACTATCATAAAGCCTGCATTGATACAAATCATATCATAATATTTATGTGTCTCTGTTCTTTAAGAACTTGAACATGTCATTCTGAGGCTCATAAGATTTGCATCATGAGTCAGAAGCATCAACACCCTCACAGCTTCACTCCTGCAGACGTAGTATTCAGTCAGCAGCAAACTGAAGATGTAGCCAGTGTCAAGTGGTGTCCCATTTCTTCTTCGGTGAGCCGCGGACCTCATTCATGTCATTTAGCCATGATGTTTCTTACATAACTTTTCAGTCAAAAAAAAAAGTCCCGAAAACCACCACGGACATTGTTTTAATCTGTTTAATCACGTGAGATAAACGTGGCGCTACATGTAGCATGTAGCAAATATAGACACAAAATAACAGCTGCTTTTCTCTGTATTGCCGGGATCAGGACTAAATTAGATTGGTTTTATTGGAAGCGACCTCTCATGTGGTTATGTGTCTTCTTTATAAGAGGCTTTGTAATGCACTTGAAATATCACAGGACACTATGGCTGAAGGCTAATAGAGATTAAGTTAATCTGTTTTGCCAGGCAACATGTGATAAATGCACGGTGAATGACGCTATAAAGACTAAAGAGACAAACGCAATAATGTAGTCTCTTCCATCATGAGAAACTAGAGGCTTAAAATGGCTGGCAGATATTGTTCATCTATTCATGGAAGCAGTCCTTCATCTGAGAGAGCAAGATGTTAGGATTATCGAGTCACGAGTGGGAACAGTTTTGATACTGTCTTCATCGCCTGACGGTAGGGCTGGTCACTTAATCGAATCTTTACCTACTATTATGAAAACGTGATAATGGTCATGAAACTATTATTTAGCCGGACACCCGTCTCATTCTGACCCGATGCACCCAAACGCTGCACCACGCCCCATCCCCAGTGGGAAGCTACTGCGGGGGCACAGTGAGCGCGCTGTCAGCGAGAGAGCTCAAGCCTTTACTCGGAGTGGGGGACGCTAATATTAGCCACTGTTCGCTCCCGACTTGGTCGCGTGTACAGCATGGTTTTCAGCGTCAGAACCTCCGAGGAGCAGACGCTCAGTCACAGCAGCAGTGCTCGCTGCTTGTTGGAGATGTTTCGAAAACCAACGATTATTTGGAAGTGCAGCAATACATTAGAACAATCGCTTGCGCTCAACCTGAAACTGGGGTGATGAAAACAAGCGCTCCTTGTCATTCATCACGTAGGAAGACTCGTCAAATATGATAGTGACTTCTCTCATGATCTCATGAAAAATGACTAAAAGCTCAATCAGAACCACAGAAAAATCCATGCATCCCAGCTAAGTGCCTGCTCAGCTGGAAACATCGTCTCCTGTCTCCACTGGCCTCTAAAGCCAGACCACACAGACTGGTGTTTCTAGAAAGGAACATTTAACCTACATGATGAAGGTTAAAATTAACTGTTAGATTATTATTTATATTTTACAAATTGTTTCATTGTCGTTCATTGTTCAACAAAGTTTGAAATGACAGCAAAATATTACATTGAGTTGAATAATAATTTGAATAATCGTGATCATGATACGAATCAAAATAATCGCGATTATCATTTTTGCCATAATCGTCCAGCCCTATAACGTAATACACACACTTGTAATGTGTTTCTCATGAGCTTCACCTTCAGTTTCCGAAGTGGAACGGCATCCCAGTCGACCATCTTGAACCACCGATGCTTCTTCACGTCATCTGCTCCATTCTGAAACACACACAACTTTACCTGCCTCACGTACCTACGTTAATCAGTGTGACTGTGAAAATGGAACATCTTGTTGCGCTTCACAGTTCATGTTGGTAAAAATGACGTTCAATTTAGAGACATACCACCAACACACTAGAGACGATGACTTTTACGAATTGATCAGTGTCTTTTCAGCTCTTTTACAGATGGGAGCAGGTGCAGCTGCCTGCGGAAGGCAATTCAGGGCAAACCTTAGCTCTTACTGGGACTACACGGCCTATAGATTACACTCAGCTGGTTGACTACGCAGAGAGGATACATTTCTCAATTTCAGTTCCCTCCAGTTTTGATCTGCACTTCCACAGATCAATAAACTTTACCTCTGCAAAGTCCAGGTGAATACAGAGTACCTGGTGTGGGTGCAGCCCTATTCAGTCACTTGTACACCCAGTTTAATTTAAGGTATCACTTAAATGATAAAAGAGTTGGAACAGAACATAAATCTGCCTCGGACCATGTCGATGGCGCAGAGTAGAGGGCATTTGCAGTCGGTTTCCAAACCCATTTGAGGCAAACATTCAGGGCAAATAATCCTGCAAAGCAGCCAAATGCAGATAGTTGCCACTAGTCCCTCAGTCACCACATCTTATGACGCCCTTCTTTGGTCTTTCGGTTTAGAACATCCTGCGGTCATGCAACACTTCTTACTCTAATGTTGCACTGACAGGATCCAACGTCACAATGGCTTGGTTCTGATTCTGGCTTTGATTCACTTAGATCAAGATTTGCACTTATTTAGAGTAATTCAGTAGTACCACCTTTGTAGACGATATATCATGATTTCATACTGCATATTTTCCTTTTCTGAGCATCAACAATGGCAGCATCTTCCATTTGATGTTGCTTCATGCAGCTTGATACAACGTCACCGCTCATTAGATTCATGTTTTTATCTCCTATATGTGCGCAACGAAACCTATAAAACGGACACTTAGCTTGGCGCGGCTGATGAAACAAGTGGGAGTTGTGGTGGCAAAACGCCCATGAAATGCAACTAGCATGACAGCTGCTTGTACATTACATCGTACAATAAGTATGTCAATAATTTCATTTTTAAATTGGAGTAAACAGGATAAAGAAAACATGTCAATATTGTCAGAATAAACACATTTGGCATCCACTGGTCAGTACCTTCCTGCTTGGAATGATGTAAATCACTTGGATTAAAAGTGTATTGGTGTTAGTGAGAGCAGCGCTCACGTGACTGCCACTTTACACTACACTAAACTACATGCAGTCCTTCCTTTGGAAATTATATTCACACTTGTCTCCTGCTGTGGAACGTGACAAGGCTCCCTTTCTTTTAAATTGTTACCAGTAATCCATTCCGTTGTGACTCTGCCAGGAGACATTTAGAGTTACTCCGCCGTAAGACTTTCAGCACTCAAGTGAGAAGGTGTAAACTGCTGATTGCCGGGAAAGTTGACGTCATTTTAAAGGATATCGACTGAGAGCACAGCACTCACACAGGGTCACATTGTTGAGGAGTCGTGCAGTACTTGGAGTAAACATTGGCTCAGCTAGCATTTGTTCTCATTGGGATTTCTTCTGTTGCTGACTGACTTTGTGTTAAATCAAGCACAGAACTGTAGTGAAATGTCAGTGAACTGTAGGATACCTTCCATAAACATACAGCTTATTGTACACACTTTGAATGCGTAAACACAATTACTGAAGCTGCATCTTCAAATGACTGTGAGACACTTTTTCAGACTTCGTCTGGTGTGTTAAATGATGTATTTATGAAACTTCACAGGCCAAGAATAATGGAGTCAGCAATTCCATGAAACAGTCTTAAAATGCTGACTGAAGACTTTGGCTTGGAAGGAGAGGAAGTCGTACCAACTCACCTTCATGTTGCCTAGTCGCCTGGCTCGGTCAATGACCAGAAACTTCTTGATGAGGTCTCTGGGGAGAAAAGAAAGAGTCAGTCAGCGCAGCACGCCTCTCTTTTTCTCTTCAGGCGCGGACAGGACTGTCAAAGGTCCTGCCAAGCGCTGTCATAATGACAAATGCACTCTCGCTTAAGGTGACGGAGGCTGACCAATGAGTTGTGTCGCCTTGACAATCATTTAATTGGAAATATTGTCTGCTTTTCTAGCAAGGACCCAACATCATAAACATGTGATGGAGACATCCCAGGAAATGATACAAGGGGTCTTAAAACAGTGTGTCGGATGAAATGCCATCGCAGCAGAAAGAAACAGAGCCCCAGATTGTGCAGCAGTATCTCACAGCAAAAGAAGCTGTGACAGGCTCATAAATAGGGACTTGCAGTTGACAAGTCAGCGATTTCCCTCTAGACATTTTATTCCACTTTCTTTAGCTTTAAGTCACGAACATCACTTTACTAGATGAATGGCGGGAGGAGGGGAAAACACAGCCTTGTGACAAGAGAGGAAAAAGTCTTGAAGTCAATGTTATTATTCTTTTTGCACAGGCTTTTGTGAGCCTTTAATATTTGCTAAAACTTGTTGCCATTTGACATAAGAGAATGGGTCGACTATTAATGAAGAGTATAGATGGATGCATGAGAAGGTACCATAAATTCTGGACTATAGAGTGCACCGGAATCCAGTTTTCGTGCATTTTTAAGCCGGGCGCAGCACTGACCTCCCTATGGCACAGACAGCACCACTGCACCCGCGGCTTACTGTATAGGCTGGTGCAGCTTCTGTATGAACAAGATCACATTTCCTTCTTGAATTCAGTGGGAGCGGCTAGTATTCTGGTGCGCTCCATCGTCAGGAATTTACAGTAATTTCAAAGTTGATGATAGACAACTAGTTGTGGCAGCCCCAGATGACTTTTGAACAGAAATCCAATCCAAGCAATACTGCCTATAGTCCTTTGCCTTTTGCTTCTTGATGTGCCCAATGGGCTCTTCGTCTGCCTGACCACTCTCAACAATATGTGCCCAGAGAACAGCTCTCTGTCAGCAGGAAAGCGGAGTGACCAGTCAGAAAGCTCACGGTTTACTCTGCAGTCAAAGTGAAGTAACAAAGTTTCTGGTCCACATTACCAGCGCTGAGCGAAACACTGTCTCTCCCTCACACATACTCAGCGCCATCATGTCACCTCGCCAGTTCCAACAGTCGGTCTAATGGGAAGGTGAGCAGCGAAGGAATGGTTCAAATCAGTGAAGCGTGTCATTAGCGACTGCAGCCAACGTCAAGCCCCTTGGGGGGGTCGTTGACCTGCTGTTGAGAGGACACTATAGCACTCCAAGAAGGACAATCCTGTACATTAGGGTCCAATCAGCTGCTTAGACAAATGCTCTTGGATTGACATTTCATTTATGAGAGGCGGGTGGGGTTGCTTTTAAGGCTTGTTCAAAGCTTGTGCATCTTATGACTGACACCAGATTTCTTTACAGCACCTATGAGGTGTGTCTGCTGCACAAATCAGTATCAACGATTCATCCTTTGTATGCTAAGGCTTTTTAACTGCTATTGTAACACCCGCCCCTCTGGTGTTTCCCATGAGTCTCTCTGCCGCCTCCAACTGGTTCAAACTCTAGGCTTTTAACTGGCTTTAACAGACAACATCATATCTCACCAGTTCATCTTCTCCGCAGTGGCTTCCTGTGTATTTTAGAATTGATTTTTAAATTTTAGAAATAACTTTCTCAGAAATATCAACCCCCTATGAACCAGCTCGCAGTCTACAATCCTCGAGCAGAACCCTTTGAGCCATTCCGAAGTCGACGCTGAAATCTAAGGAAGACTGAGTGATTTCAGTCAGAGCGCTTCGACTGTCTTGACGAAATAAGACCGACTGAGTCTCTGCCTTCTTAAAAATCTCTCTTAAAAACACGCATTTCCAGACTGCCATTTACGTGATTGTTGTCTGGTTGTTTCTCTTTTATCATACTGTTACACTGCTTTTTATTTGCCTTTGTGTGTCTGTGTATCTGTCTTGTTTTTAATGTTGTTTGTGTTTTGCGCTGTTTCGACAGTTGCGAGTCAGGTCCTTAATGTTGATTTTAATCTGTGTCTATGAAATCTGTGTCTGAAAGACACACGCACCTAGTTATATAAAGCACCTTGCTATGAAAATGAAGGTTTATCATTGTTGTTATTATGAACAATAAGTGCGACAGCACATCATCAGGCTAAAAGGCACGTTTATGCTCCCATTACATATGAAAATGTACTCGTCCGTTTCAAACGTTGTTACCATCACAGATCACATGCTTCCATGCGTTTACCTTGGTATTACTGTTCACCAATTTATCCACCAGGGGGCAGGCCAAAGAATTAATTGGTAATAATAAATTGATCTACTGTATTTGTATTAAAGAAGCAGTTTGTCAAAAACAATGACACATGTAGGCTGGTGTGCAAATATTAATTTGCCTAATTTGTGAGCAAGTGTGAGGACACCACGTGAGCACAGACTGACTCACTTAATGACCAGCACTAACATAAAATGTTTGCCAACAATGAAAATGATCTGTTGCTATTTTAATTTGAAGTTGCAGATTTTGAAAACTGAAAACTGAAACTTAACAAAAAACGTATCAAAAATGAATTAAAATAATTTAAATATTTGACATTCAACTTTAACTGGAGAAAAAAAACAACAGACTTTAGGGTTGGAACTCACTTGACATAGAAATCCAGATGGCGTGGGAACTCAAGTTTTCCAGCGAGGATCTTCTGGTATATTCCGAACGGGTTGTCATCAAAGAAAGGTGGGTAGCTGTAGAGAAGTATGAAGCTGTTAGCATAAGTACTGACCTGCATTGCAACACAGTACTGGGAAGGACAAGGAAACATCTTGAATGCGTTTATGATGCGGATAAACTGCTTTTGCACATGGATGTTGAAACAATTTGACAATTGTGTCAACAGGGGTTTTGTAAATGCTTTCCCAGCTCTGCTGTTCATCCCTTTGCTCTGACCTGGACAAGTCATTACCCACAAATTGCATAATGGCAGTGGACCCAAAACACATTACATGTGGAGCAGACAGGCACATAATCGCACCAGTTTGTCACACAGCGCCTGGACGTTCAGACAGCGTTAGGAGACAGTGGGATGTGGGGAGTCTACAGGCTGGTAGACGCCAGCGACGGCAGGCAATTTCTTCCCCGTTAAACTGCTGATGTCATAAATAGAGAATCTAGGTCAATGAAGCAATACAATACTTCTATTTTGTGAGCAAAATCATAGTTCAGCACAGAAATAATGGGTATTAAACACACATTGATATGACAGGATAAAGTAAAAGCAAATGGAAAAAAAAACATTAATAATAGAATTATTAAAGAATTATGTTCACCAGTGTGAAAACAGTTATTGGAGAACAGAATATTGTCTTATATTGAATATTGTTGAAACAGAACACTGAACACAATGAAGTGTAAAAGACTTCAGATGACATTGCTTTGGTGAGGATTATGCTAATAAAATAATGTTTCAGCGACTAAGAAATTAATTCTAAGACCAAAACAGAATTTCAAACCGGAAATACAATGGAAGGCAAATCAGACCCTTGAGAAGTTCCTTGACTTTTTTTCAATGATTGTTGTTTTCAGAGAATTCAGAGAAGATTTTTTTTTATTGCGGTCAAAGTCGTGATCATTTATAGTTGTCCAACAACATGAAACATGAAATAAGGACCTTTGCAACTAAGCCTATAATAAAATATTGTCAGTTCTTAGAATAAAAGAAGCTCCAGGCTACAAAGATTATAACAAATATAATAAATAAACAGTAAATAAATGTACATGCTCAACAAAAAATGCTGACAAAATTTTTTGATGATGTTCCATGAGTAGCTTCACAGCGCGTAGTGAGCACTCATTGTTTTGTTATTCTATTCTCCAAATCATTATACAAACCATTAGTCGTTTGTCTAGTGTGATGAAAAATGTTTTCATAATTCACTCCCCTAAAATGTTCTTTCTCATTGGCATTATTGAAGATTTCATTTATGCTTTGAACAAATCAGAATTTGTTGATGGTCCCTAACTGATGCTGGGTTGTAGCATTAGCGCTGCCTGTGAGAGTGTGTCCGTGACTGGTGAACCCTAATCGGGGATATGGAAGAGGACGCTGCCGCTAATACTGGAGCGGATGCCTGTCGAATATTCAACTATTTTCAACACGGTGTTTGGCTGAGGTGCCACCACAGTGGGAGACTCTGCATGTGGTGATATGAACTGCGATAGGAAACTCCGCACCATCTAATAAAACAAACACAGATCCAGAGTTGACCAATGTCATGATCAAAGGTTTCTTGCATTAAAAATAAGTTTAAAGCTATGATTGTGAACCAAACTCTCCACAACTGTTACACGCCGTTGTTGGCTGTCAAATGCTGCAGAGATGGACAGCATGGTGCACTGTCAATGTCTCGCCATATTCATGTATGCGAGGTCAATGCAGCGAGTGTGCCGTGTGTTTATCGGATTTATCACGAGATGCAAAATTCTCATTGCGGGCATTGTTTTTGGCAGTATATTGTGTATGATAAGTTATCGCCCATCCCTAGTTCCATCTATTCTACATTTCAGTCATAGAAATTTGGACATTTATGAATGAATTCAGAATCCTTCATGTCCGAATACGAACAATATGAACATTTGGCATCACACGTGACTTCATCTCAACAAGGAGGGAGGGAACATGATGCCGCACATGCCATGTAGAGGGGTGGGTGAAAGACGACTTAAGTGATGGGTGGAATTGCAGATAAAGACAGAATTACTTCTTCGTCATCCATCATTTTCCATCAGGCGTTGCCACAGCAACGCAGGCTACCCCTCCTTAACCTATCGTGCACGTCCTTACTCACTTCATGTCCACGAACCTCAATGGTTGGATAATTATATTTGTTATTCCTCACTCCAGTTTCCACTTGAAAGGGCACTACAGACTCATAGGTTCATAGTCAGTGATGAACATCTACACAATATGGCCTGATAAGGATAATTCAGTCAGAAGCAGACGGTCATGATTCAACCCCTCCCTGCAGCACTGGAGTGATGTGCTGAGGGCAGCACAGTGTCAAGTCTCTGCCAGCCATCAATGGCTGCTCTGATAAATGCAGCAAAAAGGTCACATTCTTTCTACAAATGTAAAGCCCAGGAGCTTTGCCATCAGGATATAAAAGATGGACGGTGTGGCTTAGGGCAGGCAGGTCTACTGCACGCTGGTGACCTTTCTGTACAATTGTAGCCAATATCATCATGTTCGCCAGGATCAAGCCACAATCATAACCGTCCTTCATTCTAAAAAAGGTCGATCAATCGTCATCCAAAGTGACTCAGCTTTGTTACGATAGATCCTCAGATAGTTTCAGCAACTTAGCCGCACGTTGCTTCAATAGCCTCACAAACTCTGTTCCGCTTCACAGGTTCAACAGCCTGAAATCATTCCAAGGATCTGGTGTAATGAATAAATGAATGAGGTGTGATTGTATCAGCCAAACAACTCTAACTGCAGTCGCAATCCCAATAGAACAGAACTGTTGTCAACTTGTAGGGTTTCCTTTGTATACAATGGCAAGGACACCACCTTTTTCTTGGCCACATTACAAAACAGCGTGCGAGTCGCTGGGAGACATGGACGCCAAGTAAACTTTTGTTTGGGAGCTGAAAAATGCTCAATCTTTTTGTCCCTTATTTAATCATAAATAAAGACTATAATGATGTTAAGGTAACACTTAAAGCTCTCAACTATACAATAATGCATTTATAAAGCTTAATAGAAGATGTATGAATGTTCATAACCATGTACAGCAACATATGAGGAGGATTGTAAAATATAATTATATAATATATAAGTTGTGGATTTAACTTAATCTAATTATTAAGACTCTCTGAACCCCAACCACACACTTTAGTATTCTTTGAAATAACTTTTCTTTTGAATTCTGCAACTTTTAATATTTCATAAACCTTGTAAGTTGTCAGTCATGATTATGAACGTTCACAGCAACTTCTATGAAACCTTATAAATACACTATGATGTCTTATGAATGTAATGCTGCATTTTCAATGAGAGCTTGAAGTAAGGTGAAACCAATGTTCATAGCTTCTACATCATGTTTTTGAATCATGTTTATACGATGCATTTGGTGGCATGGTGGACATGTTGATAGATTGATTGCCTTTATGCGGGGTGAAGAATGCTAGAAATGCAGGTAAAAGAAGAACATGAAGAAAATAAAGATCATGGTGGAGGTATGCACGATTCATAGAACCTGACTTGCTGAAGCAACACCGGATGGGAAACGGAAGCTTATATTCAAGCTTAAAATTAAATTTAAGTTAATAGAAGATGACATGCTTGTTTACAGCTCACTTTGAGGCTGATCCTCTCAGTCAGTATTATTGGTCACTTTTAGGGATCTATCACTCTAAATAAACTGTTTATTCATTTGTGTATTCTCAGCATATTATCCAGTCATTAATAATAATGAAGTATTGATTATAGTCATGTTTATACCCTGAAATACTCAACACATGTTCACGCTGAACAACACTGCAATTACAGAGTATTAACCACAAATAAGCAAGTAATTTTTCGATTAATAGGTAATGTATTTCCAATCTAAAGTGTTACCATATTATTGAACTATTAGATGAAAAATCATGACACCATGACAGATATGTGATGCGGTTTTTATGCCAAACATACTCTGACCAGTCAGGGCACGGCATGAAGGAGCACTGTGGAATCTCAGCAGCAGATCCTTTAAGTTTTGGAAGTTTCAAGGTGGGGCACAGAGCAGACTGCTTTTGTTGCACATCCCACAGATTGGCTAAAGATCAGGGAAATCGGAGGCCAAATGAACACCAGGGTGCTTTATAGTTTGAACACAAGGGTCTGCCTACAGAGATGGTGAATGCGAGCTGTCAAAGCAGAACAAGACCCAAAGCAATACACTATTTTAAAACTTGTTCTTCAAGTCTCATAAATTCCTCACATCCAGCTACCCTGTCCAGATTTGATCCTGCTGGAGACATTTTTTTTGCACTTTCAATAATGGATAGAGTAAACATAGACCTGGCAAACTTAGAAGCGCACCCGCTGGTACATTGAGTTCTCAAATTTGACAGAGCAGGTGCAGACAGATGTGTAGCATCTGAATGGACAGATTCAGGTGGAGGTGATGTTAAGGCGACACAGAAGATGGCATGCAAAAGCATTTATAAAATGTTTTGAAAATGGGGTCCTGCATAGAGACTGACTTATGAAACCAACATAGCAATGTTCTGAACTTGAATCATGAATTCTTCACATATTTTATTGACATTAAAGCGCTCAAATGCTCTGTCTAGGCTCGTGTGTCCAAAGTCCTGACACCACGGTTGGTCTCAGCTGCTGCTTCTCATCTCCGGTCCTCCAGGAGATCGGCTCTGTGGGCAGAGCTGTGGACACGCGGGTGAAAACACAGCATCTTGAGCGCTTCAATGCCTATACAACGCCTGTGATTTCATTGATTAGACGTGACAAGATTCAAGAGCATGACGCTCCAAAAATCCATATATTAGCTCCCTTGTTGTACACCGTGAGCTGCAGGGTTCAGACTGTGAGAAAAGAGTTGTGGGCTTTTAGTCCGGAAATTACGGTATTTATAATATGAACATAGTTCACAGGCTAGTTAGGTTGAGCCAGACACCAATTGCATCTTCGGTTCTGTCCTCCATACGTTTTGGTAAGTGAAGCATAAACGTCATTCAGTCTCCTTGAAGAGGGAGTCAAAGCGCTAAAGTTAAGTTGGGAGCAATGTTGCGTTTGTTAACACTAAAGAAGTTTTGCAGTCAGAGATTAAACAATATGCAGCCAAACAGACGAAATGACCTCATTCATAGGTCAGTGAGGTTCACTCAAGAAGCACCTAAATGCAGCATCACTTCACACCACAGCAAGGGTTGCACAAGCAAGGGTTGTGTGGAACAGACAAATGGACTTGTCCTAGGCTGATTGGGGCCATAACAAACAAAATCAAATTGTGTGTTTTCGCATCCTTGCAACTCTCTGAAACATGCTTGCATTTGCTGCTTTAATAACTAAAGTTGCGCCGCTATCAAGATGTAAAAAAGCCCACCAACACAAGTTTTCTTAACAATCGTCATTCACTTGCTATTATGCAGGTACCTTGTGGTGGATAACAGCTATGACATAATGACAGCCGTACCCATTGTTCAATCTTAAATGTTGCTCAGCGTCTGTCTTCACAATGGAGCAATATTCCATTCCATCAATGAACACTTATGTGTGGCACTCCAATTGCGTCAAATACAATAATGAATCCAAGGCACAACTCAGGAATACAAAGAAGAATATTGCTCAGACAATAAATGGCAGAGAATTGTACTCATTCTTTTGGATTGCATTGCAAAAAAAACAGTGAAACTGACATGTTTGGAGTGATACAGTTCATTAGCTAGACCAAACTGACAGATCAACAGTAAAAACGGGCCAGTCAATGATCATCAAGTATAATAAATAATAAATAAGTCATTATCCATTGATGCATCAATCTGTCATTACAACGTGAAACATTTGTTCCCAAGATGCCTCAGATCTCCCATGTTTTGCTAAGGAGACTCCATTGAAGAGGTCTATCAAGAGGTTGAAATGAATTTCTGGAACAGCTGAAAAAGCAATGATCTGGTCTGACTGGAGGTAGAAGGCGCAGTGAAGTGAACAGTGTCACCTAGTGTTGTAGGTACTGCAAGTGCAACACATACCCAGCCAGCATCTCAAAGACCAGGATGCCGAGGGCCCACCAGTCCACTGCCTGACCATGACCTTTGCTCTGGATGACCTCAGGAGCCAAATACTCTGGAGTCCCACACAGGGTCCAAGTCCTGCATATGGAAATAAAAAACACAAGAACTAATTAAAAATATATATGAATTATATCTTTGATCATGCAATGCAGAAAAATAATTTGCTTCTTTAGCTGAATGTCATTTCATTAGTCCTGCACTACCAAAGCAACCTTCAACCATTACTATAATTGGTTTTGCAAATCATGGTAATGGTTTTCATTCCAATCCACAATGGAAATGAAGTGATGTGCGCTACAGCACTATGACTTGTTTTAATAATCTATCTGATAAGAGAATGCACAGTGAAAAGTAATTAGTAATGTAATGAAATGAAAATCAAGAATGACAGTTTACATCAAACTGAAATAAAAAAGAAAGAGGAAAGAAAAATTCAGACCATAATATGTCTCTGTAGATTAGAACACGTAAACCAACTGATTGAGAGCAAGTCATAAACCATAACCACTAATTGATCTGTTCTATTATAAATGAAAAACAACAACTAAAGCACGTTACAAATTGAACAACGTGTGAAAACCAAAATCCCACAGTGGAGCCGTCTAGGTTGTTAGGTAGTGATTTTGTTTTGTAACACACCAAACATACACGTGAAATTCAATAAAAATCAGTTTGGTATTTTTTTGCCATCTCTTTTACCTTAAAATTGTGCAGGTTTTTCATAACTTTTGCAGTCTGAACTGATGATACAACATATATGTCATGTATGTTTAAGATATTCCTTGTATGCATGAAGGTTGTTTTAAGTTGACTTATCCTTTAATTTAAAATTTTCTCCTAAAACTGTTTTCTGAGAGGCGGTGAATTTGGACTGCTCAGCTCTGCCATGTATTAGTGATGCACGACTCTGACCAATCATTGACGTTTTCATTTCAGCAACTTGTTTTTCAGCATGGAGTGCTCCTCCCTCCTGTCCATTATTCAAAATCTAACAAGAATGTTAAAAGAACCCTACAACAGGGCTCCACATGGGACCAGTATTTTGTAATTTTATAAGTCACAGAGATCAACACAATAGAGCCCATTTAAGGCGACGCAACTTTGTTGTAAATGTCTTCAGATCATGCCATTGAGCCACACAGGTGGCTGATAAAATTGCTTCCTAATATCATCCTGAGTACAAAATTGGAGCCTGACGTGTGAGACAAGAGGAGTGTGCATTAATAGTAATATGGAGTTGGGTGCCGCCCTACTCTCACCACCATCAACAATGGGCGGTTCACTCTCTAAAAGCCACTTGTCCTCAGCAGAAAGTCACTTGGCATGCCACCAAGCATGTCACCAGTATCACCGACTGGTGACCCAGTTTGATCAGTCGCCATGACAACAGTAGTTTGGGTGGAGATGATGTTGTGGGATACACAGGCGCGGGACACAAAGGGAGTAAAGCAATAAAAGTCAGGGCACCGGGAAGATGAAATTAGAAACAGGATCTTAGCAATGCCAAGATTATGGTATGCCACGCAGCAGATGAGCGCTTGTTTGAGGTGAATGCTTAATCCTACCAGCAGGAGCCGCTGTGGCAGCATGGGAAGACCAGCCGACGGACGAGGCTCCCGATCAGAGAAGGCAACAACAAGGCAGCTCTGAGGAATCATTTGATTCCGATCCTCCATTTATGTAAATGGGTCACTTGCATATCAGAGAGGTATCTCCTGTTTATAGAGGGAAAACATAATTCCGCTCCATCATGTTTACAAGTCTGCTGGGTCAATGCGGCACTCAGGGAAACGCAGGAGAAGCAAAAGAAGCTGCAAGGCAGACAGAGCAGTTAAGTGCCTCCTGAGCTGCTGGGGTCGCCAGGAGCATGACGACTTATTCAAGCCACCCTAATGACAGACGTGACCTGGCGCACATTTAAACAATAGTCGAGCTTCTCAACATCACAATGACATGTGGATAAGTTTCACAGAATCGTTTATTCTGAAAGTACTGCTACACACCACAAAACATTGCAGTGCATTGATCAACTCGCCGAGATACAGACTGGATTCATACCAAAATTGGACAAATGTAAGCAAACTACTGAGCCACTGACACTTTTAAATCGCTGAACTGAAGGATATGAGTTTAAGTGTTGTGAATGCAGCATGAGCCCCATGAGTCTTGGATGGTCAGCAGCTCTTACACTGCCAAGAGACCAGTGACACGCATGCGGACCATCTAGAGTCTGTTTTGGGTCCGTGGGAAACTTTCTCAAACACAGGAAGCGCATGCATGACCCCAAGAGAGGTTTGAAACCAGAACAGACTGAGAGGCTTTACGTTTTAAACAACAGAAAGCTATCTGATGATACGGAATAATCTCTATGTGTAAAAAATGATTAAATACTTATATAAACCCCTAAATGACAAGTCACAACCCAGTTTATTTGATTAAATGCATATTAAAGAAAACAAAAACAATGACTATATTCTAGTCATTAGGAAGTCAATTAATTTTTTTAATTAAGTCATCTTAATTTTAAATGACAAAAAAACAAATACAAACTGTACAGACTATTTTTTTAAACAACTATATGAAATGACGTAGAAATAATATTATGGCAAGTAAAAAGTCCACATCCACTGAATAGCAGCTTGGGGTATTTTGCTTCGTCTGTCGGGGGCTTGACAACTCTTCATGGTATGACTCATCTACCTGATGCCAATGCGGTCACCACAGTTCAGAGAATCTCTTCTGCTCTAAAAAAAATCTGTGCCAGAACACTTTTCCTACACTCATCATGCATCCTCTCATAGAACTCAGAGGGTTCACCCACAGTTTACTTGCAAAGAATAAATACTGTAGATATATTCACAAGTAGGGATGGGAATTGATAGGATTTAACAATTCCGATTCCATTATCGATACTGCTTAACAATTTGGCCCCTTATTGATTTTCTTATCGATTCTCAACAGGAAAAAAGGAAGAGAGACAGGTCAATTAGTATCAACACATTTAGATTAGATTAGGGTATCGTCTTAGATTTTAGCAATTCCGTTTATGATACCACTTACTGAAACCGCTTAGAAACGATTGTCAGTTTTTAAAGAGTCAAATCAGGATCAAAATAAATCTACATCACTGTAAAAAATAGAATGGTAGCAGGGTAATCTGACGTGAGAGACATCATTAAAAACAAATCCACTTTCTCAGACACTTAGCACCATGGTAACCGTCAACGTACAGGTAGCTGTTACCTCAGGGGTATCCAGCATGACTGATCAAATACTGAACAGTCTTTCACCATTATACCATGATGACAAAGGGGTTTGGTCAGCCTAAGGTCGCATCATTGTTACAAACGAAATAAAGCCATACGATCCTGCACCGCTCAAACTCCCCTATAACTGTGACCGGCTGCAGCCAGCGGCCTTGACATGGCTCAGTGAACTTGCAGCGACGGTAGACAGTAGAGTCGGACTTCCCAGTAGGGAATCGATAAGAGGAACCGAAGTTAACATTTTGTAATGATTCCAGGGAAATGTTGAACTGGTTCTGAATAGGACACCCACAATACAAAATCTCAATCTCTGACTGTTATTTTTGACGCTATGTTAATGAGTAAATAGAACTGATCAGTTGGGCTTCCAAGACAGAATGTAGTACGTCAAAGTCATGTCATTGAATGAAAATGTGTTTGGTATGAGTTTATTATCAGCAGAATGGTGAAATATATCCTTTTTTTTTTTTTTGCCCATATCGCCCATCCCTAGTTCAGTGAGATGATTTATCAAATAATATTTAACTTGTGGATGGTAAATGGAAACCCCTCAATAATAAATAAATAAATAAATAAATAAAACAAAGTGAAGAAGAAATTTAAAGGAGATTTGTCAGACTCATCAGTCACTAGTGGAGCCACTCACCTCTCAGAAAGCTTCTTGGCGAACCCAAAATCAGTCAGGCGGATGTGTCCTTCACTGTCAAGCAGTATGTTTTCAGGTTTCAGGTCACGGTAAACTATTTCTTTGGAGTGGAGGTACTCAATAGCACACACAATCTCAGCGGTATAAAAGAGGCCGGTTGAGTTGCTGAAGCGGCCGCGGCTGCGTAGGTAGCTGAACAGTTCGCCTCCTGGCACGTAGTCCATCAGCATGTAAAGGAAGCGCTCGTCATGGTGCGTCCAAAACCTATGAGAAACCAGGACAGAAAGAGTGCATCTCAAAACATCAAACTGATTACAGATGGAATAAGTGGCTGTATCAATCTGAACCACTTAAGCTTCTGTGGTTAGCAGCAGAACGTTTCAACTAGAAAGGCACTTCAGAAGGGCAAAAATAAGAGCGCTCTCCGCTGATGAAGATGGAGCAGGCTCTGGGGCTTCCATGAGTGCCGGCTGCTCGCCGCAAACATGATTGCTGGTTCTTCCACCATTTTCTCCCCACATCTGAATCGTTCCACAGAGTAACAGTTGTACGTGCCAACAATTCGTTCTGCAGCCTCTCTTCAGCAAACACACTATAAAATTCAACTGAAAAAGATTGGTGAGAAATTCACACTGAAATTATTGGTGACACAGCAATCAAGATGGAATGATTTCCTTCACAACATCTATGTTATACATTATTGCTTATTTAACAGCAACGTCTTGGAATATAATGAAGTGTTTAATAAGTGTCAGCAGATTAGATTTAAACCGGCCTGGCACTCATGAGTGGAGATGTAGTTGGGGCTCCTACTCCGTCATTTAGTCATTTTCCAATCCAAGGCTTTGAGGCAAACAAATTATGCAAAAGACCACAGAAGTCACAAACTACAATCATCATTTTACAACACAGCATATACTGGATAACGCATATACTGTCGTGCAACCAGCTAGATACCTCACTCACCATCACACAGAGGCACGATTTAACCCCAACTGACCGAACACAGTCGGCAACAATACAAATACAAGCTTCAACACTGACCACCCCCAAGAAAACTTCACTATACTGTGGATCATCATGTCCTTAACAAGCCCTGCCAATAACAAATAATTATCAATTTCCCAGTATATGAACATGAACTTATATTATACTAAATCACCTCTGTGAGTTATTAACCCCAGTAGCTTAGGCAATTGACTCAGAAGGGATAGAAAATACGATTTGATGCAGTGCCTTCTAACAGGAATAATTGACCAGACATCAGTTTGGCTAAAGACAGTGTGCACAGTCTACACTTACAGTCGTATGAGGAACGGATGGTTGACTTCGGACAGCACCTCCTTCTCATTGTGAACGTGCTGCTCTTGCTTAAGTCGGATCACGTCGGGTATCTTCATTTGCTTCAAGGCATAAAAGCTTCGGCTCTTCTTGTCCTTGACCAGGAAAACCCGGCCAAATGTCCCAGTGCCTGAGAGAATGAGATAAAAAGGATTCATCAGAAATCGACTGCAGATAGGGATTAGACCGTTAAATGCTCACTACATATTCAGTCATATTGATCCTGAAGTGATGATGTGCAACACTGATTAAATTTTTATTGACTCATGCATGTAAATATGCTTCTAATGTGCTGAATCGTAATAAGAGATGTCTCAACAAGTTAAAAAACAAGCATTCCATGTCAAATTAATTTACAGGTGCTCAGGTCTTAAAGTTGTTCCATATTTGGCTGATGTGACATCCTCAGAAAGAAAGACTACAGCAAATGCTGGCCACCTTAAAAAGTAATCCATATTGAATAGCTACCGTCTGGTGTCATGGCCATTAAAGACTTCCCTGACCTCACCATGAACTCACAACCAGTCCATTTTTAGTGGCACAGTAGAGCACTTAGGAGAGCAGCTGGTGCCTCTCCATTCCACCACCACCCAAAATATGACTCCAGGTGAGCTATTAACCTTCCCTGTTAATGACTGGGTGCCACAGAAACTGATACGGGCCGTTGGCGTCGGTTTCTACTTCACAGGGTTGACTGTATATTGAAGTTCTGCCAGAGTGATGACATTATTTAATCACCAATGAAGTTGATAACATACATCAAATTTAACAGAATTACAATCAGGAGTGACTATCAAGAACTGCTGAGCAACAACAACTACAATGCACATTCGCCACATCTGACAAGACAGGACAGGAATCCCTGGCATGCATCCTTGTCACGCGGATGCCTTTACCTGGCCAAACCACTGAGACAAGCTTTGCATTGTTTAGCAATGGAGACAGAAAACAGGAGAGGCAAAAGAAGACAAGGACTCACTATGTAAGGTCAGAATTTATAAAGCTGTTCGGCATTTCCTGAAACATACCGGCATACTTAACCAGTGCTTGTATTGCTTAAACCAGTGATTCTTAACCATAGGCCGAGGCCCATGGTTGGTTTTTTGTTTTACACTTCTAGGCTGTGAGGGCCTTGAGACACATTTTGAGTACACTTGCCACATATGGTGGCAGTAATGTGTCATTGAATTGACAGCTGCAAATCTGTGATAGTTACCAACTATTTTTCTAGAGAAAAAATGATAAGTGATGACACCCGTAACAGTAAAAACTGTTTTTAAAATTAAAATTAATAAGGAATATTATGGCAATACTTTCATTTAAACTTTACTTATCTTCTTAAGAGTTTATGTATGAAAAAGAAAATATTTTATCATATTTAGACGTTTTATTATGTGCGTGTTATTCAGAATTTTATTCATGGTGTACAGTACTTCCAATTTTCTCAACAGTTGGCATCAAGCGTATTTTTTTGATGACAAATATCTTGGCGCTTGGTTTTTTTATTGAACACAAATGAATTCATTAATTCTGAGTTTCAGTGCTGTTCCTTGAATGGGGCTGACTGTACAAAACAGTATGACCTTTGGGCTCCTTGTGAGCACCTTTCAGTTTTACTACAAATTTCCTTCCTTGCACAACTTACTTGATAGTCACCATGTCACCAACACGAGTCACTCACTAATTAAAACTAAAAATCTTGTTTTATTTAGGTTTCTTTTTGATGACATCAATGATATTACCACTTAAGAATCAAAGACAGTAATTTAAAAAATGAACCTACTTTATATTTCATCAATGAGAACAACTTGTGATAAAGTGAATTTACCATGACGACTTCTAACTATAATACTCAGTGGCTGGATATATTTAGTGTGTATTAGTGCTGTAGTGCTCGAGATTGGAGAGCGGTCTCAAAAACATTTTTTTATGGTCTCAGTCTCATCTCTGTCTTGCATTTTCATTCGATCTTGACTTGGTCTTGGACTCAGCAAACTCTGGATTTCTATTCAAGACTGTTCAAGAACAACAGAGAAACTGTTAGACTTGGTAAGCATAATTGGTTTACCAAGGATTCAGGCTTTTTAATCAATGTTGCCGATTTTTCCTTCGATATTCATCAGGGGTCTCAAACTGATCCACTAAAGGGCCACATCACACAAATCACCAATAGTCTCAGTCTCCACCTCCAAATGTCTTGGTCTCGCCTTGGTCTTGATCTCCAAACGTCTTGGTTTTGCCTCAGTCTCGATACTCCCTAGTCTCAATAATGTCTTGGTCTCCATTGGTGTGGTGTTGACCACCGCACTAGTGAATATATTCGAATAGAGTGTGCTCATGTAATCAAAAACATGCAGAGCAGCCTGAACGATGACTTCACTTCACTTCAAACTGACAATGCAACGTAATAGAATGCATTTTTCCATCAGCCGTGCTGAATGATTCCACCCACTGCAGCACATCAACGGCTTGCTGGAGGTGAATTAAAAGGCGAGGCACAACGACTTGACAAACACTAGAGAGAATATTCGGCATTGACTCATTTAACTCCTTAATTTCATTGGTGGAAGTCAGCAATGTCGAATGATTAGTGTCCTCACAGCAAGTATAATGCAGATCTAAGTGGCCCAGGAAGCCACCCTGTCACTCCATCAAGTCCTTCAATTCAATTAGCAATTGAAAGGTTTTTCTTTGGTTCAAGGCAGCAGCATCGATGACATCAATCGGCGCACTCAGTGCTGAACGTAACACTGACATTTGTTGGGTGTGATGCCGAATTGATCGACGGAATCTTACTTGAATTAACCAACATCTAATCACAATTCACTTCCCATGCACCATATCATAGAATGGATAAATAGGGATGCACTGATCCTGTTCCAGGCATCGGGTATAGCAGCCTCTCAAAGTTTAATGGGGTAACGATAAAAAAAGTGCCAATCTTAGCATTTAAACTCTCTGTTTAGTGATCACGTTACATCACACGCAACACCCGTCAGAACCATTACATGGCAGCAGCTAACAGCAGACGCACTGCTGTCTGGAAACATTACAACCTCCTTACACCGACTACTGCATGCAATATGTACGATGAGGTTTTGAGGGGAGTGACCAACGTAATTCAGCAACTTAAGGAAAATGAAAACACAGGAATGACTGGCCAAACACTTTGTCAGCTTTACTGCAGCAATGACAGAAACTTCTCGTTAATGGTACAAAAGCGTAAAACAATTACAGAAAAAGTGCTCGAATTTATTGCTTTGGATGGACAGCCCCACAAGCAAGTTGAAAGTAAGGGACTTGTACAATTTTTAGAAGCACCTCCCTGTCTTCCCTACCGTAAATACATTTCACCAAATGTTCTGCCAGAACTTTATCAAAACATATGACAAAGATTAATGTTGGAACTCCAAAAAGAGTCACACACACACTCAGTCGATGCACAATAGGCCAAAATGCTTTTTGACATGGAATGTGATTTTTGAATCGCAAAGACTGCAGTTTTGAAAGCAAACGCATGCTGGCAAGCTTCGCGAGACAGTAGTAGAAAACTCTGGCAACCGGCCCGCCAGATCAGGATCCCCAATCTACCAGTCATAGAGGCGCCACACTGCCATTTCAGTGGTGACTGCAGGAAGAATATCTGGACTGTCTGACCATTCTATCACATGTGTACTCTTTGATTTGATCATTTCCCCTTTGTTCACTGTGTATAAAGTATAATGACAGAGTTCTGCAGGTGGTTACCACAGACCACTTTTCAGTTCTGAGGCTTTCTGGCAGATGTTTTGGTGACTTTTGAATGCTGGCGGTGCTTTCACTGTAGTGGTAGCAAGAGACAGAATCTACAACCCACACAAGTGGTTCAGGTAGTGCAGATCATCCATGATGGCACATCAATGTGAGCTGTAGCAAGAAGGTTTGCTGTGTCTGTCAGCGTAGTGTCCAGAGCATGGAGGCGCTACCAGGAGACAGGCGAGTACATCAGGAGACGTAGAAGGGCAACAACACAGCAGCAATACCTCTACCTCCTTCTTGGTGAAAGGAGGAACAGGAGGAGCACTGCCAGAGCCCTGCAACATGAGCTCCAGCAGGCCACAAATGTGCATGTGTCAGTTGTCCAGGAGTTGGCGGATGCTTTAGTCCAGGTGCGTGAGGAGATCCCTCAGGAGAACATCCTCATCAGGAGCATGCCCAGGCATTGTAGGGAGGTCATACAGACACATGGAGGCAACACACACTACTTAGCCTCATTTCGACATTACATCAAAGTTGGATCAGCCTGTGTGTTTTTCCACTATAATTTTGAGTATACCTCCAAATCCAGACCTCCATGGGTTGATACATTTTATTTTCATTGATATTTTTTGTGTGATTTCAACATTCAACTATTTCTCATAGTTGAATGTGCTGGTGTTGTGTTGAGCACATTCAACTATGGAGTGAAGAAAGAAAGTATTTAACAAAAATATTTAATTCATTCAGATCTACAACATGTTAAATTAGTTTTTGGATTTTGCTTTGAGCAAATGATAAAGATACTACATTACAGGTTTTTCAGTTTACGGTTCAACAATTAAAGCTTATTTATATCAATGTATGCATCATTTCACATAATTTAATAAAATGTAGGCCTGACTTACAGGGAAGTATTTACATGGACATTGTATCAGATGTTGTAGGTGATACCATCAAATGATGTCTTGCTTGTGTTAAGTGAAAAATGCAGAATGCCCCAACCCAAAATAAATAAATGAATACATTTCAAAAATTGCACGCAAAAGCAAACACAATATTGTCACAATATATTGCAATTTTTCCCCCAAATGTAGCTCCCCAAAACCCAGGCATCGGTAAATGGACCATAAAAGTTGGTGATAACTGCAGAAAAAGGAGGGCCTGGGTGAAGCTCACATATTGTTTATAAAAGTACATCGAAAACTAGCCATAAGCAGGGACTAAAGCAAAATCTGATGATAAGACTTAATTAAGAAAGGACCCTTGAAGGTTGCACAAAGTTACTGCACGCCAGAATAGAACCCAGTAGTAAGTGGGTCAGCTCGACTCATTTTCCACCTGCTCAGCCTCAAATAAAAAACAGAAGCCCTTTACACCAAGCTGAATCCTAGACATCAGTCGATAAATCCTTAAAATTGATGTTGATGACAGAGATTGATACGCCTGCAGTAACAGGGCTGCAGCTGTGCTATAGGGAAACTCTCAGGCTTATACAGTCTCCACAGCAAACAAATCACAAGCAGCAAGAGAGTTGCTTCATGATTTCAATGACAATTAAACAACAGCGGGCAGATAAAGAGCTTAAGCAGATCCAAATCCTTCTCATCAAACAAAATGGCTGGGTAAATTGGATTTTTATGCAGAGCTCATAAGCTCGGAATTTTCTCCCAACAGCAGTGGATGAATTCAGCTCCCCGCTGCACGCAGGCTCGACATGTGTTAATCTCAAACTCTCTTGGCTGCATGCTACTTTGCTTAAATGACAACGGTGTTTGATGGCTTCGTCCAGAGCAAGGCGGCACACACACCATCATGCTAGCTGAGCTTAGCCTTGCACCGTGTGGCTTTTACGTCTTATAAAAATCATATTTTGCATTTTTAACACTGAGATTAGAAGTCAAATTGTGAATCTCAAACCATGATGAACGCAAAGGACACAGAAGCAACAGTATAATGACACCCTGGATTGTTACTCCATAATGACATGAATGCATACTGCAAGAGAATGTTCTTCTTGCAGCAGCTAAGGGAACTACGAATGCCGACAAATGTGCTGGTGGAGTTCTACACAGCCATCATTGAGCCCATCCTCACCTCCTCTATCACTGTCTGGTACAGCAGCGCCACCACCAGGGACAATGGCAGACTGCAGCACATCGTACGTTCTGCTGAGAAGGTGATCGGTTGCAGCCTGCCACCTCTTCAGGACCTGTATGTCTCCAGGACCCAGAGACGTGCAGGTCGGATCAGAGCCGACACTTCTCACCCTGGTCATGGACTGTTTGTCCCTCTTCCCTCTGCGGTCAATCCACACCAGAACCTCCCGTCACAGGAACAGCTTCTTCCCCTCAGCTGTCGGATTGATGAATATGTGATCAGTCCTTGTTGTTTGCGGGTTATTTTATTTTGTTTTATTAATATCACTGCACGTTTCCCAAGCGCTTTCCTAGTTGGTGAGATCCCCACTGACCATGGAAATAAATCAGATTCTGATTATGTTAATGCGTGCATGCATACACTTACATGCATGTGTGAGCTCCTCGGGTCAAACAAACAAACAAACAAATCCAGCTATCTTTGACTGAGCAAAACTGAAGTTGAAGACAGGAAAAGTGACTCTTGCTCGCCTGGCTACAGTTAGTCTGCTGCTACTCCCTACGACGTGAGCCAGACAGATTTACTAAACGATAAAGTTTCAGATTGCTGTCTGTGAAAAATGCTGGTGGCTATAACAACTTCTGAATTAAAAATAAATAAGTGACTCAAGTATGATGCCTCTCCTTCTGTCTCAGACAACATCAGCAAAAGATTGATTTGACTGAAGGCCAGGTCAGATGGGTGCAAGACTTCCTACAAGACTGTTCACACTGATACCCTTGAGCAAAACCAAAATATATGTCTGACAAAACAACTACATTTACGATAGCATCTCACTTTGGGGTACGTAGACAGATAATGGAAGAACAGTCACACAGAAAGACAAATCCTTAAACCCACTGACACAAATATGTCTTAATAATAGGGATGTCCCGACATTACTTTTTTGCCGACAGAGTATGAGTACTGACATGCGAGTATTTGCGGTTACTGAGTACCGATACAAGTAATTAAGAATGCCATAACAAGCAATTTAAGTGATGATTGTCTCAGCACATGTTCCCTGAACATAAACATAACATAACACCACTCCCACACACTTCACTTTTAACATTTGAAGTTTAGCTGAATATGCTGACAGAATATACAGGAGCGGCTATACGATACACGGCGTAAGTTCAGCAATATGTTGTAGTTAGAGCCATCATTTTAAGGGGGACAATCAGATAATGGAGTACAATATCATGTACATGAAAAGGAGTTTATTCTTTTGACTTCGTTCCGGTTAGACTGTCAGTTAAATTTGACAGTTCAACAGCTGAATGGCTCACTCAGAAAATGTTAGTATTAAACATGGCACAAATGCAGCAGCATCTCCATGTATCTATCTGTTAAATATAGATGTAGCCGACTTAAAAACTCAAGACACACACAATATCAATACAATATCGCACAATCATGTATCGCAGTATTTGAGCATTGTAATATTTTCTTCAACCCGCAGTGCCCATGGTGTAACAGTGGCCAGTAAACTCTTCTGGCCTGACCCCATAAGAGAATTTAAGGAAAACAGACAGACAAGAGACACCACACCTAGCAATGACCTGTAGGCAGCTATCAAAACAACTTACACCACACCTAGCAATGACCTGGAGGCAGCTACCAAAACAACTTTGGCTTCCATTTACAAGTGCAGAGTACCACAAATTGACCTTTTTGATACAGTTATTTGGGATGAAGGAAGACCAACCGATGGAGCACATTGAGATGTTCATACTTTTCAGAAGACTTGACATTTCTGAATTTTTGTAATCTATACAATGGATGAGTGTCATGTTGTGAAATTAGTGACAAAAATATAGAACTTTTTGAGATATTCTGTCAGGTTTAAAGATGTGCTTAGACCTAACTAGGGCGTGATTAATAAACATCCAGCAGGTTTTTCTTCAGGGCAGGAAAAGAGAAGTGTTTCGACACCACACATTGTTAATGAGATGTTCATGGCCAAACATTCTGTCAGAGATGACTAACACCTGAAGGGCAAGTAGCATAGCAGCTGTAATGTCTGTTGCATAATTTGGGAATATTTGCTCAAGAGTCCTACAAAATTACACCCTCGGTTTTTATGAGTGTTCCTGACTTGACATGCAACATCCCATTCTCAAGCTAAGACCTGCCTCAGTGCACAATATATTGCATATATTTATCAGAATAGCAAAAACTTGTAGAGACCACATAAGTCAAAACACATTTAAAAGCACTGTGTTAGTGTTTTGACAGAGCGATTATTCTGTCGTCACTGTGTTGTTTGTATGCATTATTTAAACACAATCGCTATTGACTTGTGTTACCCCCCATCCCCCAATGCAGGAGTGGTGACATGATACATTGCAATACTGTTTCAACAATATATTGTAATTAGCCATCATTTAGGGTGAAAAATCAGATAATGCAGTACAACATGTGCATGAAAAAGTTTTTATTGTTGTAGCACCGCTACTCAACAAAATAACGCAGTGTACTGTGTACTGAAAAAAAATGTTAGTATTAAACACCTCACAAATGCAATATTATATCCAAGTATCCATTAAATATTGAAGTGGCCGACTTAAAAACTTAAAAACCCCACTAGAATACCCAGGTACAAATTGCTCACCGTACCTATTAGAAGTTGAGACAATTTTTGGGAAGAAACACTACAGAAGTGAGTGTCAAACTTATTCACAGGGGTCATAAAAATGTATATAAGTTACATTTAATCAAGTTGAAATCAACTCAGTAGTCTTGAGGAGGGAATAAGAATCCGAAAAGAATGAAACATCAGCGTCAGTTTTTAGAAGGCTCCACACTGACTGTCAACGTTGGTGAAGGCCACTGACTGAAACGACTGTAATCTTCAAAGTCCACATGTATTGGTGCACTTTAAACTAATATTAAATCTGATTTTGAGCTGATTACGCGCATTAAAAGCGCTTGTATGTCATATAAAATGACATGGCAGGTCCCTCTGGGCTCAACTTTGACCTGTGCTGAAGAAGCATTTGAAATGGGTAGAACTATTCTATAGCCTTAAGAATTTCAGACTAACAAGATGCAGTCGTCTTTCAGTTATCTAATGAAAGACGAATATTCTTTTCTGTGCCAGCGTCAGTGTTAAAATCCCAGCATTGGGGGCCAATATGCTTTTATGCGCATAGGAGAACCCGTATGTTTTTTTATTTCTTTTTAATGTTTTAGCAAAATATTTCGCTATTTTCTTCACAAACTGGAATGACAACAAATATCCCCAAAATTCATTAAATTCATACTTTAAAAATCAACAAAACGAGGTCGGAAGATTTTTTCAGATGACAGAAAGCAGTAATTTTCACTTGCTTACTATACAGTTCATTTATGAGCAGCTATTCATTCAGATCATGGAGGATGCTACATGCTGCTTAAGAAATGTTGACAAGTAAACGGCGCATTGCCGGTTGCATTAACGTTACAGAGTCACACCACAGCCGTTTTGGTCTTGACTAGTTGTTTTTGCAATCGACCAAGTTCAAGAGCTTGATGAACTTTTAGAAACAGATCTTAACACATTAATATCTGTAGCCGGACTCACCCTCTTAAAGTGAATATCCTGCGAGTGACTCATCATTACAATTCAATAACTACAAGCTGGAAAACGTGTGTCATGGATGAGGACAGCAACAAAATGCAGAAAAGTACATGTTAATGTAGGAGCCTCTTGCATACATTAATTTGTATTGAACATTATGAATAATAAGTAGACTTCCAAATTCCATCCTAGTTTTGGTTTATACTGTATATTGTCCCAATCCAGTCTTGTCAAATTAATCGTTACCTTGTATTCAAGTCAAACACTTTGTTTCTATATTGAACAGCCTAAGTAGAGCTGGTCTCTCCACTGAAATTCAGACTACGCTTAGAGACTCACCCACTGTTGCGACGGTCTCCAGGTCATCCAGAGTGTAGGTCCGGTTATTTGTCGTTCCTTCTGCAGCTGAATTGCAAACATTGCTTTTCTCCTTCAAAACTATGGTCTCGCTGCTAACTCCAACTTTTGCTTTGGACGACGCCATTACGAATATTGAAAGAACGCCTGAATATTAATGTAAAATAACCGAGTCTGCATTTCAATGCAGTTACTATCAGTTCATTGTCTTCGTGTGCGTCAACAGTTCGCGAAAGATGCGCGCACATCAACTGATTTGACCAGACGAGATTCAGAAAAACCTCCTAAGTGGGAAATTTTAGTAACACAATTCTGATCGGGGGAAGAAGAGCAAAAAAAAGCCAGTGACAGGTGCACAGCGGCGGTATGTAGCTTTAGCCACGGCTAACACTCCGCAGGGAACTAACCGGAGCAAGACCACAAGACGCCAAATCAGGAAAACAACATTGTGGCAGTATAAGAATGTCAGGAAAGAAACCCAAACATATGAAACATACCGACAGCGATAAACAAATACCGTCACCTGACTTTAAGATAGCCTTTCACTACATTGTTTACTTGCGACAGACCTCACCCAGCGGCTTTTTATGATCTGTCCACATACACCAGGAAGAGAGATTGCTCAAGCGATATCCGGTGTAAACTTTCAAAATAAATCCTTCAAACCCATCTCAGAAACAAAAAAGTTGACTATATGCTCTCATCCTACGCTTAACTTTGCTCTGTAGGCAGCGTTTATGTACCCAGCAACGACAGAGAGATGTTTAACAAAATATTTGGATCCACCTAAATTGTTATTATGTCGGCCAATCGTTTACATTGACAAAACCGGAAATAAATGTTAGCCAATAACAACTCTAACATGAGACATGTCTGCCGGTTTTCTACTCCCACTAATAATAATAATAATAATAATAATAATAATAATAATAATAATAATAATAATAATAAAAGGTAATCAAACATAATAAAATACAAAAATAAAACCTCGAATAAATTCCAATATGCAAATATTTTACGCAACAACAATGGATGTAACAGATGAAATACTTTTGAATCTTTAATATTTAAGAAATGCCAATCAAAAGGAAGAATCAAGAAGTAAATAATTGACACTCGGGTGTACAGTTAGGCCCTAAATCTTACGGTTAGGGTATTGATAACAATTCACTTCACAAGCAGGAGTTGTTGCACAATAGTGACACAATCCATGAACACATTTGAAATACTTTGATTACAAATGAAAAGCAATAAAATACACTTCAGGAGAAAACAGGCAAACCATACTGTAAGGATTTGCGTCCTTCTGTTTGTTTTGTTCATTTTTTAAAATGTATTTTGAAAACGAGGTCCGCATTGTTTTCTTTTCCCATAGTTACTTCCTGTTTGTCAACTTCTGTCTCATTTAATTTACCTAATGCGCCTCGCCTGCGTCTAGTGTTTCCAATTGTCATGACTTGTCTTCCTTGTAAGTAGTGAGTTGGCATTCATTTCTGTTTCGTGAGACGTTATCTTCACTCAGCGTCTCTTATCGATGAGCTTTGTCATTCTGGTTTTGGGCTGTATCCTTACACCCGTTTAATTTTTGATGAAACCAAAACAAGGGCACCTTCAGTATGAGAGATATTGTTGTTTCATGTCCCTGGAGCACAACCTTACTGTGACTTCACTATGAAATTCTCATGAGGAAAAAACAACTACCCCAAATGCTGTCATTGGTTAGGAGAAGAAGCATGACAACATGCATTCAACACTGTCCTCTCCTCTTGTGAGGAAAACCAGGATCACCTGGGAAAACTGTGTTCATGACCGGTCATAAATAAACCAATGTCCAGCCCTAATTTAAATATATATGCAAGAACAGAACCACTATTAGACAAGAAGGACTCGTCTGAATCAGCAACCTAGTGATGAGTAGATGAGGTGTCATGAAACAGCGGCCTAATTTTCAGAGCCCACAAGATGGCGCTTTCACTTTAGAAATATTGTATGGTTTCATTGAATTAGTTGTTCAAGTCCAAACATTTTACAGCACACAATGTCATCCAATGGACTCTGAAAATCAGGACACTGTTTCGTGAAACTTCATCAACCCATCAATACTCATGAAGCCCCAGCTACACATCACTTCCACAACATCTGTATTAAATGATATCAAAGGATGTTTCAGGAGATCTGTGTAAAAGACAAAGCAAAAAAGTAAACCTAGGTTTATGGGAGGACCAACTAATTCAATTTTTATAAGAAGGCATTAAAAAGGTACATTGCAATAAAATTTTGACCTTGTCTCTATCCAAATAAACCACGTAGCATGAAGTCTTTCCTTGCTGTGCTGTATATTTTGGACAGCCAGAGGAGGCACAGCCAGACGTGTGAGCTGCTGAAATGTCAGGACATAACAAGGGCAGAGGCTTCAGAGAGCCTGAAAGGTCATCAGCGCTGTATTATAAACTGAGCAGTGCATTGAGGCAATAACAGCTGTTTATGAGAGTTCCTTTATTAGCTTAAAGCACAGCCCCCAATTGTGCCCATAGTGGGGTTGATCAGTATGTTTGTAGGTCGAGCACTGTAGCAGAAATATCAGAAACGTGAAAACGCATGTAGCTCCAAGAGTGGCAGCCATTAGCATCTTAGCTGATGATGGTTTCATCCAACAATCCAAATGAAAATTGGGAGAAATACAAGTGCTTCAAAACTAGAGGACTTCTGAGTGCTTCAAACATGTTGAATCAGATCCTGGTTGTATGTGACAGCTATACAACTAAGGTCAAAGTTTCCCTCTGGCAGAGAAAGAAACTCAAGACCGTATGAAAATAGTTCACACTGAGTCAGCAGCTGACCTTGGATCGCTTCCTCATCTGACAAGTGGACTTTGCAGAAAGGAATGGTGTCTTCGGCTTGAGACTAACGAAACAGTTTCTCTCTGTGAAGCATATCTAATTCTTTAAGTCAGGAGAGATCACAATGTCTTTCCCCTCACAAGTTTGAACTGCACTGGTAAGCAACTATTTTTAGCTCCTCCACATATAACGAACTGAGACCTGGAGGGAGATGTCTGGAACGCAGTCCAGACCCATTAAATGAAAACTTCTTAGAAAATAGAAATGGATTGAGAAGGTATCCATTTGTGCTACATTGTAATGTCTCAACATATTCAGGTGTCGATAACGTGCCTTTGGTTATTGGCAAGACTAATGGAACTAAAGAATGATGGGTTGAAGCTAGGGCTGTCAAAACTATAGTCAGTCTTAATGCTGCTAATATTTTTGTTTGACCATCCGCTTCTCCGCGTGCGTCTTTTGAATGCCCCTCCATCTGTCCCATCACATGGACGTCAGGAAGCCGAGTGGTTGAGACTTGAGTGTGGATGAAAGTGGTACGGTCTCTTGACTGTAAGGTGTAGTTTTAAAGTCACGGCAGATTCTTCTGTCGACCAGGCTAAAGTTATTTGTAGCTACTGTCGATGTGTCGATGACACTGTGTCTCTTGAAGTATTTACTCAGGGAGGAATCCAACATCGCAGCTCAAGGTTCCAACTCCAGACTCCTCTTTTTTTTTTTAAAGAAATATTAATATTCGATCCTGTGATGTTAAATAAAGAGAGAGTATGATTTCTTCTATTCTTCTATTTCTTATTGCATGGAAAACAACATAGCAAGCTCCCCAACCCATGCAGTTAGCATGTTGTTGAGCCTCTGAAGAATGTTCTTGACAGTTTCTGTTATGTTGGGTTGGAATAAACAGATGTTTGAAAAGCGTTATTGGTCACTCTGGTGTTTAGAACATCGGCCTTTAAGCTACATTTAGATGCAAAATGTGTGATTCATTTGCCATTTATCGCAAGTTAACTCAGCTTTAGTGCGATTAATCTTGATTATGAAAAAAAAAAAGAATGACTGCCCTAGTTGAAACCCAAATAGCAGGACCACTCTTCCTTGAATGTGAGTGGGCAGCTGTTGTTCTTTGATCTTTTTTGGAAAGCACCAAGCTTGACCTCAAAGATAGTGTAGGTTTACTGAGCTCCCAACATCCCCGCATGTTGTTATCCATGTAAAATGAATGAAGGTTTAATTTAATAACCTTGAGATCAACCTAGTCATTCTGTTTGCAGTGTAGCGAGCAGCATCTTAATTTTTTTTGAATGCATCCTTCTGCCAACGCTTCTGACCTCTCCTTGCAGTACTCGCCTACTCGCTGCTCTTTCAGTCACCCTTTGTTAGCTTCTCATCAGCTTCTCCTCACCCACTCACATGTTTTCATACTGATCCATATCAGATGGAATCAGGTCCAAATAATTGAGACATCACAAGACATGGAAAGACAAGTTAATTCTCCTGTGTGTCTAGTCTGTGTCTGCAATTCCCAAAAGGTGTAAATGAAGTTGATGTGAATAACGTATTTGAGGGATGATGAATCTGGCTGAACTTTATTTTTTATCCTAAATCTAGAAAATATAACTTAATCCATTGATTACTAAAGATGAGATAAAAACAGTGATTATATATTGCATGAAATGATTTTTAACAGTCAGTGATCAATAAACAGACTAATGGACAGCCAGTTTAAACAGCTAAAGAACTTCCATTTTAAGACCGATTTCAGCCTAGATGTCAGAGGTCCATTGCTCAGTGGGTTGTGTACAATAATAATTTTTAAAAAATGCGATATGATTTGAATGATAACTTGAAATGTAGTTTTGAAATCAAGACCATGCTAAGTTGAGACTGTTTTTAGAACAGAGCATACAAAGACTAAGGCCAAGACCAATAAGGAGGGTGAGACCAAGACAGAGATAAAAGTGAATGTAGACTGATATTTCTGAGTTTCTGTCTGCTTTTGGCTGATGACAACACTGTTACAATGAATTAAATGTTTATCAATTTGCTTTCAATTTTGCAGATTCTATTTTTGGTTAAAAGTAATCTCAGAGCCAACAACTTCTTAACTGTAAATATCACATTGTGATCAGCGAAGTTGTGGTAATAAAAAAGTACAACTCTGGCAGCAACTTATTCATGGACACACGTATTGCATTTCATTTTCTCCTTCACTCTTTTTGTAACTGTGATTAACACTTCACTGCCATTATAAAACATATGCATCAACTGACGAGAAGACGAGCCCTCATGAAAGTTTTCGCTATAAGTTTTCGTCTGTGAACGTGTGGCCTTGAGTCTGACGCATTGTTCTAGATCAAAAAGTTTTCTGTTTTGAAGGGTGAAGGATGCAAACATCTACAGGTGAACGAATAGGTCATCCACTCGTGTGAAAAGAAGTATTCTCTCCTTGACGACGAGACTGCAGGTGGCAACAGCGAGACACATAGAAAGCTGAGACTTGAACAGATCTACACAGATGGTGTTCAGATCTCTCAGGGTGATTTCTCACTCCTATCTCCACCACGAAACAGAGATGCTGTCAAGGTGGATAGAAAGAAAATCATATCTGACAATTTAGTTTGAAACAGCCACAGGCAGCAGACTGTTCCCATTACGCAGCGGTCTCAACTTCCCCAAATTTTGTTGAGACTGTTCTCATTGACAAACAGAATTTGAACACAAAAGGCAATCAAATCTTTGACGGTGAAGTAATTGTAGCACTCCATTTTCAGAATCAACTTTTTGCTGGTGTTTTGTTTATTCTTGTGGCTGTTTTGATGCCACCTGTGTGGGTGTCGACGCAGCTTTTTGATTTTTAACGTTGATCCGCTTCCTTTCTTTGATGAACAGCGTGTTCAGGCTCATTTTGAAGCACTATTCAAACAGAGATTAAAATGATTGAGTAAACAATGTAAATCCAGTATTAGGGGCTTATTTCCATGCAGAGGGTTTGGTGTAGTGGATGAAAAGAGCAGCAGCTTGAGAGATTGTTCAAAGTTTAAAACTTATTATCGAAAACCTAGGTTTTCCACATCTGAAATTAAGCATACAGCAGCAACCTGTACTTCAGACAACAATGATGACAATCTCAGTTGAGGTCTCACTGTTGAGCCTGTTGAGAACGTGTGGTTGTTAGCCCTACCTCAATATGCTCTATATTGTCAAACTGTATGTTCGAGCAAATCATTTGCTGTAGCTTATGGCAGTGACACTTGAGTCATACAGGCTTATCCTTCACAATTTTAAATACTGCTTTGTCTTTAATCTGGCTATTGCAAGTCTACCTTGAGTACTTTTTTTTCATGGATTTGTTGAATGCTTTATGCTTACTTCTACTTGAGTCATTTGCTCCTGCGGGAATTGGTTGAAATGGCTTTAATAGTTGCGATCGCAACATCGCCATCTCCTGGAGGGACTGAAAAGAAGCCCCTCAAATAACGGTCTGAATCCATATTCTTGTGTTGAGTCGAGTGCAAGTGCCCTTAACAAAATCTTCTGTCAAAAGAGGGACAAAAACACAGTTGTACTTTATGGGCTGACAAAACAGTAATTATATCAGTATATATATATATATATATATATATATATATATATATATATATATATATATATATATATATATATATATATATATATATATATATATATATATATATATATATATATATATATATATATATAGCTTGAAAAGTATTTGTGTCTTTAGACTTCACAAGGTTGCTTACACGATAATGTTTATAATAAGTTGGCATGCATGCGTACGCCCTCTCACAACGTCCTATAGTCTAAAGTCTTAAAAATACATTAGGATGTCTTATGGATGCACTTCTTAATGCTGCTCAAGTGTTGCTGTTTCGCCATTTCATGGTAGCTTTGTTTTACATAAAATAAACAAATCTGTACTGCCGCTTCAACAACACCTCAGACACCTTTACAGCTCTTATTTGTAACAATACCGGCAGCTCCAGCAATTCACAGATTCACAGATGAGTGGCCCGAGCTGCATCAAACATGTGAACATCAACTCAGCCTGCTGCTCGGTGACATATTGATGCTCACTGACCTTGAAGGAGATGATTCCACAAGCTTGAGAATGGTCTTGTAAACACAGATCCTTCCACTATTGAACACAGTCAATGAAGCTACAAACATGAAGTAAGAATGATTACATGGCCAGAGGAATGAGAGCGTGTTGTGCATTAATGCTTGTTGTTGTGTCACACTCAAGAAAACCAGGAGGAGACACAGAACAGGCGTATGAAACCATTTTCACGACCATCAGAAAATACCACTTGTATGTTTGCCTAAGTACAATGAAATAGATTAGAATAAATGCAAAATAAAATGTAAGACATTAGCAAATACAAAATAGCAGAGAATAGTAAGACCTGAATCAAAACAATAATTTACTAACAAAGTTAATAACAACACTTCTATATAGCATCATGTTTTTTATCACAACATACAGGAAAATATGAATGAAAATAATGACACTTAAGGTCTGGCAAATAGGGCGTACCGGGCAATGCCAAGACGAAGGAAGTGCGTAACGGAGAGAGGAAAACAGTGAACAAATGGAGAAACACATTGGTTGACTAACTAAGTGGGCTTTTTTCTGATCAGCAATGAAGTCAATCAATGGGCTGCTTCCTTTGCCGCTCACTGCCACGACAAACAAAGCGGTCTGTTGGCTAGTTTCTATAGCAAACTATCAGCGTGCTGGTCCAATCGAAAGTGGAATTTCCCAAATATTAAGCTAATGCTCAAGGCAAAAAGGAAAGGAGGACCTGAGAAATTGCAAGAGATCTGTTGCACAAAGATGCACAAAAGCAGAAACTCTGCGAGGCTGCTCTGAGGAGGGGGTGCACCTGCGGAAGAATCCTCATAACAGGCAGTATACTAGCCGCCCAAGGTCTGAGATGCCCACCTTTGACACAGAGGTGAGCTGCTCTATGGTTTCACACAGCCAAGCCGTGCCCCATTTTCCAGTCCTGCTGTAGGTGACTCACATCGTACCTGCGCTCTACTGATCATTACAGTAAAAATGTAATGCCCCATATGTTTCTGTAATAAAGATTTGTCTTTATTTCAGCCACTCACTGTATCAGTTGATTTTTAAGTGAAGTCCAAGGTCAACAACTGATGTATTTGAACAGACCGTACGTGAAGGCTGACCATGGTCCACTCAACTTGAGTAGAACGCATGCTATCTATAGCATGTCACTCAGTCTGGGGCTCTTTTTGCGTCCAACTGGTCAAGTGAGAGGGAGAAAGTTTGAATGTCCCCAGAGATCATTCCAACACTGTACCAAAATGTAAAATGAAGCACAGGCAACAACACATGCTATGTCATCGTATTGCGTCGTCTCGTCAGAGCAAAGACGACACAGATCAACACAGTATGGAGAAACTAATAGTAATTGAATATACTGTGGTGCTGCCGGGGTCTCAAGGTCGCAAATGAATGAAAAGAAACTTTAAAATGATTTTTTTTAAATGCAAGAAACCCAGCAAACACAAAGTGCCATACACTGTTGTCAGAGGCTGGGAGGTAAGCAGTCGCTCAGTTAACGCTACTGAGGTCAGCAGGTTAATTCATCCAGACTGGGTTCCATCTCTGAGGAGACACAACTTGGAAAGGACTACAATAGGACAGAAAAAAACCGAAACAGGAAAGATGCACCACATAGCTGCATTCATATAATTCAAAACATAGAAGTACTTTGTGAACTCTGTTCTGCTAAACGGCAAACAGAGATAAGTCGAGTGAAAAAACAAATACTGTCACAGTTCCTGTTTGTTTCGCTCACTGGAGGCAGAATATGTGTAAAGCAGTGCATTGCTCCAGTATTCTGTCTCTGAATCCCATGCTGCCATTCATTATCATTAGATTCAAGGAGGTTTTGTTTTGCAGGTGTCTGCTTCTACTTCTATTACAACTACTAATACTAATAAAAAATTTATTTAGACAGAGTTTCCCTAGTATTTCGACAATAACATGCTATGGAGGAAAGATATAATGTCAATACAAACCTATAAAAATGGCGTCTTCAGAGTGGCTTAAAGGTAGTGGTGCACGTTGTGTTTGGGATCTGCTCAGGCAGACTGTTCCAGAGTGGAGGCACCCTGACAGAAAAGGCTCTTTCACCTCTAGATTTAAGTCTAGGGTGAAGGACAACTAGTAGCAACCCAGCAGAGGATCTGAGGGCCCTGGCTGGCTCATATGGGGTCAGCAGTTATATAGTGTAGTCAGGGTCCAGGCTTTAAAGTTTATGAGAGAAATTTCTCGTTGATGCTATTGAGGAGTTACTGTAGTCCAGGCGGGAGAATATTTGTAAGTTGGCATGTGAGAGCATGGGGAGATAATTTTCAAATGTGGGAAACAGGACTGGACTGTGAGGGTCAAATGAAAGTGAGGAGTCAAATAGGACACAAAGATTTCGGCCCATAGGAGCTATGGCTAAGGCTGCTATCAGGGGAGCAAGGTGAGTTGGGGGCAGAAACAACAAATTCATTCCTAAACCAAGAGCGGCATCTAGCGTGCCCTGAAAATTAGGACACTGTTTCAACAACCTTTCAGGACTGTTTCATGACACCTCATGTCCCCATCACTAAGTAAGACTAAGGGGCATGGCATCTGTAATGGGCAGGAACCAGCAGGCTGAACAATTTGGTGTAAAGAGCAAAGAAACTGGCCATATCACGGACACATGCTGAAGATTCACTGCCATCATCTCACTGACGGACCTTCAGTCAGAAACTTATCTCCTCACCAAGACACAGCTGACACAGCCCTGCTTCAATTTTGTGCTCCGTCATGTTTGTAGTTTTAGTGAGGGACATCTTATCATTCACATCTGTGCTTTAACAGTTTAGTATGTGAAATGATCAATTGAACAGTAACATATTTGTATTGTCTAATTGCCTTCAGTTGTTCATTAATTCTAAATGATCAAAATTGCACTTGTACATCTTGTTCTCATTGTCAGTTCGGATTATACATTTAAGTATACATAGTTGCTTTAATCAGCTTGTTTTTGTGTCTTGTAAAGCATAACAGATAGGTAGAGAGGCTTTCTATAAACAAGCTTGCCCTTTAGAGTCTATTACTGCCATTGTGCCACATAAATCACTGCATATTTAAGGCTATTAACACTGTTGATCATAGTTAAGTGGTTGTCATGGCGACAGATGATGATATAGGAAAGCGTGATGGGGGGTTGTGTAAAGAAAGCGCGTGATGTTAACTGCTCATCCTCTCAAGAGAACCTTCAAACAGGCAGGATGGCCCAGGGCAAGTCGCTGTCTTCCAAGCATACCTGTTATCCCATCACCTCTGGAGACCAGTGTCTGAGATAAGACTCCAGTGTTTGATGGGGAAAATGGTCTTTCTTTATCAATCTCAAACAGAGAGCTTCTTCTCTCTCTTGCACCTTTATTCTTGGTTTTAACTGATAACAGGTGGAGAGGCCTGAGAAGCGTGAAAGATGTACCGCTCAGGTCTGCAACAGATAAAGAGTTAAGTTAAAAAGTCAAAAAACAAAAAGAATCTTGCACATTTTTTTCTATTGAAATTGCTTTCGTACCAAGAGAGATTGGGATTTTCAACCATGGCGGTCGAGAGATTGATAGCCTCTGGTTTGTTTATTTATAATTCAATGGATTAGTTGAGTGTATATCACAGACAGAAGAGAGGGTGGTGTCGGTCAGACAGGAATACGATGGCATAAATCCTGGGCTCTGATAAGTGTCATTGCTATGACGTGTAGTAGAGTAGAATAAGGGATGTAAACAGACCTTGTGAAAGGATCTCTGTCCAGTGGGAGCCAGGTGTAGAGATTCATCTGCACAAATGGACCCCTAGGACTGGGAGCAAGCATTATTTTCCACCATGCACCTTCTGAACTGGCCTCTTGGACTGAGTCCGTCCTCTAGACCCGGTGAACTGTACAGAAAAAAGGTGCCTGTACATAGAAACGGGATCCATGATTGACAGGCATCAAACCAAAACTGACGTTTATCTTCCAGCTCTAGTCAGAGATGCTTCTGCAGCTCTGTGACCGTGGAAATGATCAGTCGCGTTTCCAGTCTCTCCAGGACAAGTGCCAGGCCTACAGGCACGCCTGTCCTCACAGGTGTCAATGTTTCTGACTTTGCCATTCATCCACTTTCCAGTCTTTCCAGCGTGTTTTTCGCCCAAAGGTCTTAAACCTTTTATCTTCTTGAGCTACCCCTGCATATTTTTATATATATATATATATATATATATATATATATATATATATATATATATATATATATATATATGATCAATTACACCAAGATTTCACTTTTTTTTTCATTGTTGCAGTCAAAAATGTCTGATTTTGCAGAACATTTTTAAAATGTTTCAGGAACAATATAAAAAATTTGCAAATGAGCTGGTAAAAAAAAAAAAAAGCCATTTCAAGAGCAAAGAACACACATGAAAAAGAAAGAAAGAAAGAAAGAAATCACGCAAATAATAATAAAAAAATAGAATGAAATAAATGAAAATAATTATAAACAATAAATAAAAGTGTGTGTAGTGAGCGCTGTATGGAGCTCCTCACAAGGGCGGAGACTGACGGACGCTTTGATGGGCAGAGTTTGAGACGTAAAGGTGGGGAATGTTCATGTACTTTCCATCCTACCATCCCCTCTGGAGTCCGCTGCTCACCAAAACTAAAAGCAAAAACCTGTCATAGTGTGTCTGTAGATAGCCTGACGCCAGCTTGAATCTGGGATAAGCTGAGAGTGTGGTTAACTGATGTTTGTATACAGCACTGCTTGTGCGTGTGCGTGTACCTTTCTTCCACTTACTGGTTTCAAAACCTCTGAGTGATCCCCACTGTCAGCTCTGCAGCCCAGTACTACAACCACCTGCAGACAAGCTCCACTAATGATGCAAATATTTTGTTCACACACATATTCATGCTTGCTGGCAAAGCATATCTTCGGTCTGTCTCGTCCTGTTTCACCAGGAATGCAACTATTGTTGCCCAGCTTGCTGGAGATCATGGATTTCTTTTTTAAAAACATGCTTTTTCTGCTGCAGCGGTAAAATAACAACATGATAAATGTGCTTTTGCATACTTGATTTTTTTCCCCCGTTTCGTCCAGATCTTTGATGTGATGAATTTCTGTATCGAGAACTGTGGGTGGAAGATGAGAAATCGTCTCTCCCACTCCCCCCTTTGCATTTCAATGTACTACTCCCGGGTGTGAATATTAAATTATTTCCAACGCAGGATTTGATGGATTTAAATTTAAATTGGACAATCCTTATGTACTTCAAGCTCTGGACCAATTTCAGTCAGGAGCCGATTTGTCCCACAGGGTGAAATTCAATTCACCGGAGGAGCTACGAGGTTTTCAACTCAGTGGTTTAGTTGAGAATTCTCACAAGGGAAACAGCAACAGATAAATGTTGAACTAGACAAAGCAATTGATTATCATGACTATGCTGATGCTAGAAAAGAACCAAGTCGACACCCAGCATGTCACTAAGGTCAAGGCTAATGTGTGAGATGTCAGATCATCCAGTAAAAGGTGCTGAAGCAGAGGAAGAGCAACTGGCCAAGCAGGACGCCAGCATGAATTGACAACAGAAGGAGAGCTGCAGAATCAAGTGCGGAAGGTGGGGTTGTGACCTGCTGTCCTCTAGTGGTGGGTAGATGAGGAATCACAAAACAGTATTTCAGGGTTGATGAAACAGTGTCATAATTTTCAAAGGCCACCAGATGGCGCTCTGGGTCTGGAAATGTTGCGAGGTTTCACTGAATGAGCAGACGTCTGGAGGCCTCTGAAAATCAGGACACTGTGTCATGAAACCTCATCAACAAGCTACAACCTACAGTATGTATAGATCTGGAACTGAAGTATTCTCAAAGCTAAACCCTGTCTGCACTTGAATCACAAGTTCATATGCCTTGAAATGAAGTTAGTCACAAAACATTATCTGTCCTTGCAAGCTGACCAGGTTATTAATGCACATTTATGACTTGAAATTCTCTGTCTATTCCAGTGAAAGTAAAGATGCTGGCAATGTCGGTCTTTGCATGCATGAAGATCATGAATCAAACGTAATGGTTATGCATGTGTAACTCTCCTGCAGAAGACACAGGACCTCTTGAATACCCATGAACAATAGGGCCACAACATGATCTGATCTATGGTGTGCACCCTTCATCATGGGCAGATTTGCCCTCACAAATGGTTGAATCTGCTCGCCAGAATGGTCCAGACGAAAGGCTGGTATTGAACGGCGCTTCAGCCGTAAAAATAAAACAAAGGCAACAGAAAATAAAGAAGCAAAGAGTAATCTCCAGCATCGATGCCGCCTTCCCACTCACGCATGCCAAAACGAGGAGTGCGATGTAACGTGTACTCCACAAAAGCAGTCACCAGCAGACACACACCTAACACCCCTGGCGACGACTGAAAGTACCCTCACAGATTTAGCCCTTCCTCACATCCTGCAGACCGGTCTCCATCTGGGGGAGAGAGCGGGGAGCAGCACTGAACGACCACGTGGAGGCGCTGTGTGACCTTGCCTCCTCAGTGCAAGCCTGGTCTCCACTCTGGCGGCTTAAATTAAACATTAAACCCTGTGGAAAATGAGAAGAGAGGGATGGAGAGGTGACAGAAATAGGGAAAGAAGGGAAAGGAGAGAACATATTAGTGAAATTACTTTCTTCTCTTTTCAAAATTAGACGTGATACTGCATTCAGAAGATTGGCAGCTTGAGTTATCAGGAGCATGAGCAAGTGTCATCTAATCCCTATGATCCTAATATGATAATACATATGATAATACATTTGAAATGACGTTCAATGCTGAATTGACAGATCAAAAGTACAATGCCTTTATTTCTCATGTGTGCATGCCTTCTACACAATGTGCTCTCTATTAAGCAAAAATTACTTTGAGACTTGAGACTAGTGTGGGCCCAGGAGTTGTACTCCAGGCAGAGTGTACCGAGATGCAACGCTTTACCGTGTCAAGAAATTCATGTATTTGGTACACAAAGAGACAGAAACAAATGGATAATGAAAAGCACATCATGGTGGTGGACTTGAATGTGACAGTTTTCTGTTCCTTTTTAACAGAAATATCCTAAAAGAAGCATCATAAAGACTGAAGCTCCCAGAACTCATGTTGCGCATTACAGCCAGATAAAGCCGCGTACCACTGTCTCATTCTTCATACTCCTACTGCACTCAATAACTGCACTTGTAAACACTATTGGCCATTCTGGTGTTGATCACTTCATGTGATTCATTTGCCATTAATTGTGAGTTAACTCAGCTGTAGTGGGATTGAGAATAAAATTGTAGTTCATTGACAACCATACTTGTGAGCCCCCTCGATTTCCTTCATCCATAAAATGCATCCGATTCCCACCTTGGAAGCAATAGTGCAGAGGTGATAAAATGGAGGGTCAAAACTCTTCCTCGCTGCTATTTCAGTGTAGAGTTTGGGATCCTGTCTTAAAGTGTTTATGCATCCAGTGACTGGGATTTTCATGCAAGTAGCTGTTGCCTTGTGTTTGGTGAGATCCTGATTAGTGTGCTGGCTGAAAATGCCCTACTCTTGGCAGAGACTCCACAAAGCCTGTCAGAGGCACTTGAATCACTCAGAGGAGAGGCAGATCCGAGATGAAGATCATTGCACACTTCATTTTGGATTTGACCTTTGGTCTACGCTTGCACAGCGGGTGATGAAATGACTGAAAATAGACCATTAGTTTGTGGAATTTACAGTGCTGCCTCGTATATTTGGTCTTAGATGGCAACAATTGTTGTCAGGATGTTGCACCACTTCGGCTGATTTCCACCAGGGAAACATGTTTAGCTGCAAGATTTTCCTCCACATCTTTTTCTTTTTGGATATTTTTGAGAAGGTTTGCCTCACCTTGTCACGCTTGTGGTTTTCAGTCCTGTGGAACTAGGTGCTACTGCCCGAAATGTCAAAACTGAGTGGACAGTGTGTGAGGATTAATGTAGAAGCTCGAGAGCAAGGTCATGACAGTTGTGTTTCAAAAGCATGGAATGTGGTCATCGGGAGCCCTAATTGCGGCGTCATGCTATATGTCACTCGCAGTGGTGGGCCGTGCATTTTACACATCGGTCTTGATGTGTAAAAGACACATCAAGACTATAGTATATACTATATACTATAGTATATAGTATTATATATACTATAGTATATATAATACTATAGTATATATAGTATTATATATATACTATATATTATATATATAGTATATATAATATATATATACTATATATTATATAGTAATATATAGTAATACTATATATTACTATATATATATAGTAATGTCCGGAGAATTCAGGGACGAGACGGATGAGAATTAGATGCTTCTTTATTCAACGTGCTGCTGCTTCTCGCTCCAAAACTCAAGTCACAGGGCTTCTGTAAAAAAAAAAAAATCTGAGAGCGAGAAACAAGTAGCGCTTGGTTCTGAAATGACGGGATGAGTATCCAATCAAAGGAAGCGTAAAAGTCACATTATATATTTTGGGAAAATACATTAAAAATGAAATTCACTTTTGTCATAAATATGCTCACGATTTCTGGTTATGTTGGGCCAGCAGAGAAGGCCTTGCAGGCCCTGACGGCCCACTCGGTATGTATAGCAAATCATGTGACGATATCCTTTACTGATGCCTATTTGAAGACACCATGGTTGAAGAGTCACAACCAGAATGTTCTCCGCGTGCGTTTGAAAATTTTACTTTGAAGAAGCAGTTGATTACGATAAAATCACAGGAAAATGTTTGTTGATTTTTATTTCATGAGGTAAAACAAAATTTCAGACCATTGTTTTGTAAGGAAATTGTGATTGCCTGGAGGTGGTTCCTTTATCCACTGTTAAATAAATCATTTATATTCAGTGATATTGATATCAACAAGTACACAATATTTTGTTGATAATTAAATTTGACATAATGTGCCAGTAGGCAGTTTCAGGATAACAGTTGGCCATGTCAAAGAACCCCGTTGGGGTGAACAGTGACGCATGGCGCCCCCTGCCTCTTGCCCACAGTGCCTCATCAAGAGTGTCGTAAAGAATGAACGAAAACTATAAATACTCCAATACAGCAGGTTGCTTGACCACAGAAAAGCATATGAATTCTTTAAGCTATAAGTCATAAGTATCCGGTCATCTAAATTCAATCGTAGCTGGGCAGGGTAAAAAGTTGAGCTCTGTTTGACCTGAGGCGAGCGTGGAGGAAGAGCCAGCGGCTCTGTCCGCACAGAATCTGAATAATAAGCCGGAAACTTTGATAACCTTGTTTTAATCACACAATTACACGGCAGTCTTCTAACCCCCTCTCTCTTTGGTGCATTTAATACAGCTTCCAAGTCCAGGACCATTTGTTCGGCATAATGGCGCTTTGAACTTGTGGGGAATATTATGTAAAAATCTGTGCTTTGATGCCGAGCACAGTGTGCTTATTAAACAATTAGCGTGGTTATTCTGGTGCTAATCACCCGGAGAGAATGCAAATCGGCAGGAGGGATTTAAAAATAGCTCTGTTTGAAATCTCCGCTCGCAGGGTTTAGGACCTGACAATGTGCCTGAGGGCAGAACCGTATTGCTGTATTCACAAAGGGCATAATTCAATGCACTAGCTACTCGGCTGTTATCCTTCTTTTCTTATATGGGATGACTATTCCTGTCTCACAGGAGTATTCTCACATGGAAGAGATGAACTGTAGGAGTAATCCTTTTGGTCACCAGTTGGTGTACTGATGTGTACTGGTGAGGCTCCCCACCCATATTCTCTGGTGTTGTTTGTCCACAGTCAAGGTGACCACAAAAAGAGAGGTCAGACAGGATTAATAGTTATATTCAGTGATTGTTTAGCGTTGTCCAGTGTGCAACATTTTTTTATAAATCAAAATCAGTCTTTCTCGTTCACAAATGTATCTTTTTTTTATGAAAATTGACCAATGACGAATAAGGGTGAGGTTTCATGACACAGTATGGAAGGGTTGATGAGGTTTCATGAAACAGTGTCCCGATTTTCTGCTGTCTGCTGTAACATGATTGGACTTGAACAACTTGTTCATTGAAACCTCACATCAATTCTAAACCAAGGGCGCCGTCTAGTGGCCTCTGAAAATTAGGACACTGTTTGAACCCTGCAACAATGTTTCATGATACCTGATCTACCCATCACTAACTGATACTGCACATGGATGTAGTTGCATCATGGTACCACTTGAAATCACGTTACTGTCTAATGAGTTCAAGGTACTTCATTGTAAAAGTGCAATGTGATTCAAAACTGATAACCAGTTAGTAGCACAGGACAAATCTGATGACGGCAACACATCTTTGTAGTGAATGTTACAGAGACTTCATGGACCCAATGCATATGCTTTTGAACCCAAACTGGAAGACTTAGTGCCAAATCAATGGCTTCTGTACTTCTGTTAATCAAAGAAACATAATAAAGTTGTGCATTTGAAGATTTAATGTGGCCCTGCTGTATATTTCAAGCAACATAAAAATGATTTTTGACACGAGTTCCCAAGAAGGAGAGCAGCAGCAGCGTTCACAGATATATTAATATATCATGCCGGAATTTTCACCCACTGACAGCTAATTTTGCATTTTGACGCAGATAAAAGCTTAGCAGAAAGGATGTTCTAATATTCTTGTGTTCCTGGGACACCCTGTCGTTGGACACCTTGTTATTTAGGATTTAGGGATTTTACAGATTTATGTGGCATTAAATTTCAATATTCTTCTTTAACAACACAGGAAATGGCGACATGAATAATGTAGTCTGTCTGGGGATGTTCTCCCTCTTTCTGCTACGCGTACTGAACTCAAATGATTTAGTGATCATTTCTCACATCCTTCATCAAACTGTTGGATTGATTTTGATTTAGCCGCGACGTTCTTCCGCTGGTGGCTGAAAACGTCTGACTCTCCAACATCGTCTCTATGGATATTGATTTGTCACATTTGCAGAAACATCTTTGATGTGTTTATATGGAGAGCAAAGTATTCTTTGTGCTGTACAGACTCAAAAATAAACACAAACACACAAATGTCTGCTGAAAAATTCATGACAGCCCTTTATTTATACAAATTCACACCAAACACTTTTATAGCTCACAGACAAGGGCACAGACAGCAACTGAATGGCCTAGATGTCGGGATGTTTGAAGTCAAAGATCATACTAGTCAAGTTCAGAGATGAAGCTTTGCCTTGCATAGGGTCTTTTGGTAAAGACAGGCAGCAGCACAAGTTGATTCCAAAGACTAATGTTAAAATTATTGACCTCAAGTCAAACCGGGCTGATGGTAGACTGGCAACTTAATATATACCTGGTTCCTTGGAAACTAGAAGCGTCTTATGAACGCTGCCCTTCAAGTGAATGTATGTGTGATGAAAAGATTTCTTTGAAAAGAAGGCATATTTAAAGCAATTGACATTGAGGGAAAAATCTAACCGAGGTGCTTGTATATGTCCATGAAACCTTTGTTGTAGTGTGTTTAATTCACATGGAATTAAACACAATGACGTGACCATTGGTTAATTAGCAGTAGAAGTAGAGTGAAAAGGAGGCTCCATTTAGTCCCTCCAGGAGAAGGCAATGTTACGATCGCTACTATTAATGCAATTCCAACAATTCCTTCTAGTTCAGGGAAGTGCTGCAATTTTGTTCAAACACCACGACTCTCCCGCCAATTCCACCAATCTCCTTTCACCCAACCCTCTATGTGGCATATGTGGCATCATATTGCTTCCCTTCTAGTTGAGATGAAGTCATGTGCGACGCCAAACGCTCCACATTTTCCCACAGATATTGCCTCCGAGGGTTGCGATTTGGATGTGATTCTGAATCCATTCATAAATGTCCAAATTCCCATGATTGAAAGGTAGAATAGACGGAACTAACTAGTGCTGTCACCCAAACACTAAACGGGGTGGACGTAAACGAACATGGCTGAGCACCGAATGCATCTCTCTCCAGGTTATTTCTGATACTCTACATTCCGTGAATGTATGTGGAACATGTCAGCAGTTACTGCTACCTCTCGGACTCCACCCATCCCATCTGTCAGTCTCCGCCCTTGTGAGGAGCTCCGTAACAAAACAAGGAGCTCTCACGACATGCTGTCAGCATGGAAACTACTCACGGAACATCATCATTAAAAATATGGATTTATTTTATCATCAGGTTTTATTTAGCATCTACATTTATTCATTTATTTCCTTTGTGTGTGTTCTTCACCTTTGAAATACTATATGCATGTTTGGTTAAAATCATTGCAATCTGAATCTGATTTTAGGCAAAAACCGGATACAATTTTTTAAACTTTCATTTCAAATGCATATCATTTGCAAAGATATTCATTTCCCCTTCCAGAACCATAGATGGTCACAACTCTCACCACTATTTTTTTTATCTGCCACAAAAGGCAGAACAATCAGTAAAAAAGTCCATGAAATTATGGAGGGATTGATGGACAGGACGGCAGTGAGACCTGCCGTGACGTGTGGGTTAGAGACAGTAGCTCTGATTCAAAGACAAGACGCAGAGTTAGAAAAGTCAGAGTTGAAAATGCTCATGTTCTGAAGACTCAAGGAAAGGAATGCTGAAACTCAGGAATACTGCTAATTTGTTTAAAAGCTTGATCTTTATGAGTTTACTGCACTGTACACTTTAATACACAATGTAAATGTTAAAGTATGCACTCCACTCTGTCGAACTGAGTACCATGGAAAGATACATTTGTCAGCGCAGACAGCAGACACAAAACATCAGATTATCATGTCGTGCCACAAAACACCCCACCGTGGTCAACAGATCAATACACAGCCACATGCAAACATCATCTAAATGTCAAATCAGATTTTGAACGGAGCAGCTCTGGGCAGATGCATATGCACGCCATGATGGATGCCATTACGTTTTTCTCAGGAGTCGCCTATCAGATTGGTGGGGAGCAATGGGAAGTGTGATGTGTTATTGGAACCCACTCATGACTAATACTGAGCTCTAGTCATGGGTAGATAAGGTTTCATGACACAGTCTTGAAGTATTAATGATGTTTCATGACACAGTGTCCTGATTTTCAAAGACCGACAGCTGGCATTTTCTGCTGTAAAATGTTTGGACCTGAGCAACTAATTTGATGAAACCTCACATCATTTCTAAATCAAGAGTGCCATCTAGTGGCCTCTGAAAATTTGGACACTGTTCCATCAACTCTGCAATACTGTTTCATGACGCCTCATCTACCCATCACTACTGAGCTCCAATACCAACAGGAAGAAGAAAATATCTGGGACATTAAAAATTGTAAATAATGACACATTTGTCCTGATGGCGGGTGGATGGACCCAAATGCAGTCAGTGTTGGTCAACAGAAGACTCGTGATTAAATTATACAATTTAATCGAAGATGTTACAAATAATATAGACAGACAAATAACTAGACAACTAAGGGGGCTGGGATCAACACACAGGGAATGGGGAGAATCTGGAAAAGAGGGGAGGCGGATTAGAATCAACAACCTACTAAAATGGAGAGAGCAGAAAAGATTCTCGGAGTTAAACTCAACGCGGTGGTAACAAACTCAAAGCGCTCGGTGGTGGTGACTACACACACACACACACGAGGGTTAAACTTCACGGAATAATATAACTAAAAAGTGAGACTAGGAAAACTGCTCACACGCGGACTGAATCGATAGGAGAGAAGCGAGAGTGGAACGAGGAAGAACGAGGAAGGGAAGTTACAGCTGAATGGGAATTCAAGCGTGCAAAGAATATAGAGATGGTCAGGGATAAGAGCAAGATCGTGGAAGTCTTGAAAGAGTGACCTGAGTGGAGACAAACGCTACCATCTGGCACACGTACCTGGCGTCGGGAGGAATATATACATGGAAGGAAGATTAGTAGATGGGCACCAGCTGTGTATGCCTGTGAAGATGGAGGGAGAAACAGGAAACGAAAACGAGGGAGAATCACAAAATAAAAGCACAAGGAAGGGACGCGGAGGAAATACAACAATATAAAAACAGACGGATAAAAGTGCGGACATGTCAAAATTTCCAGAATGTATTTGATATAGTTTAAGGGAACAATTTATGAACAGTGATAACTTGGTCGGTGCCTTAATGAATGAAATTTCCTCTACCTTTGTTTAGTCCAACTGATCACCAGATCGAGTCAGACTCTTTAGAAACTCTTCTGAACCAAGAGAGATAATTGCAAATTAAAGCTAAAGACCTAAACATTAGCTTGACTAAATAAGGACAGCACTCCACATTTGCATATTCTCATTGGCCATTAATAATTGATCTTTCTTTTCCACAATTGGGGCTTATAATTCAGGAGACTCTTCTCTCATCTAAATGGATTATGACAGCAGGAACAGAAGGAATTGTCAGGATGATGAATGACTTTTTTATTACCTTCTCTTCGAAACTTGCTCGACAGTCTTGAACATGCGTGTAAACAGAACTGAAATAAGCAGAATCGCAGCGAGAGAGTTTGTTTTCTTATCTTATTTGAAGACATCCTTTATTATTTGTGTGACAAATAAGGTTGCATATTATTGCACCACATGGTTTGATGGGGCAGCCCTCAAAATGAATTTGCATTAGAGGACTGACGGAATATAAGCCTCTGTACAATAAGCAGGTAATGTACTTCGTGCTGCATCTCTACCTATACTTTGATGGTGCAATTACGATTCAATATGGAATCCTTAGAAACTGTATGCAAAACAACATAAAAATACACATAAAAGAACATACTGTACTGGCCTCTGTATTTTTATGGCTTCAACAGTAGTGATAGGTAGATGAGGTACTGTATCATGTACGGGGGCCACTATATAATGCTCTTGGTTTAGAAATGATGTGAGGTTTCATTGAATAAGTTGCTGAAGTCCAAACATTTTACAACAGACAGCGCCATCTCGTGGCCTCTGAAAATAACAACACTGTTTCATGAAACTCCATCAATCCGGCCTCTCATGTGCCAATGTGTCAATGAATAAATGTATGGAAATTTAGCAGCCCCAGGCCACTGCTGTATGACAAGTCAAGACGACTTTGCTACAAAACGACAAACTTTGAAGCATGTTCAGAAGTTTAGGGTTATGATCGCATGACTGCAAACCCAAGCACAGACTTCCCAGTGATCAGAAAAATAATACTTTCTTCGGCTCCTATTTTCCTTTAATTTATGGGATTTAGATTTACACTTGACTTGAAATGAGGGTAGCGGATGTGTGTAACCACCTGAGTCTGACTGCAAATTAAGCAAGGGAATCACTTCAAAGCATGAAATACTGCCACCCAGCAAAAAAGGATCTCCTGGACAATCTTTTAATCATTATTTACTGGTCGTTACTAAACCACCACGTAATTCATTTGCTCCCTGGATAGTCAGGAGAAAGAGTGCAATGTTAGTCAGCAGTATGATGTTGTACAGGGTACTAATACTTCCTATGTATTATATCCTATTGAGCTGCATTTTTTTGTCCTTTAGAACTTCAGTCTCCTAGAACCTGGTCAGTTTGAATCTGTCAGTCCCTGCAGTACTAATAAAGCAAAAAACAAGTTCAATTCTCTGTAACTATATTTCTCCAGTTAACTATTATATTCCACAGTAGGTTCCAAGTGGATTTTTCAAAAACACCACTACACTGGTAGCTGTTTTCCTCATGAAAAGGATCAGGTTTTACTATTTCTCTGGGAGTCTGCTATTGATTTTTACATTACTCCTGGGCCCCCACCATCAAGAGTGTGTAACATTCCCTGGGAGAAAACTGCAAGCTCCTGTAACTACTTCTTACTGTGTTTTATATCTCACAATGTTGCAAAGTCTGACCCACAACAATTGGATCCTGTCATTTTCACTTCATATTCCTTCTTCCATTATTTTACATTGTGTGTATTATGCAAGTTGCATTTTGGGACCACAGTGCTCATGCATCCAAGCATAGTACACAAACCCAAATATCGAAGAATGTAAGTCAGGTGGTTTGTTTGTCGAAAGAATTGCGAAGAGGCATTTTATACTGACACCTAGAATCAGGACACAGTATTGCAGAGCTGCTGAAGCAGTGTCCTAATTCTCAGAGGCCCTAGATGGCGCTCTTGGTTTAATGTGAGGTTTCATTGACTTCGTTCAAGTCCAAACGTTGTACAACAGACAGCGGCATCTGGTGGCCTCTGAAAATCAGGACACTGTGTCATGGAACCCCATCTCCTGTACCACTCAATAATGACACTGTTCTGGTTGTGGAATGGGTGCCATGCTGGATTGTCATATTTTCTAACAAACCAGCCTGGGTTCATACTTGTTTAAGTGGTACTTAAGTGGGTGGGCTCTAAAAAGTGTGTCTCAGGTGGAAGTAAAGACACCAGCAAGAGTACTGCGGTATGTCAGCAAAGTCCAGACGTCTACAGAGCGTCAAATGCTCACTGTTTATACCGTATACTAGCGATGGGTAGATGAGGTTTATATCTGCACTGGGTTTCATTCAGGAGCTCAGGCTATTTGATGACTCACGTAAATGTACACTTATCCCAAAGTGGTCTGTAACTAAACATGCGTCAAACAGCAACCAAAAGACAGTACAGCATGAATCAGCATTAGAAAAAAACAAAAAACAGAAACAACTTGCAGACCTTCAACATTCTACTTAAGAAAAGACCATGAATGAAGACTCACACCGTGTCTCTGACCTGAACTGAGTCAGGTGTAGTTTCACTGATCCATTACACTTCACTTACCTGTGTCAGCATGGACTCAACTTCTACGTCTACAACGAAGACATACACAAAGCAACAGCACTGTAGAAACAAATACAAGTGTTAGGGGGTTGAATGAGAGACAGCCTTTCTTAAGGTAGTGAGCATGATGGTCTGACACCTGTAAAGTGACCGCACGAGTTCAATCAAAACCATTCTGGAGGTTTGTCACAAGTTCCTTTTGAAGCTTGTAATGTATCGTTAGTTTTGAAGCGTCCAGCATGGAGACTGACTCATGAAACAAACTTGGCAATGTTCTGAACTTGAATCATGAACTCCTCACGTCTTTTATTGACACTAAAATGCTCAAAATGCACTGTTTTCACCCGTGTGTCCGAAGTTCCGACACCACACCCGGTCTCAAGTGTTGCTTCTCGTCTCTGCTCCTCCAGGAGATCGTCTCTGTGGGCGGAGCTGCGGACACGTGGGCGAAAACAGCGCATGTTGAGCGCTTTGAGGTAAATAAAACGTGATAACTTATGCATAAATATTGTGATATTTTGGCAGCATGACGCTCTTAAGCCTGTAAAAATCCATATACTTGCCACATGGTTGTATAAGCCGCAGGATTCAGACCGCGAGAAAGTAGCGGCTTATAGTCCGGAAATTATGGCATATGTTTGGATTGTTTCTTGAAACATAATTTGTTTTTCTCTTGTAAACACACCTAAGTGATGTTACAGCGCAGAAGAGTTGAATGAGATGAGTTGAATCAAATAAAATCGGCACGCGACGGAGAGTGACATGACTCAGTTATTCCGATCTGACACAGGCCCCTTCGCCGAAGAGAATAGCCTTCAGTGTCTTTCATGCAGTCTGAGCTTTGTTGCCAACATAGTTTTCACGTCCGTAAGCTCCTAGTTATCCTCCCTCATTCAGAACACAGTTGTCAGTGCAGTTTGCCATCAAATCGAAATGCTACATGAAGCATTTAACAGATTTTCGTCACGGTTGTCTGTCGCATCAGCATTCTTGCCGGGTGTTATATCAGAGGGAGGAACCAATAACACAGTTTGCAACATCATCTGGCCAAAGATCAGTTTGCATCTCAGCAAGATGTGTTGCTAGGCAACAAGCCAGTCTAATTGAGCTTGACACATTTGAATGTCAGAAATATTATCGTTAACTTTTCCTGTCCACTGGTCTTTTCAGAATTAGCCAAATATTATAAGCATAGTCATTACGTATTGTGACTGGATAAAGTCATCCATCCAGAGCAGATATAACTGAGCAACTGAGCACTCTGTCACCCACCAGCCACGACATTCACACGCTCTCGCTCTGTTGTTTCATTTTTCTTTTCCAGCACTGATATTCAGCATTTCCAGACGATTTTCAATCTTTGACTTTGATGGATTTTTGTAATTTCATGTATTAAGAGAAGAGCTGGAGCCTCTCACACGTTATTAATAGTTTCCTTCATGACATGAAAGATTTAAATCAATGTCTCCAGTCCTGAGAGACTTGCATGCTTTTGAAGCCTGTCATGAATTTATAATGACCCTCGCTCTGGATACAGACACGTTGCTGATGCCACACGACTCTTTTGGCTTGTTGTGTCTACATTTCTGTCAAGTCAAAGTTGTAGCAAGTACTGCACAACAACATAGTAAGAATTAAAAAATGTTGGATTACTTATTGCTCGCTAACATTGATTTATTTAGGGGAGAGTTTCTTCTTTCCAAATGATCGCAAGTTTGTTGGCCTTGAGTGGAATTGATTCAGTGTCACGTGATGGTTTTTGACTATTGAATTGTTGATGAGGTTTCATGAAGATTAGGACACTATTTCATCAACTCCACAGTACTGTTTCATGATACCTCATCTACCCATCACTAGAAACAAATGGTGTTCCTGCTTCTTGTTTTATGTATTCAGTACATATTTTTGGGTGTACAGACAGAATACCACCTGGTCTTTACAGGGCACAGTGGAGTTGAAAATACTTTACACAGGTTAAAACTGTGTTTCATTAAATGAGAATCTTTCCTTTAAGGACTGGAAGAACTGATGCAGCTCAATGAATGCTCCTTGACAATGTGCTATTTCTGACTTCTTCTAAGTGTCGTCTCAAACTTTTACCACTTTTGCCGTCATCTCTGCTTGAGGCTTTCAGTATGAATTTGAGAGTGAAGGTTTTCCTCAACACTCTGTTCCGAAGGAGACGGCAGATCATTCATACCGTGACCACCAGTTTCTTTTAGGTAAAAACAAGTAACAGTAAAAACACAAACAGACCAAACAAAAAATAGTTTTAACAGCACATCACGGTTGTTGGAGAGCAGTTTTCTGTGACAGTGTTCCTTCTGATGGCCAAACAAACACATTCCTACCTGTCCATGGGTTTCAAACTGAATCCCAAAAGGGCTGACTGGGTGAAGGTTTTTGTTCCAACCAAACAAGCTGCAACAATCAACCGATTGCCCAGTTTTAGCAGCAAGGTCTAAAAACATTGACAGACATCACATTATTTTCCTAAATAGTCTGAAAAATCTGCATTAGTTATGGGCTATTTGGGCTTCATTAACCACTGCCATCATTTTCAGAAGCACCGGATGGCGCCCTTCAGAGTTCAATAAACCTCACATCCTTGTTACTATCAAAGGTCACTAAGCCCCTGGCCTTTATCGGAAAGCCTGAAGATGGAAGCTTTTGCTGCTTATGCTCCTGAAGTAAGCATTCGCTCATCTTTTTATTTGATGCGAGGGATGGCAAGATTGTAATTATTTTTCCAGTGCATTGGAGAAGTGCACTCTTCTAATATTTGCTTTCTCCTCATGAAATTTAAAATCATTGTTGTGTGGTTTGGCCAAATGATAGGCTCCTCAGGGACATGAAGTGCGCACACAGTTTGGAAGCTGTGGGTAAAGCATACAGGACTCTCTCCTGAGGACACTGACATCTGTGCTGGAAACACGTCCTGGAGGACACGCGGACGCTGACAGAGATGGGGCACAGCACATATCTGGGCTCCAGATGGAGGGACCGGTGTACGAGGGGAGAAGTCTGGAGGCTGAGGAAATGGACATGACTGAGGTGAGAAGAGGTGGTGAGTGCTATTGGCATCTATTCTAGTTACAAACAAGCTCTTACACACATGCATCAACATGTTCTACTGTCCTTCTCAACAGCAGCAACTAATGCAGCAGTCTGTCAAAAGTATTTCCCTTTTCAACATGAGAATAAAAAAAAAAAAGAATAGGAACTTGACATTGTAATGTGATATAGGGAGAGATAAAAGTACAGGAAGGACAGACAAATATTATATGTACTCTTATGAAAGTCACAATGACTGAAACACACAGCCATTTGAGAGGCTTTAAGTATCAATTGACACGTTGTTGCATGTATAACAAAAGGAGCGCCATCCCATGGCTTGCCTAACCCCAACCTCCACGCCTACGGCGGAAGGATATGCTGTGGAAGGATGTGTAAGGGTGAGGAACTTATTGACACACGGATGGATAAATGTATCCGTGATGCGAGTCTACAAAGACGTAGAATGTGATTTTTTTTTTTTTTTTGATGGCAAATAAAAGCAATAACCTGTACAAGTCAGCCAATCGCAATGCATTGGTGGTCATACAAGGAAGTAGACTGGACATATTGAATTTCAGTCTGGTCCGGCAGCATGGGAGGCTGTCTGTGGTATCTATCTTGAATAACAAGGGGGCGCATGCAGATCATACGATGTATTAGTGATGGGTAGATGAGGTCTCAGAACAGAGCACCATCTAGTGGCCACTGAAAATCAGGACACAGTTTCATCAGTATTGTTTCATGATACCTCATCTAACCATCACTACAAAGTGCTAATAGTTTGTCTATCACAGAGGCTCGCCTGGTGAGATCCTCTGTGACAGTGGTCATGAAGGCGCTGTGCTCAGGGTGCTGGTATGTGCTCCAACTGAAGGTAGCCACTACTCCTTACGGCTCTCTTCAATGTTCTACATGAGCGGCATCTGTTTGTTTTCAGTTTGCCGCATGTGACACTGACTTCGCGCTGTGTGAATGATGACTGGGAACACCTGAACGATACACCCCACTATGGCTCAAAAGCCATGAGCTAAGTTTTAATAGTGTTTTATGTTACTGACGGTGGCTGATTGCCAGCCTGTGAAATGGCCCTCAAGGAACCGCTACAACTTTTAGCGGTTTTGCCTCGCATCACCCTGTTCTTCGGTACCTGCTTCATGCTGTGTTGCTTTTCCGCTGGTGTGTGGCTTCGTTACCCTGCTGTGTTTGTTGCCATGCTCTGGTGGAGATAACCAGCTGTGATTTGATTGCGCTACCACATATTCTGCTCACCAAACAACATTATTTGCAGTTATTGAACTCTGTCTTCAGCTGCGTTGTTTCCCTACTTTATCACTGGGAGTGTTATAATCATTTGATTCCCAATGAATGTATATTCTTGCCAGTAACTGAACATCTTTGTGACTAGACGTACGTGTCCCCACACAGGGACGTCCAATGTGCTGTATTACAGAGAGGGCAGCTGACTGGAAACAAAGAAAATAGAACTAAAACAAGACACTGACCATGCCAAAGAATCTGTCGCGTAAAAGTGCAGCAAAGCTTGCCTGACACTCCTGCCAGATGCCATGCTAACAGGCACTTTGAATGAGAAAACATCTCATGAAATGTTTGGGTCCTCAAACATGTATATGCACATACAAACAAGCTAACAGTTGGTGGGTAGATGATGCATCATGAAACAGTATTGCAGGGTTGATGACACAGTGTCCTAATCCTCAGAGACCAAGGGATGGAGCTCTTCCATTTTACAGCAGACTGTGGTGGCCTCTGAAAATCAGGGCACTGTTTCATGAAACCGCATCAAGCTCTCAATGCTAATAGTTCAATGGTGTTCTGTGGAAGCTCACAGTGCTCATGGTGACCATGCACGGATATGTCAGGCACATTGGTCTCAGCTCAACTGAGATTTATTTGATTTGCTCAAATGCTCGACTTGTCTGTTCAAAATGACATTCTGTCAATGACATTCTCATTCTGAATCATCTGTGCAAACTCTTGACACGCCAAGGCTAGAGAATAAATCCATACTTCCTTTAGAGCACCAGAGAATCGGTCTGTCAAGCAGCTTCATCAACTCTTTTTCTTTATGTTCAAATCTGTGAGAAGCCCCAGGAGACTCGGACCTGTTGTCATACACTGTATCATGATGAAGCTTTTCCATTCCCTGACGTCCGTGGCATTTCGATCTTCCTCACACATACGAATGAGGGTACGCACAGACACACACACACGCAGCTGGATGCTGCTCAGTGTTCCGTCACTGTCAGCATCGACATGAGCTCCATGTAAAGTCGTGTTAAAACAACATTCAATCGCAGACATGCAGGAGCTGCCAGTGCTGAGAAGCAGCCCCACAGACAAACAACACAACAGCTGTCAGAGCCAGAATCCAATTCCATTCAGGCCCCAACAACAGACTATTTCTCAGAGCCCCAACCATGTTTGTCTCTTACAGGTTTGTGCCCATATTACACAAGTCACTCACCAACACTTATTAGTCTTTAATTGTAGAAGGTTTGTGAGTTAGAGACGAAATGAAGTGATGTCGTGAGAGTTCTCACTCCAGCAGCTAGATTCTCATATTCACTTTCATCAACAAACAAGAGATTTTGAACAACCTCCAGTGACGTTACCAAGTGTTTGAAGAGTAAAAGATTACCGTCTGATGAGTATTTTTGATGTGGTCTGAGCGACACTAGCGCAGTGTTTACCAGTAATTTTTTTTTTCTCTGCAGTTAATATGCCACTGCAGTTGAGAGTCTGGCGCTACATTCAATTTTTTTTCTTTCACAAAATGATAGTGACAGTCTGAAATTTCAGTGAAACACAATTGCGCGTTGCCGGTGTTATTGTTCTGTCTGTGCCTTGACCTACAGTTCAGTTCAGACACATACTCAGCAGAGGCATCCAATCAAAAACAAGAGGCAAACTTTTACTTTGCTGAAAGATGTCTGGGTCTTTTCACAGATGAATCACTGAGCATTGCAAGAAAACCTTGTATGACAGCCGTCTCATGTATTTCAAGGCTTTCCTATGCAAAAGGTTCCTTTTATCAAATATACTATAGAAGTATATTCCTGACTGTATAGTAGTAGTATTACTTCTAATTATTCAATGTCTATATAAAGTTCACATTATTTATAGACAAAAACTCTGCAAAATTGTTAACCATGTTCACCTCCCAGCTGTACACAATTGCAGATGTCATCGTCCTAGCACATCACCAACTGATGTCTACATGCCACAATACATATCACCTGCGTAGTGATGGGTAGATGAGGTTTCATGAAACAGTGTCCTGATTTTCAGAGGCCACCAGATGGCGCTGTCTGCTGTAACAGTTTGGACTTGAGCAACTCATTAAATGAAACCTCACATCATTTCTAAACCACGAGTGTCATATAGTGGCCTCTGAAAATGAGGAGACTGTTTGATGATACCTCATCTACCCATCAGTGCACCTATGGTTGATGGCAGCAGGTATGTGACACAATTATTTAGTAATTCAATGAAAGTACTAATCAACAACTGTCAAATGAGAACAAAATGTCAGAGTAAAAGTATCTAACAATTACAATAAATGTCTGTTTTTCTAGCCTCATAGACGCACTCACTGATCCTTTGCACAGTTTGCATTGGGATTGCCTCAATAATATACTTGAAATCCCGAGCAGTATACTTAAAAGTTATTTTTATTAAGTATACTTCAGTGTCCTACTTTTTTTGTTGTATTTTTCAGTTTTCAAAAATCAAGACAGAACATACATAGCACATCACAACAAACCCAACCAAAGGATAAAAATGTGCACTCCGCACACTCAGAAGTAGGAGATAAAGCATGATCCTGAAAGCATAAGTAAGTTACCACAGAAGAAAAAGTAAATAATGTTCAAAGGTGTCAAGAGTCGGCATTGTGCCATAATATACTGTACATAAAAAAAACCCCAAAACTTGTCTGTTCCACCTGTTCCAGCATTGCAGATTTCCTCCATGTAGAGGGTGTTTGAAAGTTCTATTAGCCATATGTCGGACCAAGGTGAAACTTGATTGTTTTGATTTCCCTACCTTATACTGGAGCCAGAGTGCTACGTTTAACTTAAGTTATGTAGTATGTCAAACGTCAACTTCATCAGTTTAGGTATACTCATAATAGAGTTGAATAAACTTCTTTTTGCTAAGGCTTAATAATAGGCTGAGGTATGAACGGCAATATGTGAGCCACTTATGTATGTTTAGAAATGATCCACAATAGCATTGGCCACATTGGCTCAGACGGGTGGATGTCGGCAGTTTCCTGTCAGGAGATGGTGGCTCTATGTGAAGACGCCACACCAAAGCCTCCTCCTGACGGCGTATGATCCGTGCTGAAAATGAACCTGGGGATAATGAAGCTATTTCAGGACACATTAGAAGACGATCCCTTGACTTGTGCTTCACCACTAAAGGAATAATCAGCTTCCTGAGATAAAGCTGAGGTAATCTATCACCGGACTGTAGGGTGTCGGAGTCTCCATGCCACGAGGGTACACAGCCCCCTTGTACTGCAAAAGAACAATCCATCATTTAACATGCTAACAAGGCGAGGGAATTTAACATCGGAGATAACAGAGGTGTTACGTTATCGGGTGTTCTCAGAGACTCGCTGAGTGCTGATGAGGGAGGCTCGCTTATCTTTGTCCGCAGGAAGACTGACCTGGTGACATCGAGGCATAGCAGCTTAGAAATCCACTTCCACGGCCAACACATCTTGCGTTTCAATAATGGGAAGATAAATACGCAAGGTCATTTTTCCGTTTGAGAAGTTTAGTTAAAAAGACCTCAGAGAGCTGGACTCTCATATCTTGCTTTACAGGCAGTGAAATGCAAAAGATAAATGGCTGTTCATTAGGTTGCACTACTGAGCTCAATTTATTTTCCTTTTCTTAAATCTCACGTGGGTTTCCAATGACGTTGCAAATGTGACTTGTTTTAGAGTTCATTATGCCTTTTAAGCTTTCTAGGCCAAGGTCCTCATGCACAAGGCCAACCCATCCTCACTCCTTTGGTGTATTATATTGACGTTGGGAAAGTGGAATATACAGTATACTGATGCCGAAAGCAGCTTTCAGTATTGCATGTTGACCAAATTAAAATTTCCCATGTAGCACTGCAGGCAGAGGAGTGTGGACAGTGCACATCGGCTGTGAGGTGCTAACTATAACCCCTTAGGTGGAAGTCTAAGTGCTGTCAGAAGGTCACAGTGACTGAATCACATAGCCTTTTGAGGGAGTTGTATCGCAATCAAAGTATTGTTTGGTACAGAACGAAATGAGCGGCATCCAATGAATTCCCTTATGCTCTGTTTCAATTGTAAGCCCAAAAAATTGTAAGCCCTTCTACAATGCCGCCTCCGTTTTCTTCTTTCGTGCAAGAGGCACATTACATAATAGATGGATTGCTAAAGATAGCGTATTCACAGAAAGGTGATTTATGCGCTTTTCAAGGCATAGTCTGCAGGAGCGAAAGGTGCGTGAAGAGCCATGCACATATCTGCGGTTCTGGGTACTTGCTAAGATGCTACAATGTACACTGCAGAGACATACGAACAATTAACACTGATGAAATACAATCCAAGAGTGAGGTTTCTTTCTAGCTTCGGAACGTGTATTATCAGTGTCAAATGTGAGGTTAATAACAAAAAAACGATGAAGAGGCCTATTCAAAATGAGGCTGTAGTAACAGGCAAAATGCACATCTTTGAAATCGATCACACTGGTTAACCTGACTGAACACACGGAATATTACAAAGTGGTTGTGGTTGGGTCCCAACACCCGTCGTCACTGAAGGACCTCACAGGCTGCCTTTGAGCTGAGCCTCCACATGTCCAAACCCTGACACCAATAGTTCTCATTGTGACTTAGCTGAAAGTTCAGAGGTTAATTGACTGGTGACCCTATGAAGCATGAACAACCCTGAGCTTGATGCTCAAAAATGGTGCCATCTGAAGAGATGACCCTGGTCTCCATCAGAGCACCAACCACCACCAATTTGAAGACCCTCATACTCAACAGTAAAATGGAAGATAAACATTTTCATCATAAATTCTGCAGTTCATGCCTCCCTTTGCTAAAACTTGCATGAGCTTCGGATATTATCAATACAGCAGGGGAGGTAATCGTTTCCCTCTTACCCTCAACAAACTTTACTTCTCCGGGATATTGATGTGAGCAGATAGGATTGCAACTGACCCATTTCAACTCCACCACGTTTGATCTCATGACCAAAGAATGTGCCAGTTCAAAAGAATCCAAGTGTTCTGTTCATGTTATAAGCACCACTCCGATGTGTAGAGATTATATATTCGATCACAATTTTATCATGTTTGAGATACTGAAATATGACCGAGGTGTGTTGGGAATATTACCGTTTATTAATACGACTATATCCGTTACCGTATACTGACAGGTTTTTAGGAAGAGGCAAAGTGAGTCATTGTTTTGAATTATTTGTCTATTTGACTCATGAGTAGTGATGGATAGTAGAGGAATCATGAACAGTGTGTCTTATCAATGGAGATTCACCAGTGCTAGTTTGGCAATAGTGCAATTTAACCAACAGCATTAGGTTCCAGAATTAAGTGTCTGTCTGTGTTGCTGCTGCACGAGGTGAGGTCCAAATCTGAGACTAGCACTGGCTTGTGTATGGATATTTGGTTGAAGCAAACAAAAAAAAATTATGGATGATCACAGTCATTGTTCTGTTTGATTTTATGTAGTTTGAAATCAAGCTTGTTTTGTTACTTGTGGTATGTTTACCATGAGGAAATATGTTCCTGGTGAATGATGCTGCTCACATGACCTTTGAACTTCACTCTCCGCTGTGGTCATAGATGTCTGAGGATTGACAGGCTTCACCTATGATATCTTTTCATGCTGTGAAAGCATAGATTTAATGTGAATGCACACCACATAAACCATTTCTTTTTCTTACTTTACTGCATACAGACTTTTAATGAGTACTGTGAATAACTTGATTTTCTTTTGATAATGACGCACAACTAAGCAAAATGTTATATCAATTACATCGTCTGCTGAACAAAATCAAATCATGATGAACATGCTTTGGTTGTGATGCATGGACTAATTTCTCTGTGTTTCTGTGTTGGAAGAGACACATCTCTTTTCCCTTCCTGCCTGCATTTCAAGGACAAAACAGCAATGAGTTGATGCATGCAGCAACCTGATCTATATTCTGGACAGATGGTGCGCTATAAAAGGAAAGTGATGGGCCTTTGTAAGTGTACCTGGCCCAATTTCTCCCAAAACTCCCTGAAAATTTGAACAAGAGAGACAACAGAAGAATACGTCTCAGGTGACTCCTCTCAGTACGAAGATGGTGTAAGAAAGTACGGCTTGATTTTAGGAAGTCCGACGAATTGGAGCTCAGTGCTTCGATATATAAACACTGAACTTTCAAAAAAAGTTCAGTGCGGAAACCTCGTTTCGGAAAAACCATCAGTCGATTCTGAAGGAAATTGACCCATTCTATGGACACTTTTGAAGACACCATACATTGCACAAGAGTCACAGAGCTTCTGTTTCATCTGTAATTCCTGTTAATTGGAGACAGTGATAACAATGTCAGTAATGATTCAAACCATTTATTTAGGGCAAGGAGCAGAAGAAAACAGGGACAACAAAGGTATTTTATGATCAGTGCAATATATACTGTAAATTCCCACACTATAAAGCAAGCCAGAATTTTAGCCCCACCCACTAAATTTAAGAAGGGAAATGGATCTTGTTCATCCATAAGCCACGTTCAGTCTGTAAGCTGGGTGCAGTGGTGCTGTCTGTGCCGTAGAAAGGTCAGTCGTGCACTCAGCTTAAAAATGCATGAAGATCATTTCTAGACTAGTTTGGAAAACTGGGTCCAGCATGGAGACTGACTTGTGAAACAAACTGGCCAATGTCCTGAACTTGAATCATGAACTCGCATCTTTTATTGACATTAAAGCACTTGAAATGCGTTGTTTTTGCCCATGTGTCCGAAGTTCCGACACCACGGCTGGTGTCAGCTGCTGATTCCTGTCTCTCGTCCTCCAGGACAAGCGACCTGTATTGGCGGAGCTGCGGACACACGGACGAAAACAGTGCATTTTGAGCGCTTTGAGGTCAATAAAACGCCTGTGATTACATCGCTTTGATGACGAGGCTCAATATTTTAGCAGCTTGATGCTCTTTAGCCTGTAAAAATCCATATATTTGCTGGTTACTTGCTGAGCCTCAGGGTTCAGACCCTGAGTAAACAGTTGCTGTTTATAGTTTGGAAATTACAGTACTGAAAAGCAAATCATTTGTCTGAAGAAGAATATGGCATATAATTATATGTACAGTAACCCAATTTTCAGGTATATATACGTTGTTCATACTACATACCAACGGTAAATTGTTTCTACTTCTAAATATCTTTGTACAATAGCGGTATCCTTCCGTTCATATAGGGATGACTGAAACAGCAAAGTCATTGGGTGTAGAACGGCATCGACCTGTCAGCTAACCTCGTTCCTGTCCTCACAGCAAAGATCTTTCACCAGAAAGGGCTGCAATAGTAGCAGGTTTTCGTACCAACCGATCAAGAGGACACCTCACCTATCAGGTGTTTTAGGACTGTCATCAGTTGATTGACAGTATGGTGCTGCTTGTTTTAGAGGACACTCAATTGGTGTGCTTGACAGGCTGGAACAAAAATCTGCCTTTCGAGGACCCGTTTGCCCACCTCTGGTCTAGACGGTACATTTAGTTAACTTCATGTTCCATCACCATCAGAAGCTGAGCTAAAAAGAGACTTGATTGTCTATTAGGTGGAATGTTGAATGGGGGCTGCAAGTGTATAAGAACCAACATGCTATTAAACGTACTGGATTCCAGCCACGTCCTACGCTTTATTTGTTGGCCAGCACTTGGGATTGATCTACTTTTATAGCATCCAACTTGGTCAGTCTAATTTCCCCTCCATATGCACATCCTAGATTTGTGGAGCAAACAAAGTGCCCCCCCCTTCCTACATTAAGATGTCTTGTTTGCTCGCAGCAGGGCCTTCAGGCAAGCAACCTGTCTGTGGCTAATGTCTTCTCAGACAGTCAGTGAACTCACCTAATTTCAGCCCCTCGGATCCTCACAGAATTGTATTGCCATTCTGTCCTGCGCGCAGCCTGCAGCACTTGTCCTCTAATGAGCAGGAGTTGAGAAGCAATCTGAGCTAAAGGCAGGGATGCCATTGTTCCCATGCGACAACCAATTTGCTCCAGATTCATCTTAATGTGGTGACCCTTGTTGGTGTGGATTAGTGATATAACCAGGGCTTAAAGTCCAGGACAGCACTGATTGATTGAGCTCAGGTAGATGTCGGGAAAAGAAATTCGCCCATTTGCGGCTTGCCACCTTATCTCTTGACGCCTTCTGCATCGTGTGACTGAGAAAGAAGGAACTGTTCTCCAAAGCTGTCCCTGACGGCAGTAACTGACTAAATGCTCCAGCTATGTGTTGATAGACTGACCTCAGGTCAGCCACAGAGGTACAAGGTCATCGTTGAGGAAGAGAAGTGGAGCCAGTGACAGAGAAAATGGCCGTCTTTTATCTTGTGAAGGTGAAACAGTGTTGGCAGGGACCAGAACACAACCCTGACACTGATGTATTGCTCCATCCAAGAAAAGTTTACAGGAGCACAAGGTGATAGTTTATGTTGTGTTAGGTTCCCAGTGACATTTGTGGAAGTAGCCCTGCATAACCAATACTAGGGGAGCTGGGATATGTACAGACGCAAGATCAGTTAGCAGGATCATTGTCTTACTGTCGACCTGACAGTAAAGAAAGTTATCCTAGGTCTGTCTGTTCATCCCTAAAATGGTATTGGTGATGGTACTGATGGTATTTAAATTGAATTCCCAGGAGACTATGATGCAGTGGCGGAGCTATGTGGTGGCCCACCCCTAGCCACCTGCACGCTGTGGCGGGCACGGGCAAACAGGTGAAGCGTCCAGGTTGGCATTTTTGGGTAAAAAAAAAAAAAAAAGAATCTGGATTGCTGAGCACTTTTCTTATGTGCTGCACTTGTGCTGGTTGGACAGATGGAAAAGGCCCATTTATGCCAATGTTATGTACTGATCGGGATCCCAGCATAGACTTCTGTCCATGCTCTGAGCTCTTTGCTCTGTATTTCTGCGCATGACGGAGCAGTACCACCGCAAACCATGCAGGACAGTGTTACAGGATACGTAGCTCTAATGACACAGAAAGAAGACATAACAATGGCTGAAATTGTCTGTGGCAATATATTTCACGGCCTCCTCCCCGACCACTGCCTCCTACCACGCTGCCTCAGTTTTTCACTTTAGTCGCCATGCTGGTTTTGGAGTTTGTTGTTGTCATACACTTTTTTACTCTGGGCTGCTCCCCCTGGTGGATATATTGGTGAACAGCAACGAAAAGAACACGTAGAAGCATGTGATCTGTGACGGAAACATTGTTTGAAACAGATGGGTACAATTTTGTATATAAAGGGTGCATAAATGGGTCTTAAGACAGCAGACACAGCCTGCGCATAGGTACAATGAGACAGTGCGTCACATGCAGGAAAACGGGCAGAGTCAAGGGACTGTTAACCTCTGGGTCAAAGGAGTAGGGAAAACGGGATCCATCTATAGCACACTACTCTTCAGACTAAAGCTGGACCCGAACGTGCACGTTTCATTCATGTTATTACAAATACAGACCTACAACTGTTACTTTTGCATCCATTTTTTTCCTTGTTTGTTGTGAAAGATAATGCTGCATAGAAATGCAGTTATTTAGAATATTAGAGTACATAATTGTTGATATTCTGTTGTTACGATTCTCTTAATTTTTTGCTTGCTAAATTTATATTGCATTTCTTCCACTTTTATTTGCTTAAGTAATTCTAGGTTTTGAAGTTACAAAACAAAGATTTCTGTGATGACAGGACAAAGAACAAATGATTACATTTTAGGAGCGACATTGTTGACAAGGTTGTTGTTTTTAAGACAACATTTACTAGTTAGTTAACATCGTAAACAACTTGAATACCTGTCAAGCTAACAACAAACTGGAGGTTAGGAGTTGACCCACAGAGGTCAACCAAACCCCTGGAATGGCATTATATATGCAACAAGTATGTACAAATAAAACTTGATTAAAATAAATGTGACTGGTGATACTTCATCAAAGGTCGGTTAAAATTTCCATTCCATGCAACGCTGAGTTATTCAAGATAAGTGACCTTGAAAATAAATCCGATTTCGACCTCTGGATATCAAGTTAAGAAGCCCTGATTTGGTCCTTTGTTCTCAAATCCCAAACAAATCCCAGCTCTGCTGACTTTTTTCTGGCAGCCAGCTCCCGTCCAATCTGTCCCAACTGAAGGCAAACAAGCTTGAAGAAAAGACAGGGGAGAAGATTTGGGAGATGAAAGCCGCTGCGCGCAGAGAAAGACAGATGACATAACAGCATTTGATCAAGAATATTTGTTCCCAGATCATTGCGACGCTAGAGACCACGCTGTCTGATCTTTATTTTAAAATATCTTCTAAACCTCTGACAGAGAAACCAAAGAACATGGCTCGATCAACACTTTAAAGACACTGGTGGGAAAGAACATTGGATTTTGATCAATATTCCAATTACAGTGGTAGAGCAGAGGAAGATGGTGAAGAAAACTGCAAAAACTTTGTTGAACTTCATTTAAAGCCCGCAGGAGCCCCAAGCAGTTGTTCATGGTGGATTCATCATCGATCTTCGGAGGTTCCTGTTCCTATTATATTTAACAGGAGCCACAACAATTGAGGTTATGAAACATTGTGATAAGTATCATGTCGGACATCTTTATAGAAGCACGAATGAAGCTACTGCCCTCAGTGCCAAGTTGAGGCGTCTTTTGCTAGTTAGTTAAAATGGACATGAAAGGTAGTGTAGAAAAAAGTGTAGCTGATTCTACTCGGTAAATCTGCCCTGAACAGGTCAGACTCTCATTAGTTGGATTAACCTCTTAGGAACGTTTCTTGAGTTACAGTTTTTGCAATTTCAGATAGGAATTACTTAGAAGGAGCAATAACTGGACTTTGTCTTGTTTGTGGATTATTATTATTATTATTATTATTATTATTATTATTATTATTATTATTATTATTATACAATGCTTTTGTCAATAATAATTATATTGTAACTAATATAGGTGAGATTTCCATGTCATGCTGGAGACTTCTTTGTACATATTTCATGTACACTGGATGTTGTTGCACGAGTCTCATGCCTTTGAATTTGCTTGCATACCTTCCTACTATTTTCTCCCTCGCTCTCGCTCTAATGTGGTACTGTCACTACAGGACGGTGCGGGTCCCTAAATGTGGCTCATCAATCGGCATTTTAAAAAACAAAATAATGTGGCAGTGACTGACAAAAATGTCATCTGCATGGGGAACCTAAACTCCTTTAATATCAATCTGAGCAACATTTGAGGGCCTGGTTATGAAAAAGATTTGGGGTTAAAAAAAAAAAAAAAGTCAGAAAACAACCCCCTGGTGGAGGAGATACACAGTAGGAGCTATAAGCGAATTAGATGGTTAACCGTCCCTGAAGAGTAATATCTGTGCCCTGATGGAGACTATACATTGGGACAGAAAGTGATGGCAGCGGTCGGCAGTGCTGCTTCTGTGTGTAGTGACAGTGCATCCATTCACCATGACAGCTCCATAACAAGCACATTCTGGAGTCCATTCATGATCTAAACACTGTGGTGGAGGTAGCAGGAATGTAAAAACGAAACTCAGAAATAGCGGCATATACAGAGGGAGAAAAATGCAAATAGGATGCTGCCTGGTGACGTCATAAAATACGTGCTGGATGAGTGACTTTACTCCCTTCCCAGGGTCTGGGTCACACTGATGATTCTCCTGTTTCTGTATCCCTTCTTCGCAAACAGTTTCCAAGCTACTGCCTCTCAAAATAGTGATATCAAAGTTGAATATTTCAACACGGAGGCTGCTGCCCACCAAGCCATTGCGATGCTTTGCGTCCCATCCAGACACCTTACACGCCATGTGTCATGTGGTTCAGCACGTTTACGTGACAACTCAGAGTTATTGCGTTAGTCTGGCTAAGATCTGACTTTTAAAATGCATGTTAACGGGTTAGTCCGACGACTGGAGAGAAATTGGAATAGCTGGACGAAGCTAGCATGTAGCCGAGTCGCTGAACTATGTCTGGAGTGCGTAATGCGCAGCTGCACGAGTGAACAAACACATAGACTAATCACGGTCTAATGATGTGTAATAACCTTCTATACAATGGAGAAGTCGTGTGTGTAACCTGATGCGGAGTGTGTGTTAGCCGATATCTGCGGTGAACGCATGACAAACCTGATATCAGCTGTGTTTTGGAACATGCGATGACGGTTAGCTGTTAACATGGTCGCTAAGCTATATGAAGCTCACTGCGTTCTTTAGTTACTCCATATATATCATTCTGTTGATACAGAAGAGAAAATATTTTATTTTATTCAGAAACTTGCAAGATTTATTCCAAAACCTGCTGAAGGAAACACGTTTGACGGAGATGACAGCTCCATGACGTGTATGGCGAAATGCTGGTTCTGGACCTCTGAAGTTAAACTCCTCTATGGCCCTAGGAACCTGAAGGACTGAAGATCTCACGGCGCCACCATTCGTCACGGTGGTGAACTGCTCATAGTTCAATTTTCATCGCACTGCATGTGAATCGGTAGAACATGACACAGTTGGACTTGAGATGCTGCTAACCCTTAGGCTCTGCAAGGAACCACAATCAATGTGTCTGAAGGAACTTGGGTGGAGCCATTTGGCACAGACCATGCTTCCACTGCTTTGCCCCATGGCAGCTGTGTGATGTAGCTTCTCATCTCTGGAGTGACGGTGGTATGAGTGAATAATGGTGGCATCAACGTGAGCCATGCTTATTAGTATTATCGCACCATCGTCACCCACACCTGCAGAAAATTAGGGAAGGGCGGTGGCTGCTTGTCAACCTTTGCAGGAGGAAGTCAATAGCTCGTGCTCTGACTGATGTTGTTTGCCTGCCCTCAGAAACACCTGCCAGCACATCTGTACCCCCGGCACCACATCCTTGATGGCCCAGCCATTTCACAGGCATTATTTAAAAGCCACTGTGTAATGGAAAATGTTGGATGTTGGTCTGAGGCGGAGCAATAGCAAATCCTGATCATGCTGCTTAGCTCAACAAAAGTCTGGGAAACATGCAACACGTGGAAGAGCATTATTGACTTCCCTGGCTCCGGCGTGGATGAGAACGCCTTTTGAAGTGTGGAATGGAATTGGACAACAGAGGTGGAGCACAATGAAAGCTAATGTGTGTTTGTGCTGCATTTGCTCCACTGAGGGAGAGTCTGCTTATTATTCAGGAGGACTGTGGCCTTGTGTCGAGGAGGACCGGATGACTGGCATCAAACACAAATGGCATACTAATGAACCCAAACACAGCTCTCTCATGGTCAGACTAAAACAACTGACAGTAGAACACATGGTGGTGAGAGTAACCCAGCAGAGCTGCATGACAAGGGCCAGGTCTCATCAACATGCCGGTGAATTGTTTTACATGAAGCAGCTCTGGTGCCGTGGAAACCTTCCACTGCAAGTCATTAGAGGCGAAGCCTTTTAGCCACTTTTCTTTCCACCAAAACACCTACCTGTCTAATTAAAGGGAAGGAAGTAGCATGAGCTGGCAGAGTGGCTAATGTGAAGTCCTGTGGGAGGCATCTCTGTGCAGCTGACCAGATGTGCCTCTGCTTCATCCTCTTTTGTCTTTGGCCGGACCAGTGACTTATTTTGCCTCACAGCGTAAATAGCAGATCTAAGCCATCCAGTGGCTCAGAAGAGGGGCATAATAAAAAGTAACACGCCTCGGAGATATCGCTATACAAGCCCTGCGAAAAAAGTTCATTTTATTCTCAGCTTTAGAAGACATCGAGTTGCTTTCATCTGACTGTTTCAACTCTGAAGTAAACCCCTATACCTTTGAATAACTTTGGATAAATGCTATAACCAAAGGTAGCGGTGGATGGAGCAACAAAAAAGTGTTGCACAGTGTTGAAGTGGAGGGAGATCGCTACTATTTTAAGTCCTCCAAAGATGTTGGGGCTAGTCTGCTACAAAGACAAAACATAGTTAAATCTGTCAAGAAGCACTCCTAATTTACAATGTATTCAGAATTATGAAGACAGGCACGTTTTTTTTACTGCTACAAAAGCAAATGCAAAGACAGATGACCAGTGAAGACTGAGTAATTTAAGATATAAGAACAGTTATTTTCAGACTTGGGCATGAAGTAGCTGAGCTGTTCTCCTTCAAACTCAAAGACTGATGCAGATATCAGCTGCCAGCATTTCATGTTGACGGCATTGCATGTTATTAGGCCCATTTATGCTCAATGTTGGGTACAGATCTTGATAAGGACGGAGCAATGAAAGTATTGTTTGGTATCAAACAAACATGGTTTGCAATGGACGGCTACAACTTCATATGTAAAGGGACCATGAATGGGCCTCTCGGCTTTCAGCTGAATCATATGCTCCGCTCTTCACGGCACAGCCTGACGCTGTGGGCAGGCATCACATAGACAGAAGATTTTGGGGTTAGGTTACGTGCTTTACTCACAGCGCCTCCTTGAAAATGGAGAAGTAATGAGAGAGCCACGCGAGGGGCCCTCACCTGTTCATTTGGAAGGTCATGCGGGAGAGTAAACACTGCTAACGTCAACGTGCATCACAGAGGCCAATGAATTATATCCTTCTGTCTTTGTAAAGTCAGTTTGGCTTGTTCGTTACAAAGTCATGAAAACAAATTGAATGTGCAAGAAAGAAATTTTAGTTTTAACAATTTTAGTTTGATTCACTTGTGAAGTTTGACATAGGACTTTAGGACTGGCAATATTTTAAGCTGCTGTATGTAACTGGACTGCCTCAGATTGTATCGCATTTCTGTGTTTTTAAACGATAAACTCAATATTCAACTCAATGTTTTCATGAGCTAATTAGCTGTAAGTCCATCTTTTCATCATTCTGGCCATCGGCTGTCATTTCCGAGTGATTCTAGGACATAGAACAAGCAATGGCATCACATCCCAAGAATTCATTGTTTCTGCATATTTATGTGTAAGTAAAATTGTAAAAACAAAATAAAGACTGGGTGAAGTATGTGTCGATGCTCAGTCTGATGTGAAAGTGGGAGCTGGGCCGAGTTCACACACTCACAATTCAGGCTTGACATTCAGTATCTTTGGCAAGGTACGAACTGTAACTGACTGAAGATGATTAGATGGTTTTAGATCGCACACACAGTACATATTTTTCTATAACTTGACAGCTGCACTTAGTGTGACAAGAAAGTGAAGATGTGTTGGCTTAGTTGCATCCCATACTTACTCCCAATTGACATGGGGGAATTGGATTGTTGTGTCCTATACTGACACCAAAGGCAGACTTCAGCGTGCATTAAGTTTTCAATTGAAGCACATGCTCCGCCTCCTGTGATGTCAAAATGTAGATGTTACTCCTGTCATTGTTTCTCATTGTTTACCATTTCAAATATTTGATGGTCCACACACCGAGAGTAGACTGAATGCTCGCTGCCGCTCTGTGGTGCCATCAACTCCGGACAGTTTCTTAGGTTGCTGTCACAAGACTCCAACGCGCTACTGATTAGTGAAGCATAGAGGTTTCATGATACAGTATTGAAGAGTAGTTGAGGGTTCATGAACCATTGTCCTGAATTTCAGAAGCCAGAGTCCAAACATTTTACAGTCTGCTGTAAAATGTTGGGACATGAACAACTAATTCAATAAAACCTCACATCTGAACCAAGAGTGCCATCTAGTGGCCTCTGAAAATTAGAACAGTTTCATCAACCCTGCACTACTGTTTCATGATACCTCATCTACCCGTCACAACTACTGACCAATGCCAAAGCAACTTCTTCTTCTCTATTTCATTTAAAAAGTTTTCAGTTTAAATCTTGTATGTTTGTTCGACTGTTAGCTGTTATTATATAGAAATAAACTATAAGGCATTTCGACAAAATGTGGAGAAGTTTGAATGAAGCCAAACAGTTCAATGAGACGGCAGAAGTGTGTTTGTTTTCTCCCCGCAAACATGTGCAGCTCCACAGAGACCACTGACATAGCTGTAGGGTTGCCAGGCGGCAGAAACACAGATGTTTCCCTAAAATCACTCAGGAGGTTCATCAGCCCTCAAAGACTGCACGAATAATTAAATCCTGCAGCTGACAGAAGTCAAAACAAGAACACCTCTCATGTTTTAATGTAGCAGACACTCCGGTGGTATTGTGGTGGCTGATAGAAATGTAGGTAGAGATCAAATCTATGGCTCTAAAACTATCTTTTAAATCAGTACTGCATGATACCACGTCAATGCTGAGTGTGCACAGCTGGGTTTCTAACGTCGGCACAGTCAGTTGGCTTCAAAGGGATGTGATTAAAGTTTGCAAGATACAAAGGGAGAAGCAAATATTCACATCCCATATGAAGCCTGTTTGAACACATTTTCACTTTAGACATTAACATCAAAACCAAGAGTTATTTGGTGATAATTAGAGTTGGTTTTGATAGTGATGGCAGATCACAGGTTTGTTGGTGAATAAATGAAAGGGCTTTTCCCCAAGAACTACTGAAGTCCACATTCATGAAAAACGAGGCCAGATGTAATCCAATTGGCTTCCACAAACATTACTGCTGAAGAAACCCATTCTGTTCCTAATAACCACTGTGCTCTGTGCTGTATTCACTACTGCCCATATTGTCCAGGGGTGATGGGTCGATGAAGTGTCATGAAACAGTGTTGCAGTGTTGATGATGCAGTGTCCTAATTCTCAGAGGCCACTAGATGGCGCTATTGGTAGAGATATGCTGTGACGTTTCATTGAATGAGTTGTTCAAGTCCAAACATTTTACAGCAGACAGCGCCATCTGGTGGCCTCTGAAAATCAGGACACTGTGTCACGAAACCTCATTCCAACTTGCAATAGATGTGAATAGTTGTCTAGGATTCAATGTTTTTGTCGTTGATTATTATTTATTTCTCTATATATAAACTTTAAAAAATATATCCTAACAACATCCAACAGCTGTTAGTATTTCTTAATAACAGATTTGTACAAATTCTGCAAACATATCATCCCTAAGTGCAACATTTCTTTTGCCTCAAATTCAGTTACAGTCACACGGATGCGCTCAACTCGTAAAAAATTGGGTTGGTACCAAATTGGGTACCCATCCCTTCCATGAGATTGTTCAGACATAAAACACACCACATCAATTCTATGGGGTTAGGTTCGTCGGACAGCCAATTCCCATTGAATCCCAAAGCAAACAGCTCGATCAGAAGTTGCCGTGTACATGCACTGCGATATGCGTCTGCTCTGAGAGTCCCGGGGTGACCACTTCACTGTTTTGATTATTCTGCTATAGTGATCGCACAATGTTGCCTGTAAATTATTTTTCATACATAGACTTATAAACTTACATATGTGTTCACATTTTTAAGTAGTGTAAATCCCACGTCCTAAACGCAGACACTAGTGGTTTTCCAGCAACTTATTTATTTGAGGCTTATTCTCCAAATTCACCATGAAAACTAAACAGAAAAGTCAACACAAATAACGCAAATATGACAGACGGTCACATACACAGTCTGTGAAAAGTTTGAGACAAGAGAATACAAATACCTTGTTGTCTGCACGCTACTTTCTTGCTTTCGGAAAAACACTCGACTTGACACCAGTGTAGCCCAGAAACGCACATTTTCTGCCTTGTCATCTATGCCGTCACACGAGAACTCACGTGACCGCCAAACAACAAACAAAATCAAATTACATTTTTAAACTTAAATACTAAATCCAAATGATAAACAAATGCCACAAAACAAGAAAACAAAATAAAAAACAAGCAATGCAAAGTCGGGATGCAGCAAATTCAAAATGTGTGGCAAAAGCCAAATAAAATTTAAAATTCTTGGCTGAATATTGAATAATACTGAATATAGTGAATATAGTGTTTTTAACTATTTTCTTACATAAACAGTCAAGAGCATATGTACTTACATGTTTGTCAAAGAAAGGTACTGTTTTGCTCTTTGAATCTTTTTGACATTTAAAAAAAAATAATTCAGACTTTGCTTTTCAGATCTTAATAATAGTTAAAAAAAAATACAGCAACACAATTTTCCATTATATAATAGACTGGTAATGTAAACAAAAGGCTCTAGTTAAGGGGTCGGGAACCTTTCTGACTAAGAGAGCCGAGAAACCCTCATATTTTTTCATATGTATTGCAGTAATAAAGTTCACATGCACCAGGTTGATCCCACACGCTGATATCTATTGCGATCTAGTGATACTGAACACTCTATTATGAGACTACAGTGCCGCATGTCCGACTAATGATAACGTTATGTTGGGCAGAGCAGCATTGGTCCCATCACTGTCAATAACAAACTCAGTAACAGTGACCTAAACAGTTCCCATGATGCTGTGCAGTCAGTCAATCAATCACAGTGGTCGATCGCTACAACATGGTTGTGCCTCCATAGCTGGTCAGCAGAGCATTGCTGCGCTCCCAAGAGAAGTGGAAAAAAAGAAGTAGTCAGAAGACATATGGACAAAAACAGCACATTTTAGCACTTTAATGTCAACAAAACACCTGTACTTTCATTGGTCTGATATGACGTGGCACAATCTAAGCAGCATGAAACGCGTTTGCCTGTAAAATTCCACCATATAGACTGTGATTTGTTGACTGGACTGCAGAGCATCACGGGAAGTCACCGTTACTGAGCTTGCTGTTAAGGGTGATGGCACCTCACATGCTACCCCATGTAAAAGAGTCAAGCTCCAAGCTCTAATGTCAGTCAGTCATTGAAAGAGCCACATTTGGCTCACGACGTATACGTTCCTGACCCCTGCTCTAGATAGTATGGTAAATGGCTCTTACTTATGTGCAGGAGCACGGCTCGAACTGGCCACTTCTCAGTCACAGAATCCCAAAGTCCCAGCACTCCACCATCTGAGCTACGCCCCCCTCTGTAGCATCCATTGCACACTGCAATTCTATTCTCGCTCTTGCGTACGGAGAACTGAAAAGTTCGTGACTTTCCACCAACTTGATACTTGACACCGCAAACAAAGAAATAATAAACAAAGATGAAACTTGTGGGACATGCGTCGCAAATTCTAAATCCGTGTTGAACCGCACCTGTTCGGTCTCCAGCCGACCTGGCAGTGAGCAGGGGGGGCGGTGTTGTCACCGAAAAAGTGGGGGATTGAGTTGCCACATTTTTATGGCGCTTCTGACAAAGGTGGAGTGGGTTGCCATCATTTCGTCAGTGGTCTTGTAGAGCTATTTTCACGTCCGCCATGCAATTTTGAATATAAAAAACACATTCTCTAATTTGAACTGCTCCCAAAGTTTTGTTCTGGTTTAGATTGACTTGACGTATCGACCAGTGTTCCACAGATGTCTTTATTTCTCATGCCAAGTAGCCATAACAGGACATATACACAACCACGTGTCAAATCACATCTCAAACATTTCTCTTATAGAATATAAAATAAAATATAAGAAAACAGCGACAAACCCAAGTACATGCCTTAAATTGCTCCCATATATACTGTATATACATACAAGAAATAAAAACATTCAGACAAACTCTAAATGATGTTACACTTGTGTGTCTTTTTTTTCAAAGCATGTTTGATCAGATAGGACCTGTATATGTCTGCGTTTATTAGCTGGGTAGCAACACTCGGAGACAAGTGTTAGTGGTTCTGTTACACTGCCACGGTTTCCTTTGGATGTCTTTCTTGTCCCAATCAGATGAGAGGGTGACGCAGGACTTGTCAGAGTAGAGATCATAGTGAAGCCTAATTGCTCTGCACACACTTTCTCTGTAATTCACTTCTAATTTTATAACACTATACCCAGAATTTAAAACTTTACTGCTTTCATCACAACACACGGTCCTCATTTTTACGGGTGCAATGAACAACCAATGAGCCATTTTGGGCTCCAACTACTTTTATATTCCATTGCTCTCATCACATTCCAAAGGAGGGGTTTTTATGTACTCATTATATGTGACCCAGTGTTCTGTCTGTGATGTTGGATACTCCATCATATTATTTGTGAATGTCACTTTAAATCTAGTTCTACATCAATCAAACCAGAAACAGCTTTTGTGACCTCACTGTAGGTGGATCCTTGACGCACCATTAGAATGTAGGTTAAAATGAGGAGAATTGGCGAAGCGTCGCGCCATAGCTGGATGTTCTAATGGTGCCAGTGAGCACAGAAGCTGTTGTTCTAAACAAAAGATCAAGAGCGTTGTCAGAAATGGGTGAAGCAAGTTTAAAGAATGAGGGACGAGTGGCAGCCATCTTGGCTGCTTTGCAGGATTATTTTGCCCAAGCAATAAAAGCAACCCATCAAAACAGCAGAGAAGCTAAACATGGGTGAGGAGGCCTCAACACTTGCCGGTAAAAGACCCAGTCAGTCACCCAAACGGGCTTTACATTCCATTTATATTAGCTTTCAGTGTTGCTGTCCGTCTCTGATCCGTTCAGACACTACATCCTCTCACAACAGTCTGAGTTGCCGCTTCCGCAACGACGTGGTTAGAATCAAAACAAGTCCCTGGTTTATATGAAGCTGCTCTTCTTCCTCAAAAACCGTTGACAAATCCCACATTATTGGCTGATATTGTTGCTAGTTCCACCGCTTCAGATCACAGCGCACCAGTGCTTGGTGCCTCCAAAGATGCCATAAGATGGTGCCAGCATTTGACCATGTCAGGACCACTAAGTATTTTACAGTAGTATATGAAAACCAAATTCCAATGAATTGTTTTCTATACAGGGAATAAAAACTCAATACTTCTGTAGTCTAATTAGTTGATGCTGGTGTTGGAGACACTTTTGAGTATGGAAAACATGTAAGCCTGTAATGGGGTGGTGTTTTATGTTGTCGTTTCATGATCATTTATTTTCAAACAAATGAATCAGAGTGGACAGGGTGTGGTTTCAGTGGCCATACAGTTCATTAGTGATGGGTAGATGAGGTTTCATGACACAGTGCTGAAGTATCACAAATAGTATTTGTTCATAAATACATCAAATATGTATCATGAGCAAAATATCAAAACCATTTGTCATGTGCTGTCTAGATCAACACTCTAAACAAGAGAAGTTGGTGTGAAAACGCTTGTCACCATTCTGACAGTGACCAGACGCTGGTTGGTTATTTTTCCCTTTTCTGTTCACCAGACTGCCTGAGTGTTTTGCTTTGTCAGAAACAACAGAACAGCTGCCTTCCAAGTTGGACTCATGCCAGATAAGAAAACAAAAGTTTGGTCTTTTTATGTTTATGGGGCTAAATGTACTTGAATGAAAATGTTTTATTTCCGCAGCTTTGTTGCGTGAAAGGGGTAAAGACATCATCACACTTTTACTTATTTACCACGAAACTCATCAACAAAACTCTTGTTGTAGTTTAAGCATTTTAATATAATGTCTAGACCACCCATCCTACTTGGAAAATAATACACCATCCACCATCATGTGTCTCAATGTAGCTTATGGCCCACTTACGCTTTCTTTATGTACGAAAATGTACCCATCCATTTTAAATGATGTTACCATCAGTGATCACATGCTTGCACGCATTCTCTGGATTGGTATTGCTGTTCACCAATATATCCAACACCAACCAAGTATAATGTAGCGCTTGCACAAAAGAGGAAAACTGTTCCGTTAAATATATTGCTACTGGAGGACAGAGACATTTTTTCGAATTGTTATCATGTCTCATGAGAGCTATATATCATTGCCCGCTCGGTTTCCAGTGGTACTGCTCTGGTCCCTATCCGTGAGCGTTATGGAAATGTAGTGAAATATGCACGAGGTGAACGCAGAGCACGGACGGAAGGATCCAGACCCGTGTTAAACGTAATGAGTGCTAAAAACAAATTTAACCTGTGATATCGTAATTATTGTGTCCCATACACTTTGCGTCTTGTTTTTTTTACCAGTGTCACATCTTCCTCTTGACCCAGAAATGGTTTCTAAACATGTTTTCAAATCTATATGTGACATCTCAAAGGGGTTTCATGTTTCCCTGAATCCATTTGTAAATCATCACTTGATGTTGTCAGCTCCTTAAATGGATATAGAGGAGATTGCGTTTTAATTGCACACAATTCAGGGGACCATACAGCTCGGAAATTGTGGGCTGCCAAAGCACAGGGTAATTAAAAGAAAAATAAAACATGATGGTCTCCAATAAGCTTTGCTCTTAATGAACAAAAAGACTAATGAATTGCAGTGTGTCACTGAACACACTCGCACTGAATAATAGATGAGCCCAGGAGAGAAGCCGGCATGGAGAGTAATATGCCATTAAATAAGTCACAGGCTCATTTGACATGACTCCATCGAAGGATTTTTGTCGTCTGTTATAATCAGATAATGAAAATATGGTTATAGATTCTGACGTTGTTCTCTTTTCATGCATCTAAAGCAGGAGCAGATGCCCATGCAGACGTAATAAAGAGCACTTTAGTGCCAACAACATTGGATGGGTGCATGATGAAAACGTGGGAACAATTACAACCATGAGTTAATAACTTATTCATATGTGCATTCGCAACATATTAGCCTGTAATGAATCATTATAAAGTACTGATTACCATCTTGTTAAGCCTATATTGCTCACTGAAAATTCACTCAGATGGAAGCAAACACCATAATTACAGATTATTAAGTGTTAATAGGCAAGCTGTTAGGTTAATAATAACTAATGTGCCATAAATTCAGGACTATAGAGCGTACCAGAATATTTAGTCTTGTCCCTGCATAAGCCGCACCGGTCTATTAGTAGGTGCTGTTTGCACCGTAGAAAGGTCAGTGGTGCACCCGGCTTAAAAATGCATGAGGATCACTTCTAAACTAGTTGTGTACGGGGTCCAGCATAGAGACTGACTGATGAAACAAACTGGGCTGAACTTGAATCATGAACTCCTCACAGATTGACATGAAAATGCTGCCCTGAAAAATATATAGTATATCAGTGGCGGGCCGTGCATTTTACACCGAGGCCTTCAGTCCAGTACATCGCCCCCGTGGCGGAAGCCCTGTTGTATTCTTGTTTGCACAGTCTCAGTTTCATATCAGAAAGACTCCAACCAGACGGCCACAGCTTGCCAACAGCGGCTCAAGAAACATGCCAGAGTAGAATCCCAGTTCTGCGCCAGTGCGGCCCGTTATTAACATGATAAACACGAACAAAATAAATATCTCAAACATTTGCACTCACCGAGCGCTAAGCCTGCGGTGGCCGCCTGATTGGAAATGGCGAACTTTCTCCGCCAGGTTATCTCGCCGGTGTGGATGCCGGGGAAATCCAGGGGCGGAGAACAGTGTGATACATGCTGGAATGTCACCAAACATCTGTGGTTTCATCGCTCTGAAGCTAGTTTGCCCATAAATATCCTCATATGTTTAAGCCACAGGCTTCCGAGAGCGAAAAACGAGTAGCGGTTAGTCCTGAAATGACGGGATGTCATGGGATTCTTTTATGACATGAATCCCATGACACTCCTCATCGACACTCCTCAATCGTACTGTGTGGTCACGATTCTCATGTGATCGCGTGGTTGACAACCACTTGGCGCCGCACCGCTTCCATGTTCCAGGTGGAAAGTGAAAACTCAACTCCTTCCGCCACTGTACCTGGTGGAAATCCACGGTAACCATGTTCAATGTCGCTTTGCAATATTGTCCGTGTCTTTTGAACAGTTTCTTCCTGCCAAATCTGTGGTAAATCAATATACTTTTTACAAATACCAAGTCAGATTGTCAGTGATCAATAACTTCACTTCCAAAGTCACAAAAACAATGAGTCCCCCTCCAAAAAAAAACCACTGTGTGAACAAACAGTTTGCAAACCTTTATCAAATCAGCCCCACTGAGAGGAATGAGGAGTACCTTATTCCTAGTTTGGTCCCTTTAGCTGCAAGTTGTGTGAATATGATTCTGTGCCATTACATGCTCACAGCACTTAGAAACCAGGCTGTCAGAGGGAATAACTCTTGTAGAAAAGTTTGGAGAAAAAGTCAGGGAGGTCAGATGATTTGGACGAGAGACAAAGACTGGACGTGGAGGTACCCGTGAAAGTAAAACAATCAATGAGGTTTATGGATGTGATAAATGAGGACATAAAGGGGGCATAGAGAGGATGCACCGGCTAACGTCAAGTCAGGCTGACAAATAATTCCTGCCTTTGTTCTCATGAATCCACCAAGCTTTTTCTGTGCCTCTTCTCTCAGCAAAAAAGATGTGTATCATTATCCCAATAGTCTTTAACTACTACTACTACGACTACACTATACATGTTCAAAAGTGAAGCAACAACGGATGTTGGTTTTCAATACTGATATGTATCTTTATTATCACATTTCATGCTCAAAAGTGTTGCCCTTATGCCAGTTTCCAAGCATTAAAACTCAAAAAGAAGCAACTCTTTACCTGCAATTCAGATGCTCATTTACTTTTTATTTCACAAAATGGATCATTTGATATCTGACTGGGCTCTTTGTGCTTGTCTGTGGCACTTCTGTGTGGTCCTGCTGCATCCTGTTGCTTCCATCACTGTTCCCAATTGCAGCTTTCCCGTGGGTGTTTGCAGATATCTTCTCTCCAGTTAAGTAGACTTGGCTCAGACACTCACTCTCCTCACCACTCGTCTTACAAGTCCAGAGTTGAGAAGCAGCCAAATATGAGCACCGTGCTGCAGTATCGAGTTTGCAGAAGATTTCACTTCCACATTGTATTCCATTAAATAGCTCACATCCGTGACATAATGGTGCAGACCCAAAGTAAACTCTCACACATCTTTTCATGCTAAAGTGGACCTGAGGTGAGCACTCTTCTGCTAAAAGAATTAGCAGAGCTTGCAGCCTACCCTCACTAGAAGCTGTATTGAATTGAAAAATGCATGGTGTTTGTGACGACTGAACATGTTCTGATGGCTGAGCTTCGATAACATCTCATCATGGATGTCAAGAGTCTAGTCACTGGGCAGTCGGTATGTTTTAGGGAGCAACAACCACTCTGCTGCCACCAATATGGTCCACAGACAGGAAACTGGCATGGTCACTGGAGATACAGCGTGCAAACAATCAAAGTAGGCTGTTACACTTGTGACACTCGGAATATTATAATGTTAATAGAGACGGTGTGATGACATGTTGTGACACAGCATTGCAGGGTTGATGCGGTTTCATGAAACTGTGTTGTGATTTTCAGAGGCCACCAGATGGCACTGTCTGCTGTAAAATGTTTGACAACTGAATCAATAACCAATTGTAAACCAAGAACACCATCTAGTGGCCTCCGGAATGCATCATTGATTCTTCATCTACACATCACTAAATCCTAATATAGTTCACACTGTTGACATAATTTACCGGAATATAATTCTTCCAACAGAACTATCTCTGAAAAAGATGCAACATATAGAGCCAATTTCAGAAGTTACACCAACCACATTTCTAGTTCTACGTCTTTAATGCAAAAATTTGACTTGAAAATAGAACAAATATTAAAGTGGTTGTTAATGATTATGACTTTGACTCTTCCCGACCATTCTCATCTTTTTAGCACATCCCAGAGGGTCATGTCCGCTGTCAGTCCTTTTAATGTAATGCTATTTATTTTGATCTTATTGAAAACATCAAACCGAATAACAAGACCACTTGTACTTCTTACAACCAAATACTATTTAAAGTGATCCAAATGAAATATATCAATACTACAACTGAAGGGATCTACACAAACGGTGCGTTTACCTGTCTAATGCTAAGGTGTAGCATGGTGTAGGATGCCCTGAGAGGCATGAGGAGGAGTGGGAGGGGCCACAGCGCAGAGCAACACGTTATGACTGACGACAGCTAACCCTAATATATATACACAGTATACTATATCTCGAATAATTCAGCCCCCGCAATACTACTGCCAGGACCTGTTCTGGCACCTTGTCATTGCACATCAACGGCTCTGTATATTTCAAAATACACTCTATATAAACACACAATCATGGGCACTGTGATGTGCATTTTTATTATTATTGAATCAAATACAATCGAATCGGCACCCAAGTATCAGGAAAATATTGATACCAGGTCCCCTAGAGTTATTGCATTTCCTTACGGAACAAACTAACCTAGTACCTTGTGATAAGTGCACTTAGTGGCCAAGGACAGGCGTTAATTCCGATTTTTCAAAATCCTCGAAAGTCAATGACATGTCAGAGTAATTATATTCGGAAGCGTTTGTCATCTTTCCACCAGGATTATTCACCCCAATTCCTCCCAGAACTGAAATCATCCCGCTGAAGTGGGAGCCGCAGCCTTTCATCTGTAATTTGCTCTCAGCGGAGCGAAAGGTCCCCTCCGTCTCACCCCGATGGCCATTCATTGTTGGCACCTCCACGTCGCAACCGGCTCCGCCTCGCCACTGCTTACTGATCAGCATCTATTTGCGTTCGTACTGACCCTCTTTATTCCACGCAGTGTGTCATTTCCGCTCATCTGCTGCACTACAAAAGCAAGGACACAGAAACAAAAAGAAAATTGGTTCTGCTTTCATGAATAGTGATAATTCGCTGTTGTTGTTTATGCAGCAAACAAATTGCTCCTTTGAGTGATGATCACATTTCCATATATTAATACCAGTGATTGTCGCGCCGTCTCTACTTCCTGCGTCACTCGACGCGTTTGAAATGCAAATATCAAAAGAAGCCAAGAAAACAGTGCTTATCCAATTCCGTCCTGTAAATGGAAACAGATAAGTGCGCAGCCTCTGAGCAGGGCTGATAGGAGCAAGCTTTTGAACCTCCATCATTGTGGCATGCGGTGAGCTGCAGATCGCACAGTCCCAGCATCTGTAACCCCAACGTGATGGATTCACAGCGGGGTCCCCTGCTCACTTTATACCAATGCAAAGGAGCCCAGGGCGGTTCCTCAGATGGGCATGAAGGGGTAGGGCAAGTACTTGTACTTAATCTATGATCCACCTGCAGCGTCTTGTTCCAGCACTTTAAAGTAATGTGCTCTTTGAGCAGGATCAAATGACAGTTGATGGTTTTGATAATCGATCGTTTGAGTTCAGTGAGATGGTGTTGAGGGCAGTCAAGCAGTGGGAGCGGCACAGCGAGGGGAGCGCATGCCTTCAGGTGCCTGCTAAGGAGTCTTTGATTCACTTAAAATGGTATTCATTTAATATTAATGCCTTGGTATAAGAACACTGATAGTGCACGGAGTAATTTAATGAACATCAAAGAGACGTAATATGCTCAACGTCATGTTGGCTTTTACTGAATATTCAGCGACTTAAACTCTACTGCTGAGCTCAGCAACAGGCAGGCATGAACACTGATGATGGAACGTCTCAACATACCGCTCACTCTGGTTTTCCAGATGAGTGTACGTATCTGCGAGAGAACTACAGTGAGATGTGATGTCACTGAGATAAGAAAAACCCTCTGTCCCAGCAAACACAAGTCATCCAGGGCATGGGTCTGTGGATTATTCAATTGTCATGAAAAAATATAAGTGCAAAATTCCAATGTTATTCCAATACATCGTAATATTATAATGAACTATTGTCAATATTTCAACCAATTCCAGCAAGTTCTGTGAGGCGCTGCAGTTTTGTCCAATCACTGCTCTAGTCTCTCTTTCGTGAGCGCCTCTACGCAGCATGTGCGCCACTATATTCTCTACCTCTTTGCTGAGATCAAGTCATGTACGACGCCAAACGCTCAATTCAGAAATGTCCAAATTCCCATGATTGAAATGTAGAAATGACGGAATCAAAAAGTGGAACTCACTCGTGAAGTGCACCGTGACCTGAACACTAAACGGGCCCGATGTGAGAGACCCATCTCTCTCCAGGCTATTGGCTGCTGGTTCATGAAACCTCATCTACCCTTCAATACTGCGTCATGAAACCTCATCTGCCGTAGAACTCATTTGTGACTTCATTGACCCAATACTTGGCAATTTCTTGGAGCTTCATGGGTCCAGCACCCACAGAATTGGTGCCAATCATAGCATATGAGGGGAAGAAATGTCCCTTTTGTAGGTTTTCTGTTAATTGAAATAGTCTTGGCTTGTCAAGGAGATCGAACCCAGTAGCTGAATTGGTGCAGGCTTCCAGATGACCCAGGATAGTTTTATCAATTTATTACAATAAATAATATAAACACAAAAGACGAACAGGAAGGATGGGCCAAGGGCGTCAACACCAAAACGCAGCGTGAGGAACATGAGGAGGGGCACGGAAGAACCTGAAACAGAACACAGGCGAAGCCTGACTAAGGGGGACAAGAGAAGACGCACTCGGAGGTTGCTCACCACGGCCAAATAACAAAAAGCACTCGGTGGTGGATCTACATACACATATGCGAGGAATAACTATAATGTAGAGAAACAGAAAAGGTGCGTCTTAACAAAAACACTCACACGTGAACTAGCAGCAAGAAGCGATCTTCATGCCCAGCATGAGGATGCGAAGCAACACGAGCTGGGACCGAGGTGTTGAAATCCACGAGAGCTTGAATAGCAAATGAGTGTATCACTTGGAAAGCCTGGAAAAAATCAAGGAAACAGGAACACGGACCCCAACAGGAAATAACAAAATAAAAGCAAGAGAGAAAACTGAACATAACAGAAATGTATTTCATTAATCACGTAACGCATTCAGTTGGACTCCTGAAATAACAAACTAGGTCATTGAAGTCAAATACAAAAAATAGATATTTTCATGGAAATGAAATAAATATCTGTCGTAATTTACATTTTCACATTAAAATGTATTTATTCAGATGAAATATAAATCGTTTGTGTAGTTTCTTCACCATTGTTTCGAAGGGGATCGGAAGAGTAAGTGCACAGACCATGTTTTAGTCTGGCACTAGTGATGAATAGACGAGGTTTCATGACACAGTGTCCTGATTTTCAGAGGCCACCAGATGACACTGTCTGCTGTAAAATGTTTGGACTTGACAACTCATTCAATGAAACCTCACATCATTTCATTTCTAAACCAAAAGTTCTATCTGGTGACTTCTGAACATGAGAACACTGTTTCATGATACCTTATCTACCCATCACTGGTAGTTGTAAGTGTGTGTCACTTTGAACTTCAATTTATCATCATACATCTAGGTAGTATCAGTTATGTGGCTGAATTTGGACACATTTTACTCCATTGTTTTGAAGGTAATTGATTCAGAAAATCATATCATTTTGTTATCATTTTGATTTTAGTTATTCTGTGTTCTGTGAACTTTGGCCCCGACTTGGCCCCAGCGGTAAAATCTGACTGGAACCTCTACTCCTTTCTCCATCATAGCGATGCTCAGTTCAGTTTTCAGCAAGTCTAAATTGAGCTGCAATCTCATTGGCTGATGAGCAACATGTGCTAGAAAGCGACTTAACAAGTCTAGTGCATATTGGATTGAGCGACAACCAGCAGTGGTCTCGTGCTTTGTTGAGCCAGTCATTATAAAGGAGAACACATCATGTAAATGGCACACTTGCTTCCATTCTTCTGTCAAACTGTTTGGCTTACAACACACAGACTTCATTTAGCAGGTGTCTCTTCCCACCCCTGCTTGAATGGTGCCATTAGTCACAAGAGAAAAATGATTCCCTGGAATACGTGCTTTGAGCAAAACCCCCCCACGGCAATTTACCAGATATGATCAAGTGGTTTCAGTGCAAATAGCTCAATAACAGGAGATGAACCAACTGTTGAAAATCACAGTCAGTGCGGGAACAAAACCGCCTCTGGTGCTTCGTAATGCAATGGAGTGCTGATGCAAAGGTTCCACTGCCTTCCCTGTAAATGGACCTCAGCAGCGTGATACTGCTCTTCCATTTCATGTACAACTGAGCAGAGTGAGGAGCGATCACAGAGTGTTACATCTCCATCATGCGCTTACCAGAGCATACGGTAAAGATCGCCGCCACACTTCAGGTCGACAACTAAGAGGGCCGTAAATTCCTACACACAAACTCTTCATGAAAATGAAGCCCGCTCAAGCATAAGAAAGCATCCTGACATATGTACATTAGAAATCAACCACTGGGACGTAATGCTCCTTTATGATCTAATTATGGTGGAGCCCACATCCCACCAGAGCCATTGTTAGGATGTCTTCACATGTTCATTCAGAAGTAACATCTGTGTCTTCTTGTAGCACTTAAGCACTTGACTTCATGGCATCAATTGGGTAGTGGATAAGAACGTTAGCACTTTAAATAATTCTCGCTCCGAGGAGCAGTTTTAAAGAGATGTTCAAGATCTCTCAGAAGAAGATGGTCTTTGCCTGATTTTTAGGGGGCCGTACACCTCAGAGTATCTGCATAAAACCATTTGGTGCATTTGTTTTTTGTTTAATGGAAACTCTATTTGACATTTTTGATGATTAATGATTCATAATTATTGTACTGAGCGGGAGAGTTCTCAGAGTAGAGCTAAATGATAGGGTCAAAAAAAGAAATCTGTAAGAAAAAACATATTATTTAAACCATTTGACATTGATCAGACAACAAAGCAAATCCAATGTAAAAAATACTGGCTAGTTTGGTGGCTAGTGCTGCAAATAGACTCTGCAATCCTCACTGGAAGTTGCCAAAAACACCAGCAAACAAACAGTCTAATACATTATTTGAAAAAAGTTATTCACTTGTGACAGACAGATGAGTTTTCATGACACAGTATTGAAGGTTAGATGAGGTTTCATGAAACAGTGTCCGGATTTTCAGGGGCCACCAGATGGCGCTGTCTGCTGTAAAATGGTTGGACTTGAACAACTAATTCAATGAACCCTCACATCATTTCTAAATCAAAAGCGCCATCTAGTGGCCTCTGAAAATTAGGACACTGTTACATCAACCGTGCAATACTGTTTCATGATACCTCATTTACCCATCACTAGATACTAACATACAAGCAGCACAACATAAAACAGGAACATTTCATGGTTGGCTTTTAGTGTACCTACAGTGTAATGCATAAAATAAATCATACTACTGAAGAAACAGTGTCCTACTTATCAGAGGCCACTAGATGGCGCTCTTGACTTAGAAATTATGTGAGGGTTCATTGAATTAGTTGTTCAAGTTGTTGGAAATACACGTCCCGTGTACCTCCGCGTGTCCGTTTAATCGTGAGAATGACTACCAAGAAACCAACAAGTTGTATCCAAGATTTATTCCTTGACAGAGGAGTCTAATACAGAAGCAGAATTCTGGGTCAGGAACTACGCCTCACTTAACCTTAGCAGAAGTCCGGTAGAGCAACAAAAAACTATCTGAGGTCTTGACCCTTTATACACAAAAGTTTCTAAGTTCCTCGTCTGATTGGTCCTCCGCTATTGACGCCAGTTCTGGTTGCTGGCTCCCTCGTAACCATGGCAACGAACACAAGGCAGGCGCCCCCATTCCGGACCCAGGTGTCTCTCTGGTGTCCCAGCTCTGGGAAAGATGGTACTTCCCAGCCTCCTCCGTCTGACCTTGGACCCTTTAATGAGTTCCAATGTTTGTTCCTCAGTGTGGTTCACTCCCGTCTTTGGACTCCACCTGCAACTTCAAATTCTCACACACACTCAGCCACACTCCCTCATTCAGCATTCCTGCATCTGTAAATAACTTCTTTATTAGTAGCACAAACAATGAATAATATTACTACTGTAGAATAAATGCACTATTCCCATTAAAGTCCACCCATTTTACAGCAGACAGTGCCATCTGGTGGCAGAAAATCAGGACACTGTGTCATGAAACCTCATCTACCCATCACTGGTGCCAAGCTAAAACATGGCCTGTGCGCTTACTCTTCCTATCACCTTTGAAACAATGTTGGGAACGGCTGTGGATCACAACTTGAAATCCAAGGTCAGCATATCAAGGTGGGCTTATGTGTTTGGTAAGTCCCCCGTCTTTGAATGAGCTTAGGATGAGATAAATGCGAACATAAAACGAGCCCTTTCACCTACTGTTTCTATCTGTCTAGCTCATTTCCATTACTGCCTCGGTGCAAAACGCTCTGCAGCAAGTGCCCAGCTTAGCTGAAAACCCCCTGCAATATAAGGCACTCTTATCCCAGGACAGCAAAATCCTTTTTGTGTGCTTGAACAAGAAGATAAAACATTTTCAACACTCAAAAAGACCTGCTTTGGTAGTAAGAGGCGGGAAAATTAACATGTCTGGCAGAGGTCAGTGTGAGTGAACTTCCTTATCTTTGTCTTCAGACTTTTTTATTGTTACTTTGTTTCTTATGAGAATCTACATCAATAGTCTGACGCATAAAGATAATTGTGTCAGGGGGAACACGTCCAAACAGTGTCAAGGATTCACTCAGATCAGCTGGATAAAGTTCAGTGCATCATTGAACGTGGTGTCAAAGTTTTTTTTTTTTTTTAAGTATTCTGTACTATTATGTGAAAGAACAATGTTCAAACATTTCAGAGTGATTTAGCTTTAAAAATAAGACTGTCCAAAACGTTCCAGCTGCAGTCTGGTTAACCCCAGTAGTACCAAGTGCATTCTTGCAACTCACACATCATCGAGGGCAGGAGAGATTGACCTGGATAAATACCTACACTCCACCACAGTGCTGACGCACTTCATAAGTACTTCTCAACTGCGTTTTTTTTTTTTTTTTTTTGTCGAAATACGAGGAAGGTGAGGGAAAGGGACAGCGTTTTATTTCATTGCATATAGAATAGACAGAACAAAAAAGCGGAACTCACTTGTAAAGCGCGCAGTCACCCAAACACTATTCAGGGCACACAACAAACATGGCTGACCACCAGATCTGTCTCCCTCCATGCTATTTCTGACACTATGATGAGCTAGCTACTCATGGAACATTGTCATAAAAAAGATGGTCTAATTTTATAATTTTTTATTTTGCATCTACATTTATTTTGTGAGTTCCTTGCACTTGAAATACTTTGGTTTAAATCATTGAAGGATGAAGCTTTTTGAGGCTAAAACCTGACTCGTTTTTTGCAAGCTTTAAGTGCAAGCGCACTTACAAGCACAAAGTACCTTATTTCACCTCATGTATTTCCAGAACAGGGATGGGCGATAACTTATCATTCACGATATTATTTTATTAGATGGAGTGGTCCTCATAGGTTCTCTGACGCGGTAGTCTGCCTTGGTTCACATCAAGGTCGCCTCTGCAAAACACATTGGTGAAAATAGTTGGATATTGAAGGGACCTCCGCTCTGGTATCGGTGGCGGCGTCCACTTTCATGTCCGATTACGGTTCACTGATCGCGCACACAGTTAGGGTTCATCAACAAAGTCTAAAGCGGTCGAAGAATTGGTGAAATCTTCTATGAGGCAAAGAAAAACAACCATTTTAGAAGAGAGAATTGTGAAAATGTTTTTCATCCCACGAGACAAAGGACTGACTGTATCAAGATTTCGAGAATAGAATATGACTAAATGATCATTTATTGAGATACAGCAGACAGGCAGCTCAGTTTAACCCCTAAATAAAACAACTGTGCCATGTCCACACTCTATTCCTTCTGTTTTATTGTTGTATTCCTTTTGCGTCCTTTCCTTGCTTTCATTTTGTGGCTCCTGGTTGTTTCCGTTTCCTGTCTCCTCTCCAACTTCACCGGCAAACGCCTCATCAATCCTCCCATGGATATATTTCCTCCGACACCTGCTACGTTTGCCAGATGGTAGCTTTTTGCGCCATTCAAGGTAAAACTCTCTTCAGACTTCCGTGATCTTGCTCTCGTCCCTGACCTTTTCCAAATTGTCTTCCGCGCTTGAATTCCTATTCAGCCGACTTTAGTTCCTCATTCTTCCGCACTCCACTTTCGTTTCTCTCCCAGATCCCATTCAGTCCACGCGTGAGCTGTTATTTAAAGTCGTACTTTTTAGTTATATATCCGTCAAGTTTATTCCTCGTGTGCGTGTGTGTGAGTATCCACCGCCACCGAACGCTTTCCATTGATCGCCACCTCGGGAGGTTATCTCAGAGTGTGTGTTCTGTTCTCCCAGTTTAGGCCGTGATTCTAATTCGCCTCTCTTGTTTTCCAGATCCTTCCCCAGTCCCTGTGTGTTGATCCCGGTCCACGTTTTGGTCCTGGTGCCCTTAGTTATTTGTTTGTCTATTTATTTTGTATCTTCCATCGATTACATTTTGTAATTTAATCACGTGTCCCGTGTTCTCTGTCGATGAACACTATCTGCACTTGGGTCCATTCATCACCATGGCACCTTGACAGACTGGGTTCTACGAGAGACATAAAACACTGAATTTCTCATCTCTACACTTAGTTAACAATTATATTTAGACATAAACAAATAATGATGTTGGAGACAAACTCCACTAATAAGTTTAATCATAGAACAGTTTCAAGAGAGACTGTAGTGTCCAACACATGGAAGAGAATGAACATGAATTAATCCTGATAATTATTGTTATCGGCGAAATTACAACATTTATGGTGACAACTGTTTTTGTCCATATCGCCCATCCCTATTCCAGAACCTATAAATGATCACAATATTCACCACATTTTTTAAAAATAAATCTGCCTCAACAATCAATAAAAAAGTGGGCACTGCTTGATAAACACTTTTGGTCTGTTTTCACATTCAACTGGCAACATGACAACATTTGTCCTGAAGATCCACTCCACTTAAATTGGTTAATTTCAGTGGGTTGAATGTCCCACACCAAGGTGTGAAAACAAAAACAGTTTTTGCGCGCTACAAGGTGGTTGCTGTAACCATCCCAGCTAGGTAACTAATTGATCTTGTTTTACATTGCAAATGAGCAATTTATATTAGCGCTGGCTGGAGCTCAGAGAGAGGATGCAGCGGCCTTATCCCGGCACTGCAGAATTTGATTAGCATTGAACAGAGAGAAAGTCTTGGCAGCGTCTGACATAACCATGCAAATGCGAATGAATAGCTAATGTATCGCAGAAAGGATGCTTGTACGCCGTCGTGTAGTCGCTTTCCAAAATGGAATGTGGACTGCAAAGCACCGTCAGTCCTCATCGCTTTTATTCATGGCAGACAAAAATACACCTCACCACAGCAGCGCACAGCGGTGTGTGACAAATGCAAAATGCATGGCGGTTCAGTGTCAGGTCTGCCAGGGAGCATTCATCAATCACATGTGCCATCAGCCACTGTGGAAGCCAAAATAGCACTTGGTCTTTCATTGTTGCATGGTGATAAGCTGGGCTCAGAGGCACTGCATGCTTGTTGTGTCACTGGAACGGCTGTGGCTGTGCAGTTGAGGCAGCATGTTGCACAAGCTGTCGTGGCCATTCAGCACCAGCCGTGTGGGATCTGCTGCGAGCTGTCTTGCCATCCTCTTTATATAGGAATGACCAAATAATGTTGAGCAGAATGAAAAAAAAAGTCTGATCTGAATTAAGAATGTTGAATGAAAAGCCCATTTCTGCGCAGCGGAACAGGTCAGATGCTGGGTTCATTTCACCCGAATTTCTTCACAAAGCTTATGGATACAGACCAATCGGAGCAGTACCACTGGAAACCGTGGGGGGCAGTGTTGCTGTTACAGGATATGTCGCTCTAATCAGACACATAGAAGACATAATGATGGCGGAAATTCTCGGTCTTCCAGTGGCAATATATTTAACGGCCTCACCGACCACTGCCTCCCACAACGCTGCCTCCGTTTTCCTCTTTTGCGATGTCACTGCCTGATATGGTCCACCTGCCTGATGCGGTCCGCTGGAAGTTCCGGGACTAAAACCGAATGTTAGAAACACACATGCGCAATGTCTACGAATTGTGGTTATTGGTTATATCGCGTAAATTTGTGTTTTTTGTATAGTTGTCAAAGTAGTCTATATTTAACAGTAAAATCTGGAAATTATACGTAATGGTGTATATGGTAAACGAGCGTTACTTTCGTTTATTTATTTGTCACAACCAAACTGCGCAGACCTAACCCTAACCATAACCCTTAATCTAGACTGTAGAAGTTAAAAATTTCAAAAGTAAAAAAATAAACGTAATCGGCTGTGCGCGATTGTCATGGCTCCGCTTCCAGGCTCCGAGTCCTGGTTTTGCTTTTTTCCCCTCTGTTCCTTTGGCACACGGCTGGAGCCGATTAACCTGATGACTTGTCTACAAGAACACCTGGGCTCCAGCAACGTGTGCCAGACCGTTATATTTATTCCCATGGTTTGTTCTCAGTGTTGTTCTTTGTTTCCATGTTCCCGGCGATGTGTCCACTCGCTCCTGTGTTTTTTGGACTTCTCGTTCCCCTTGGTAACTCCTGGTTCTCGTGTCTCTCCCCCTCTGTTCAGCTTCTTGTTTTGTGTGCTAGCTAGCTCATTTAACTCCTGGTTCTCATTGTTTCGGTCTCTTATGCTAGCTAGCTCATTTAACTCCCGGTTCGGTGACGCTTTCAGTTGTTTTCTTGTTTCATTATTAAATCTTATTTATAATTCCCTCCTGCCACCTGTGCCTATAACGACTCGCACTTGGGTCCTCACCACGTCCTCTATAAGTGCTTATAGCTCCCACGTCCCTTCGTCTCGTAACAGCGATATAACCATGGACACATGCGCTTACTAGTAAACGTCAGTTGGTTAAACGGGCAGTGACATGGGGTACATTTTCAATACTTCTTCCGCAGTCACCATGTTGGTTTTGGGGTTTGTTGTTGTCTTAAACCTTTGACTGTGGGCTGCTCCCTCTGGTGGATATATTGATGAACAGCAATACTGACGTAAAGAACCCATGGAAGCATGTGATCAGTGATGGTAACATCATTTGAAAAGTAAGGAAACATTTTCGTACCTCAGAGGGCTGTTTACTTTTAAAACAAGACAGTGAGTGTCATAAAACATACAGTGCGACATTTTATTTTACACTTTAATGTTAGCCGTTTGTGCAACTCAAAATGAAGATATGATGTGGGTTTGATCATCAGTGAACAATAATTTGTTCCCTTTTGTTTTAAACAAATCCAACTTTTATTGGGACACAGCAGGGAATACAATCTATGCTTTCTCAAGAGTATTTCTGTGGCCCCTCTTCAGCCATGAGCTGCGTCCCAGCGATCCTCTCCATCAGCCCAACTTAAAGCACTTGGCACTAAATCCTATTTGCAGGTTTACTCACTTAGTTCAACCACTATTGCTTTTGCTGACTTACACATGAATGAAATCAAGTGCCAAATTGGTTTAGACGTATATATATTAAAGCTTCAATGAGAAGAGGGTCCGGCTCATTACCCCGGCTTTCGTTTGGCGCCTTCATCGGTGCAGCTCATTGGATTTCTGATTGAATCTGAATCAATGGATTGAATTGCCATTTTCATCAGTACAGATTACAGCTACAGATAAGTAAGTTAAGTCATTACCGTTGTGAAGCCCTGCAAGGAGTCAAACACTTCTGAACCAGACTACTAAGCGCTTCATCAACAACAGTCTGATGTGTTTAATGGAATTTGTTTCTCGCAAACACGTCAGGTCCTTATTAGGAGTCGCATTAATCGAAAAACTTTCTTTCGTTCCGTCTCTCCATCCATCCGTCCAGCTGTCCATCCATCAACTAGACTATCTCCAGAGGCATATCAACTGAGGATGCACCAAGATAAAAATTCTTGGCTCAAACACCAAAAATATCATGCAAACTGTTAGGTTGCTTTATCACCATACTTATGGCTGTCATTGTGCTCTTAACTCACAAAATTGTCACTGCACTGCAGTCATCTGAAGTAGTGTTCATGCTTCAAATAATTCAATAAATGAATGACCTTCACTTCACCTTCACCTTCACCTTCTGCCGCTTATCCGGGGTCGGGTCGCGGAGGCAGCATTCGGAGCAAGGAAGCCCAAACTTCCCGGTCCGCACAAACCTCCTCCAGCTCCTCCCGGGGGATCCCGAGGCGTTCCCAGGCCAGACCGGAGACATAATCTCTCCAGCGAGTCCTGGGTCTTCCCCGGGGTCTCCTCCCGGAAGGACATGCCCGGAACACCTCCCCAGGGAGGCGTCCAGGGGGCATCCGGATCAGATGCCCGAGCCACCTCAGCTGGTTCCTCTCGATGTGGAGGAGCAGCGGCTCCACCCCGAGCTCCTCCCGGATGACCGAACTCCTCACCCTATCTCTAAGGGTGCGCCCAGCCACCCTGCGGAGGAAACTCATCTCAGCCGCTTGTATCCGCGATCTCATCCTTTCGGTCACTACCCAAAGCTCGTGACCATAGGTGAGGGTGGGAACGTAGATCGATCGGTAAATCGAGAGCTTCGTCTTGTGACTCAGCTCTCTCTTCACCACGACGGTCCGATACAGCGACCGCATCACTGCTGCCGCTGCACCAACCCGTCTATAAATGAATGACAAAATTATGAAAATGGAGCACTCAAGTACACAACAGGATCAACTAGAGGTGTGATGATGTGCAGAAGACCTGACTAGATCCCAGTGAAACACGTGTTGACATACTCTGAATAGAGGCTACTTCTCATTCTTTTCATTCATGGTAAAAGTACTGTGACAGAAGTTCAAAAAAATCTGACAAAACACCAAATTTAAGATATAGTTATATATTGTGAGTGTTGAGAGGGGCTGTCAATCCCAAAGATAGGAAGGTAAAAGAAAATAAAAGTGATGACGTCATGTGTGACTATGAAATTACAAATGCACATAAAATGTTGGTTTGTTGTGTTTTATTTAATTCCATTTAAAGATTCTGGATGTACATGTCAAAATCTACTTTCAATTCTGATGTATTGTAAGGGACAAGAAATATTCCTAAAATAGCCAACGGAAAAGACAAACAAGAAACAAGGAAAAATAGCAGTAAAGTTATGTTTCTGTTGCATCATAATGAAAACCATTGCACAAGACAAACATGTAAGAGACAATGACAATGTCAGTTTTATACTTTATACTGTGACTTCAGGAGGGCAACATAAATACAGTCAAAGGGCCGCATTCGGCCCACGGGCCGCACTTTCCCGGGTCTGTCATAAAAGAAGTCCCCCCATCTTGCGGAAATGTAATGTATAGAGTAAATCTTACATCCAATGGGTTGAGATTGTTAAAAATAAATACTAAAATAAATAAAGGCTAAGGTTTTGCATTGCAGTGTCGTTCAACTGCAGGTAGTTATCACTGCACCACATGACAGTTGCTGATCAGACCTTTCCTCTTCCTCCTGACTGCCCTCAACACACTCAACACTGGTTGAATCAGCAGTATATGGCAACAGACATGGAGACAGCACAGTTCAAAATAACGCATACCCCTTTGGTCTTTGGTCCTTAACAGCTACACCTCGCGGCTATGTCAACCAAGCGGAGATTCATTTCACCCGCTTAATTTTAGCCCAGTTTCCTGTTTTAAGCACACGTATATTCTAAAATGTGGAGCAGACAAGACAGTCTTTTTTTCAACAAATGAAAACAGTGAAAACAAATGAAATAGAGGAACAGTGGCAGCAGGCGAGTTCTTTGTGTGTCACCACCACTGACCCTGTACTGGGGGGGAAACAAAGGCTGGCTAACTCCCTCCTGTTCATGGACAGTAGAAGACCCGGGCACAACCTCTGGCTCTCTTCCAGCTAATTGGACCACCAGCAGTGGCATGACTGGAAAACACCTGGAGATTCATCAACAATGTATAACTTGATTGTGCTGTGTGCAAAGGCACTTCATCATGAGTTTCTGTACCAACATCAAATGACATGGATGTGGTCAGTTCTGTTACGGATGCATCTGTTCATTCAAGAACATGACGCGTTTCTATGTAATTTACTTTTAACCAACAGTAAAGACTTGAAGAATTTGATAAATGATAAATGAATAGCCAACAAAGTTATTTTTTTCACTAGTGATGGGTCAAGTTTTCATGACAGTATTCGTGGATTGATGAGGTTTCATGAGACAGTATTGAAGGACAGCACCAGATGGCACTGCCTGCTGTAAAAATGCTAGGACTTCAACAATGAAGTCATTGAAACCTGACATAATCATTTATAAACCAAGAGCGGCATCTAGTGGCCTCTGAAAATCAAGACACTGTTTTATCAACCCTGCAATACTGTTTCATGATACCTAATGTACCGATCAGTTGTACAAACTATTCTGCAGTATTTTTTCTTGTTACAGATGGAAACAAGTCAAAGCTTTAGATAAGGATTCAATGTAAGTCTGCGATTCTTTCTCTCAGGAAGGACCCAACAATGGTATTATTTCCAAGCACACACAGTCATCTCCAGACATGTTGCTGTTTTACATACCTCAAGATCCATTCAGCCATTAGCATCCCACTCAGCGCAGACTCTTGACTCACAGTATATAAAACAACTCGCTCCATGCTTCGCTCATATTGTTTATTTTCATCTTTTTCTCACGCCTACACTGCTTCAATCAGTTTTACATCATTTGGTCCTTGAGTCACCGAAGTGTCTCTGTTGCAGAGACAAGAGGCACTCCCTCTCTTTGTGTCCCTGATGTCCAACATGCTCCTCATCTCTTCTCTTTGCAGTGGACGAGGTAAGTGCGTCATCTTAAAAGTCATGGACAAAGGATTTCACTGGTCAAGGCGACAGCTGGAGGACATTGATTTTTCATCTGAGAATATGCCTGAACATTAGTCAGGAATGTGTTAAACATTTTATCATTCAAATATCATTTTAGCATGTTGCCGAAACTCATCATGAAACAATGTCCTCATGTTCAAAGCTCAGTAGGTGGCGTTGCCACTGTGAGTATGATGGTGATTTCTGAGCAGAGAGCACCATCGAGTGGGCTCTGAAAATGAGCATACTGTTTCATGAATCCATCGCTCAGGACACATGGCAGCTCCACCACTCACCCCTTGTTAGCCACACCGGTGGTTCAGGAGAGGGCAAGAGACCTTTTCTCTCGGAGCATACTCAGCAAGATAAACAACCACATTTCACAGAAACTGCTAGTGTCCTTTTAAACACATCCTTTAACGGGTCATTCTCACATTCTGTTCCAGCGGGGCGCTCCTGATAGTTCTCACCACAGAAAATTGCTGGCTGCCCCCTCTTCTTCCCTGGAGGAAGCCTTCAGCACTCAGAGGGTGCGACACGTCCCGAAGGATTCAACACGTCCTGTCTCTTCACATTGTTAACCGAAGGCAGGCTTTTCGGGACTCAACAGACCAGAGAGCAGCATCCTGGAAAAATTGAGAAAACAAGATGCTAATCCAAGGGTTTCAAATTCTTGGGTACATCCATGCAAATTATTGCTTATGATCCACTGCTGTTTCTGACATTATTACTTGCTTTAGTCATGTATTTCAAGGCTTTACATCAGGGCTTCGCTGTTATACAGGGAGGCTCAGCTACACCCATCTTCTTCTGCCTCATGGGACCTAAGTCAATAAAAAATATGAACAAGGGAGCGATAACAGTTATTTTCTGATCCAGCTTGAAATATGCCAAAGAACTCACAAACCATGTCTATGAATTTGAAAGACACATTTGAATGCAGTGAGAGCACTGCTTTTTGACTGGCATCAAAACTCACTTTCGGTTTTGTGTATAGTATGTAGTACTACAATGCTTGTAGTCGGTTGCGTGAGAGCATGCATACGGGTTAAGTTCTACAGGGTCACTGTGAGTGTTTAACAAAGTCATCTAATGTTGGCTAGCTTCTGCCTTTGATAGTTTAGTACCTTTAGCACTATGACAACCTTGAGACATAGTGAGCTAGAACTAGCAGACAGTATGTGCAGTAGAGCACATGAGGTTGCGTGACGCAGTATTGAAGGACAGATGAGGTTTCATGAAACAGTGTCCTGATTTTCAGAGGCCACCAGATGGCACTGTCTGCTGTAAAATGTTTGGACTAGAACAACAAATTCAATGAAACCTCACATCATTTCTAAATCAAGAGCACCATCTAGTGGCCTCTGAAAATTTGGACACCGTTTCATCAACCCTGTAATACTGTTCCATGGTACCTCATCTACCAATCACAAGTCTTTAGTGAATGAATGTCCATATGTCATGTCTGTCTCGTTTCCAATATTTCTCCAAGAATATTTAAGAGGGATCACCAACCCATTTCACATGTTTTCCAATACTTGTCATGAGGCCATCTTCAAATCTGCTGGCCTTGAGCAGGACTGAATAAATCTGCTCACTCTTGAAAGAAGAACTCATAGGGTTTTGAGCAGGAGACCTTGTCAGGACACCCAGGTGTGAGCTATTTGTGCTTAGTGTTATGCAAATGTCTGATCTTTCTTCATTTCAATGCGAAACAAAGCGGTGCTTGATCAGGTCGAATAGGTCACAATCGGCGTACTTGACCAAGTTAAAAGACAAAAAAAAAAAATTCTATTTAGAGAAACAGAGTCGAGTGTGATTATGAATTCAGACCTGGAGACAAAAGTCAAAGTCAGATCGTTGTCTTGTCAAACAACGGAGGAAGCGAGATGGAGGCAACCCAGCTGAAGCATCTTCACTTCATTCAACTGTTTCCTAACAAATCTGAAAAAACACAGCTACAGGGACTGAACCCAAACCGAACTATTATTTTCAAGTTTCATTGATGTGTCACGTCTTGATAATGATATTCAAAATTATATTATTCTTGATGTGTCTGTGTGTGTTTGTCCTTCTACAGTTATACATATGGGGACAAATTCTTGGAAACACACTACTTGTAGGCACATGGATTTGTGGGGACAAATGTAACCCTCAAGTTGAGGATTAAAACTGGGTCATTATAATTGGGTTTCAGTTTGGTTCTGAGTCCTGGTAAAGGTGAGCCATGTGTTTTGGATGGTGAGATGAAGTGTGAGAGGCTGGGAAAAGGGTTATGTCAATGAGTGGTCCTCACAAGGATAGAGATACAAACGTGTATGTGTGTGTGTGAGTGTGTGGTGTACCCTTAATGTGGACCAATGCAATTCTTGTGAAGACCTTATGCCAATTTAAATTTAAACCTCTGGGACAACGTTATTAGGTTTTAGTTTGATTCAAGGTGGTGGTTAAGGTCAGCCATGTGTTTTGGATGGTTAGGTTTAGGGGGAGAGGCTGGGGAAATCACAATGTGGTGTCCCCACAAGGACAGAGATACAAATGTGTGTGTCTGAGAGATTGGCGCCAGGTCAACAACATTGTTATTCTTGAGTGTTCTCAGTGGAAGAAGACAGCAAGCATTCATATTCAATGTTTGTAATGCAATCATTGTGGACAGATAATAACAGTGACCCGCTTAAGGTCAGTCACATCGATCGCCTGCTGTCCAGCTGCATTTCTCAGTTTGCACGCTGGATAGCAAAGCAGCACTGTTCATTCTGCGCTAACTTAACTCTGACCTCTTGCTCAGCACCAATGATATCGACCTCTCCTGGATTTTTAAAGAAAAGTTCACCAAAGCACTTTCTGATAGTTATTTAATCTCTTTTTTTCTGTCTCTTATTTGCTCCAGTACACAGCGCTCTTCGCCGTGACTTGTACTCGCTAACACAATGTTGCGAGGGCATGCATTTACTCTGCAGCTACAGGTGTGAAATGTCGAAACTTGATTTAGGTACCTTATGAGCTGTGAAAGCTATAGCCCCAAAATGTCACAAATAATCCAGCAATCTGATGCCTCCTCATGCCTGGCTGCCTCTGGGCTCCGTCACCACTGATTCTTTCAAACGCAGGCATGAGGAATTTTAAACGAGCCCTCAGACGAACAGCATGAATCCTCACATTATCACACATAGTTATGCGTTGCCTGTCAATAACACGAGATCAGAGTTATGGACACGTCATGCTGTAATCCCCTTATCCCGAGCAGGCCAGCAGGGGGAGTGGTAATACCCGGACATCTTCTCAAAAGGCCAACATTAGCGAAGGGAGGTGGGAGGTACTGGCTAATGCACACTGAGACCCCAAACAACTTATCACGTCAAAAAAAACCAAAAAAAAACGTGTCTTCAAGACGTGACTGTTGGGAGGCCAACCAACGGATCCCAGCTCCAGCACTTTGTGTCTTCTCTTTCGTTTGATCATGTTATTTTTGTGACTTTAAACACCACGATTTTTTGTGAACTAATGATAAACATAAAGAGCTATCAGTTGTTGAGTAAAGCTAATCCCAGGTTCACTCATTTCCCCAACATTTTTATTATCAGATAATATTATTCCCTCCATTTATTTTGTATATATAGCAGTGATATGCTGAAGAGGCTTCATGAAGCAGTGACATTTATGTAGGACAGTCGGTGGCGCGCTTGTTTCAACTATGAAGGGCTGTTCATACCCAAGCGAGCAGAGTGTGCCATCTAGTGGGCTATGAAAATGAGATCACTGTTTCATGAGGCCTCATTAGCCTATTATATGGTATCACTGACTGCAACGAGCTCAACTGGACAGCAGGTGACTATAGTTTGAGAGCTCTACTACACATGCACAGTATATTACTTGTTCATGTGTTCATGAAGCTTCATGAAACACTGTTCTCATTATTAGAGGTAAGTAGGTGGAGCTCTCAGTTTATAACACGTGAGGTTTCATTGAATGATTTGTTCCAAGTCCAAACATTTTGCAGTAGAGAGGCCTATTTGGTGGCCTCTGAAAATGAGGACACTAGTGTTGGGTCAGTAAAGTTTCACAAAATAGTACAGATGGGTTGACAAGGTTTCTTGAAACAGTGTGCCTGAAAATTAGGACATTGATCCATCCTGTAACACTGTTTCATGAAATCTCACTAGCAAACACAACTTATAGAACTTATAGAAGTGTCCCACGGCAATATGTACATCCATCTTCAGTTAACACAGTTAGACCTGTTTATGGTTGCGGGGAGTGTTGGAGTCTATCCCAGCGGTCATTGGGTGGTAAATACACCCAGTCCATCGCCACACACCATTCAGACACACACACACACACACACACACACACACACACACACACACACACACACACACACACACACACACACACACACACACACTGTAGGGACAATTTTAGAGTATCCCATTAACCTAGTGAGCATGTCTTTGGGCTGTGAGAGGAAACCAGCGAATCCTGAGAAAACCCACATGCACATGGGAACAACATGCTAACTCTATGCAGATAGGCCTTTTCGGGTTGGTTTCCATCATACACAAAATTCCCCATTCATTGAACAACTTCTAAATACAATATTGTTTTTTTGTGATTTGGAAATAACTGGCAGAGAGAGTGATAAAAACATTACTTTGCCCCAATCCCATTTCTCCACTTGGTTTCAAGTCAGCTCTGGAGCACCATTTTTCAAGGGATCATTTCAAGTGATGAACAGCGAGTGCCATATTCTGAGGAGTATTGGGACACAATAGAAGAAGATCTGTCAATTGTTAGGTCCAACGACAGTAAGCATCCCCGAAGTGGAGCGTAATGACAGCATGAAGAGGGAGGGAGAAATCAGCCTCTGCACTTGTAGATAATGCAATTAATGACAGCTGTCTTTGAAGAGAACCTTTTCCCCCGAAACCTTCCGAAGCCCACAAAGCTTTAGCAAAAGAATTATGCAATGGCTTTGTAAAAATAATTTCATGAGGTAATGGAAACAAACAACTGATCGTCTGCTCGTAATGGTCACAGGAGATCTAATCTGATCTTGGTTCGGCTATTACAAAGTAACAATGCATCAGGGAGATTGGACGATTTAACCGTCTGGTTTGAGTTCATCGGGCTTGTACTTTGTCTCCGAGGACAATTTAATAGGTTCCTCACTGAGACACGTCCAGGACACAGTGAAAAAAATGACTCTAAACTGGTTAGCTGCTTCTTTCTATTTCTGCTGGACATCCATCCCTGAACTTATTGCACCTGCATCACAGATAACAACGTTGAAGGCATCAGGAAATGTCTGTGAGGAAAAAAGGCTTCAAAAGCACTTCATGCCAGTGTGCTGCTATATCTTTGACTTTCTTCAGCTAATTCCTGCTATGTAATGAATGTCCTCTGTTTTCCCGAGCCTGGTTCTACGTGCTGGTTTGAAAGTAATCAGCTTCAACAGTTCCCTTGTCACTGTCTACCAGCTGGCTGTCGGATCAAACGGAGCTCAACAACATTTGTGGCGCACAGCTGAAAGCCTGACAAATGGAATAACCAAAGGGTGCTTTAGAAAATAACACTCATTCTTTTCACACTATGTCTTCGAGTCGAGACCGAGCCAAAATCATCCAGTGAAAATGCTGCACAGCACTTACAGGATTTGATTGGGATTATATTTACTGTCTCTGAAGGCACACATGAATGGAGATACCCTCTTGCGCTCAAATATTTGATGAAACTACACAAAATGGCACTCAAATTCATATTATTAGACAGTAATTTGCTTTAAGGGAAGATTTAAAACACTGTTTTGTGAAACCAGGAGCAGAGAACTGTCAGCTTAATTCATTCTTGAAAAGTTTCCTTCTGCCATTAGGAAGGCAAAAGGTGTGGAGAGTGGAGGAATTGTAAGTACAAAAGCAAATTTGATCCATTAAATGAGGAAGACGGTATGACAGTGCTACAAGGTACAACAACAGGACAGTACGGGTGAGCCTGACTCGCAAAGTATAAAGGTTGTCCTGCAACAAACACACTCATGCCCCATGGCTACGTGCAAGTTAATAGTACACAGTTATCGAAGCTAAAGGTAAAATGACTTTGTAGTTGGCTCATTAATACAATAATAGGGAGTAACTTGTACTCAGGATCATCCCATACTGTTATACTTGCTTGTATGCTGTTTTGCTTAAGCACATGCTCGATAAATTGTGAGCAATGACCCAAGTGGACACACAATACCAATAGGTTTGCAATGTGTCAATGAGGTTTCATGACACAGTATTGAAGGTTTGTTGACGTTTCGTGAAACAGTGTCCTGATTTTCAGAGGCCACCAGATGGCACTGTCTGTTGTAAAATGTTTGTACTTGAACAATTAATTCAGTGAGACTTCACGTTATTTCTAAACAAAGAGTGCCATCTAGTGGCCTCTGAAAATCAGGACACTGATTCATCAACCCTGCAAGACTGTTTCATGAAGCCACTAGATGGCGGTCTAGGTTTAGAAATGATGTGAAGTTTCATTTACTTGCACTTGTGGATGACATCATGCAATGACTGCGCCAACACAAAACAGTACAGAAAGATATACTGTGCAGTAGCAGTACTGGCAAAGCATTTGCACATCCCTGGAGGAGTGGCATCTGGTGGCCTCATCTACCCTTCAATACTGTGTCATGCAACCTCGCCTACCCATTACTAGCATCGACCAACTTACAAATGACATGCTGCAGAAAATATATCCAATACTGAAAGGTTCCCTGATGCCAACCGGGATTCAGTAAAAGTGAGCCAAAGATGTCCATTTGTCTTCAAAATATTAGTGTTGCACAGTTGTCGTTATCTGACTATTTGGATTCTGTCAGCCCCCATCATACCTATTACACAATACACTATGCACCAAATGAACTGCAAAAACAATATTCTTCCCCTCGAAACATGAAGCAGCAATATACTTAACTTTCTTCGGGTTGGTTTCCATCATACACATTCAGTATCTTCTGTGTATTTATATCAATAGTATGAATTTAGATTGGGCTTTGATTATGCCTAACTAGCTTTGGTTTTCATTTATTTTATTTTTTATAAAAAAGGACTTTTGAAATGAAAACAAATTTTATTTCAGTCATTTAGAAACAGGACCAGTGCAGATTTACATATCCACAGATCCAGTGCTCACGTCACTGTCGGCCTTGCATTTTGATGTACATGTTTTCACACCGGGTTTATAGATGCTGTGCAATATGAATAAATGTTCAGGAAAAACACAAACAGGCATTTTAGCGTTGTGTCTTTAAGACCAGCACCTTGTTCACAGGCTGATCTGGAGTGTACACTGTTTGGATGCGGCCCAGCTTCCAGCAGCATTTTCATCACGCTCCTGTGACAGGGAACACGCATGGATGGCTGCTGCAGATAACGATTGTCAGAGGCACAGCGCCCCCTGCATACCAATCGTCCTTGGAGGACAAGCATATTTTCATTGTAACTGTATCCTTAAGGGCACTGCTCCAACTGCGGCTCCGAAATCTGAATGAACGCACTCATTGTGGGTGATTAAATCAATCTTCTCTGAGAAAACTATTCCACTTTGAGACGTCTTTGACAGCTTTTCTTTACCTGAAGTGCTGTCCTCCGTCGCTACATGATCCACCTTAGATGACTGGTGCATCACGCTAAACGTAACCGCTCGTAATTACCTGATAAAAGGTCATTTGCAGTCATTCGCCCTGTTCCTTCACTGCAGAGCCACGGCCATGTCTGTCAATGGCGTGTTGATAAAGTGTTATCAAAGAAAAGCTTTCATAAGCTCCCCGTCAAAAAAAGCTTTTTTCTTCTTCAAGTCAATTCAAAAGCCTTCATTTTGTGAACTACCTTTTTTGGATTTTAATATGTAAATTCAAAGGCTGTCAAAAGACAAAGAAATACATTTCTAATTGCGATTTATCGCACTGATGCTGAACATGTGATTCATTACAGTTGAATCCCGCATTTTATATCTGTTCTAAATTAACGTAAAGGAAGATGTCCTCAACACCAGCGTGGCCAATAATGCTTTACTCATGCAAACATGTTTACTCTAACAACATAACAAGACACTGTAAAGAACATTCTTTAGAATAACCACAGAGGCTCTGAAGAGGCTCAACAATAACATTGTTAAACGCGTGCTCCTGGTATTCCATAAAAGAGCAGCACGACGATGATGGAGAAACCACTGTGAAAGGATGCCCATGAACAGTGAGTCCACCACTGTGCAACCTGACAGCAATGGGCAGGAGGGAACGACAGACTCGCTCCCTCATGCAGGGTGCTTCCCAGCTCTCCCACTGATGCCGGACCAGCGCAGTTAGCTTGTTCATCATCCTGCTGTGGTTGCAAGTGAGACACCCCATAGTGATCGATGATCTGTGTCGTCGCCCCCTCTTCACTTGGCATGACTCCCTTGTCCCAGCTCAGAACTGGGAGAACAGCCTGCTAGGCCATGGAGATAGCATGAAATGCTAACTGTGATATAGAGCGTGGACCATGCCACAATGGCAACAAGCAGAGTCTCCAGGTGCAAGGGTGTCACGATCCATGTTGGGTTCGGCATAACTCCACGCAGGAAGGGAATGGGAATCGAACCCCCAAACTTACCACTAGTCCGCCGTGTGGCCCATTATTAATATTGTTATTATCATTGTTATCATTTTTATTCTTTATTTTAATAAATTGACATCCGTTTTTTTAATAGATTTCAAAAGTTAAAAGCTGGGCTACGTTTTGAAAAAGAAGAACGATGACCCTTTGTACCTGACTGAAGAAAGAAACTCATTGGACTTCACCTGCAAATGCACCATACAAACATGCTAGCTGTCATCTAAGTTAAAACGAGGAGCGCATGAAAGGTTAACATGAAGGTTTTAAAAGATTGTTTTTCATTTTAATAAAGACGTCCACGTTTGACGGCTAAGACCTTCCTTCGTCTGCCGGCTGATGCTGCAAATTCACCAGGATACCAAAAAAATGCATCTTGTTAATCTGAAACAGTTTCTGTCCAACATCTTGTGTTACATGACGTCAAGACTGCATATGCACATGTTAATATTCCGCAGAGTTTAAATCCGACATAACAAAGGCCATCAAAGTTTTCTTTATTTAGTGACATGTGGATGCAACCCACTCAAAAACATCCACCCACTTTCATCTAATCTCTTCTCTTGCCTCACTCACGCCGCAGCACAAAGAAAACTCTTGCACTGACTGACCTAGAAAACCTTTTATGAATCTTCACAAGGCCAACCACAGTCAGTATTTCAATACGCTATGTCTAGATAATATCAACCCACTTCTGACATTCATCTGCTTGGTTGTTCAGCGTAACACGGTTAATGACTCTAAAACTTTCCTCTTAGGCCGGAACAAACCTGGAGCCCGAGCTGCAAGGAAGAACTTGGTTCAATGACTGGAGCACTGCAGATTGTTCTGGCCAAACAAAGCTGATTTCCTAGTAAAACCTTCAGTGGCTGTTTGAAGGTTACCACTAATTGAGGCTATTTATCAAAACACTGGAGCCAATAGTGACAAGTACATGCTCTTTCGCTGTTTCTCATTACCACTATCTGTAATGAGGAGAGGATGTATCTTCGGATTTACATACAAGGGCAGCCTGTGAGAGTAAACCAGGCAGTTGATAAGTATTGGATTCAGTAATTCCATGTGGAACTTTGCCACGCAGGGATGAGGTGGCCTTGGGACGAGTCAAGAGCAGTAGGCAGCTGTCTTTCTTCTTCGTCGATGAGGCATGGGTTCAGTTAAACACCTCTCAATCAGGCATGGGCACAGACATTTTGGGGGGCTGGTGCTTGAGCTGGAAAAAAGGGCACCTGTTGCAGAAAAATATGATTGTTGTAGTCTTAGTTAGTAAAAAAAAAAAAAATCCCAAAGAATCCAAATAAAAAGAATCAATACTCTGGATGAAGGGGTTTTTCTCTCACACGAACTAAAACAAATGTTCCATCAGATATGGATTACAGACTTCCTGACCAGCTGCAGTCAGTGTGTGCGGCTGGGACGACTGTCTCCGACACTCAGACCCTCAACATCGGGTCTCCTCAGGGCTGTGTTCTCTCTCCATGGCTCTTCCCCCTCTACACCAACTGCTGCACCTCCAGCCACCAGTCTGTGAAGCTGATCAAGTTTGCGGATGACACCACCATCATCGGGCTCATCTCAGATGGAGATGAGTCGGCTTACAGGAGGGAGGTGGAGAGGCTGGTGTCCTTGTGTGGCCACAACAACCTGGAGCTGTGAAGACAGTGGAGATGATCATGGACTTCAGGATAGTCACAGTTTCTCTGTCCCCTTTCATGTTGGCTGGTTTACCTATTCCCATTGTGGACTCCTTCTGCTTCCTAGGAACCACCATCACTGAGGACCTCAAATGGGAGCCAACCATCAGGTCCCTCATCAGGAAGGCCCAGCAAAGAATGTTCTTCCTAAGGCAGCTACGAAAACTACGACTGCCGACGAAGTTGCTGGTGGAGTTCTACACGACCATCATCCAGTCCATCCTCACCTCCTCTATCACTGTCTGGTACAACAGCGCCACCTCCAGGGACAAGAGCAGACTGCAGTGCATCGTACGTTCTTCTGAGAAGGTGATCGGTTGCAGCCTGCCACCTCTTCAGGACCTGTATGACTCCAGAACCCAGAAACGCGCAGGTCGGATCAGAGCCGGCCCTTCTCATCCTGGACATGGACTGTTTGTTCCTCTTCCCTCTGGCAGTAGGCTACGGTCCATTCAGACCAGAACCTCCCGTCACAGGAACTGTCACAAGACTCAGAAATGAGAGGAGACTCAATTGCAGGACAACAACACAGCACTTAATAAACAAAAACGGCAGCCAACACAAAGTCCATAACAATAAATAAAGGAGTCTCCAACGGAGAATAAATGATGATCGAGGTTAGGAATTGTCCAAAGTCCAAACAAACAGTTCACAAGGAAGATCGGGCACGAGGAGGAACAGGAACTAGAAAATGAGAAATCAAAGTCAGGATAAAACTTACAAAAATACTCAGGCGCAAGGCAGTCCATGAGGAAAAGTAGAGATCCAAATAATGAAATGTCCAGCATACCACACATGAAAAACGTTCACGACCCAGCGCTGCACTGTCCTCCAGCTACTCCTTAAGAGGCTGTAAGAAATCAGGGGAAATGAGGTGCAGCTGCCACTAGTGCCCGACCTGTCAAGACACAAAGCGCACACAGGAAACGGGGAAGTGTCCATACAAAATAAAAGCACAACAGGAGGGGACATGACAGGAACTGTTGAATTTGTGATCAGCCTTTGTTGTTTCTGGTTTATTTTATTTTTTATTCATGACAGCAGTTTATTCGAAAGCACTTTCCTAGTTCGTGGGATCCCCAATGACTATGGTAATAAAGTTGATTCTGAATATGATTCTGATTCTATCTTTGCATGTCCCTGATTTGAATAATGACCCTCTGTTTTGATTGCACCATGCCCTGTGTTTAACAAAAAAAACAAAAAAACAAAAAAAAAACAAATATGAAGGAATAATGACACAGTGCTCTAATTTTCAGACACCACTAGGTGGCGCTTTTGGTTTCAAAATTATGTGAGGTTTCATTGACTTTGTTGTTCTAGTCCAAACATTTTACAGCTGACAGCACCATCTGGTGATAATCGGGACACTGTTTCATAAAACCTCATCAACCCTTCAGTAGATACTGACACTTTTTCAGTGTTGCTCATTTATTACATTAGATCCAGTTGACACATCAGTTTCTATTGTAAACAGCATGTAGCACTATAGTCTGTGTTTAGAACAATGCTCCGGTTAATGGGCAAAGTGCTGCTCAGCTCAATTTCAGCGACCTGCCAGAAGGAAGGAGACAGAAAGCTGGTGAATAAAGATCTGTCCGTGAATACCCCATTAAGCTGATACCTGTGGAGGATGAGAGAAAAAAGGAGAAGCCTTCCTTGGCGTGGAATTCCAGCGCAGAGTGGAGGAGGTGACAATTCTGGTGTGGCTCTGCCGCACAGAAGCTCTAATCATGTTCACGGGGAAACAGGGCATGTGTGCAAGCAAGGTGCAAGTCTTCACGTATATATCAGAGTTGCTGGTAAGATTCTGAAGGGAACATATAGAATCTGTCAGCAGGAACCTGACATGGACGCATGTGTGAGATATGCAGGCGGGATGATGAGATGAGAAATATGTTGAAGCCGTTTGGACTTTTAGCTTTATGCAGATGATGGCTTGAAAGCAGTCGGAATAGCAATGTGATGATGGGTGACAGGAGGAGAATGATCTGACCTTGAACCCTGAACTGCAGGGTAATCAAAAGCAAAAAAAAACAAAAAAAAAAAAGACACTGACCAAAGTATTATATCCTTTGTCGAGTATATGACATAGTATCTATGTCATGAAGTATGACATAGATTTGCTTATTTTGAAAAGATCAAACATCACCCAAAGTAGCAGTTGTAGGCTTTCCTGGAAAGGGGTGGGTTGTCAACAGGATGACATCTTGGTGCATTCCAGTTTCTAGGAACTGGGAAATTCTGTCACATGATGCAGGATTTGCAAGTTGGAATATTGTGCTACGGAACGATCTCCCTCTAGACATTGCAGACCTTTCAACTGAAAGAAGCGCACATCTCACATTAGTTTTAAATATTCCAAAAGAAATCTCCATGAATTTGTCTGAATATTTATTCCACTGTCCGACACAGATCACACTGAGATATGCTAAATTCCTCTGAATCCCTCCTTTGCTTTCAAGCAGCCCGCGTCTCTTTCTCCTCGAGCATGTCTGGTGATAGTGGGCTCCTCTAATTAAACTCCTCGCTCCTTTCAGTCTACATGCCTTGGTCTCTTAAGTCTGAACAGATCCCTCAGAACTGGAAGCCATGCTTTTTCTAAAAAAATAACGTTTCCCGTTTGATGATTAACACGGCGTGTGTTGGATTGATCGCACGCCTCTGAGCAAACACTTAGTGCCTCAACAGTCCGGCACTCGTGAACAGGGCTCTCTGAAGATGTAAACAAGCATAATTCACTTAGCGATTATCAGGTTTAAAGGAATGAATTCAGTTTGATGGCAGAGTATCTCAAGGAGCCGTTGAAGAGCTTGTCAGAAGCCTCGATGAGGCCTCGGACGGCAGATGCGATCACGTGATGACGCCAAAGTAACATGGCTACTGGCGCACTTCTCTGACTGACACTGGAGATTTCCAATCCTTGTCATTGTCCCCATCAACGCCTTCAGTCACATGCATCAGCCCTCAATGCTTGAGGAGTATCACTCATCTTAAGTCGTCAAAACCATCTTCATCGTCTTGGATCGCCCTCAATGTTTTGAGATAGTTTAATCCATTGGTTGTTTGAAGGATTGAATCCATTTCCAACTAAAACTGAACAACTCATTGCGTAAACTGATTTTACTCAGATGTCTTTGACTGGCGTTTGCCAGAAATCTAGATGATCTTCAGTTGTCATGTGGCTTGTATAGTTATGTGTAGCTGAATTAAAACAAACCAACAAAAAACAATCTTTACCTTCTTTTCCACAGCAGAGAATCTGTGTTCTAATAATCTCCTTCTATAAGCAGATCCTGCTTATTACGTACAAAGTTGTACCCACACATTTCAATCGGTGTTACCATCACCGATCGGATGCTTCCATGAGTTCTTTGCGCTGGTATATCCACCAGGGGGAGCACCCAGAGACAAAAGTATATGACAACAACAAACTCCAAAACCAACATGGCGACTGTGGGAAACGTACTGATAGTATACCTCTTGCACAAAATAGGAAAATGGAGGCAGGTATATGGTTCACTGTAGGATTAGTGATATGTTGATATGTCTGTATCAATTCTCGTTTCTCAGTAAAATTTGCCATCACAGCTGAGACATTGAGGATAGGACAAGGAAGAGGATACTCAATTCTGGTGCCTGGAATGGATGCAGAAGTTTTTAGGATTTGTCTGTGTATGCATGTTACTTTTAGTCCTGCATTGGATGCATATATTTGTGATACAATGCAAAGAGGCGTTGATGAAATGATGTTTCATGGTGGCCACAATGACACTCCAGTTCTATTCTAGTGATGGGTAGATGAGGAATGATGAAACAGTACTGCAGGGTTGATGAAACAGTGTCCTGATTTTCAGAGGTCACTAGATGGCGCTCTTGGTTTAGAGATGGTATGAGGTTTCGTTGAATTAGCTGTTCAAGTCCAAACATTTTACAGCATATAGTGCCATCTGGTGGCCCCTGAAAATCAAGACACTGTGTCATGAATCCCCATCTACCATCACTGTTTTATTCTATTCTATTACTATTGATGATAGTATTGAATAGCCCATCCCATAGTAATGGATAGTAATAGAGTCGCCCAACCTTCATGTACCAATGTCCTCATTTTTCCAGCCGACTGGATGGCGCTTTTTGCCCTTAAATCTGTGTGTTTGAACCATTTACAAATTGATTAGGTAGTATTGTGTCATTAAAGTGTGACTGACATTGATTCAACCCAGAAGCAATACTGTGTTTCAAATTTTGTTTTCAGAAACTACCATTTATTACACTTTGGATCTGACAAGGTTTGCATAAGGGAGTCATCTTCTGGAACAGCAGGCGCCACTTGGTATATAAATGTGAGGTTGCATTCAATTAGTTGTTCAAGTCCAAACATTTTAAAGGTGTGGCGGTGCCATCTAGTGACCTTCGTTTCATGAAACCTCTTGTACTGTTTAAATTAAACCTCATTGGCTGCTGATGCTTCATGAAACAGTGTCCTCATTTCCATGCTCACTGGCACCATTAGAACATGTAGAAGTTCTATTGCAATGCCTTGACACTGAAGCTGAAGAGCCTGCATTGTAATGACAGGATCCACCTCCAGTGACATCACAAAGACACTTGTTTCCGGTTCTTGCATCGTGCAACACTGCGCTCAATTTCCTAAGATGAGAAACTTTACTCTTATTTAGCGTCGTGATTCAACAGAGCCAACTTTGTAGCACATATTAACACACTGTTCCAGAGCCATGTCTATGATACTTTATACAAATTATTTGCAATGCTTAAACCTCTTTGACTTTTGACTTTGACTTTAGACTGTAGAAAAGCTTTTTCAAAAATTTTACCTGCCCTGAATAATGGTAGGAGGATAGTCCTCACCAAGGCAAATCTTTAATCCACTTTGCATGAACAGTGTTTTAGTTTTGACAGAGATGCTGATGCCGACAGAGAGCACACTGCAGTGGTACACTGAGGCGCTGTCCATGGTGCTGAGAGAACAATCCTGTTTTGTCACAGGATTTCTGTGTATATCACACAAGAAGAGGCAGCCCATGAAGTTAACAGCACCACTGTCTTCACTGCAGTCTAGTTTGTTTTTAAGATGCCATTCTAACCCAAAGCGCCAGCTGTGTTCTACCAATACGAGCCATCAATACTAATACCAGTGAGCACCCCCCACACAAAAAAGTCTCTGAGTGCTTTGTAATGAAAGAAATTGCTTGTGGTTGTAAAGAACGAGGCAGTCATTAGACTCCAGGCTCCATAGACTTTCAAATGCTGATTGTATTATCAGTCTGGCTGGGCAATAATCACAGAGTGTTTTGCAATTCAAGTTCACCAGATAGTAGCGTCGGGGTGGTTTGTAAAATGATTGCCCCACATCGGCATTATTTGCCTTTCTAGGTCTATATCTATGGAGTATTTGTCTGAAGTGTTGTCCGTTTTCAGAACAAAGAATTTATAGTATGAAAACATGAAAACATAGTGTTCTGAAATAATTACGGTCAATCCCGGACTAAAGAGCGCACCGGAATATTAGCCCCACCCACTAACTTTGAGAAGAAAACAGATCAGGTTCATACATAGGCTGCACCTGTCTATATGCCGGGTGCTGATGTGCTGTCTGCACCTTGGAAGGGACAGTGGTGCACACGGCTTCAAAAGGCATGACGATCACATCTAAACTAGTTTTGAAATGGGGTCCAGCATGGAGACTGACTCATGAAACTAATTGGGATCATGAAACAAATGCTCTGAATTTGAATCATTAACTCCTCACTCCTTGACATTAAAGCTCACAAAATGTGCTGTTTTCGCCCACATGTCCAAAGTGTCCAAAGTCGGTCTCAGCAGCTGCTTCTCGTCTCCGGTTCTGCAGGAGTTCGACTCCATTGGTGGTGCTGCAGACATGCATTTTGAGCGCTTTATGGTCAATGAAACACCTATGATTTCATTGGTTTGATGTGAAGATGCTCAATATTTTGGTAACATTACTCTCCTCAGCCTGTAAAAATCCTTATATTTAGCGCCGTCGTTGTATAAGCATCAGGGTTCAGGCCGCGAGACAGAAGTAGTGGAATATAGTCAGTAAGCCGCTATATAGTATATACGCTATAGAGTACATACGCTATATAGTACATACGCTATATAGTAATTATGGTACTTTGTTATTCAAGTTCACAAAAATATTGTAAGTACATTAAATTTTTTTTTTTTTTTTTAACTCAGGCAACAAAATATGAATCTGATATTACAGAGCTAGCGTTTTTATATTCGGTATGAGAATAAAGTGTATGACGTAACATTTTTAATACTTGACCTTACTGTGGTCCCCGAGCAGGACTTGCATTTATATTAGCCAGAGTACTAAAAATCCTTGATGCTAATGGAATTAAACACAACCCTACTATACTCTATACAGATAGTACTAACTTTCAAAGGCTTTGTGCTCTGTCATGCAATATTTGCACGCCATTGTAAATTTGCCACTGCCTGATTTTTTTTTTTTTTTTAGAAATGTTTTCAAATCATGAGCATATTTATGACAAACGGGAATTTCATTTTTAATGTATTATCCCAAAATATTATGTATAGTATATATAATAATCATACTCATGTCATAGTATAACACTTTTTTTTACACCAGTTAACGCAGCCGTTTAATAAGTGGGACGACATCTACATGCATAGAAGAAAGTGCTCCTCATAGTAGCCGCAAACTGCTGACGATGAGATAACAACCACATGCCACCTCAGCAAACCACGCGATGCACACACATCGCTCATAACTTCTCCCCGGTGTAGCTTCCCACACTTGGATGAAGTTGCATGCCTCAAATTAAAAGTTCACCATTTGTTTGGTGTCTGTAATTTTTGACCGAGGGATGGGAAGCCGTCGGTGGGTGGAGTGGTGATGGGAGCTCCCATTCCAGATGGCTGCTGTGTGCAGTGCAGCGCCCACGCCAGGGGCCCGGGGATTGGCCCAGTGCTTTGTAAATGAGCCGAACTGCTGGGATGCGGAAGGCTGGGTGCATGTCGCGCTATGTCTGGATGACAGCCACCTGTACGAGACGCACAGTGGGAGGACGGGGGGGTGCAGCCGTGAGTGGTAGACAGCCATGGGTATGAGAGTCATGAATAATCCAAAAGAGAAGCTATTGAATCGAGAATGTTTTTCTGCCTCAGTTTGAATGACAAGTTCAGTAAAGCTGCAGAGATGAAAGAAGATTCACTGAAAGTCCAGCGGCAGCTTAGTTAGCCTCTGGTACATTTAGACTGCGGTAATTTTAGATCACAGCTTTAGCCTTGAGCTCCCAGGGGACCTCGGCTAGTGCACCAGGCTACTGCTCATGAGCCTGAGCGATGATCTTGCAGGTCTAGACAGCATCTATGAATTAATGATTTTGCGGCAACACTATCGGGTCTGTGTGTAGCATTCATTTGGAAGTAGATTTTTACAGCAATTCACCTGTCGGTTTAAATAAATCGATCTCACCAGCGATCCGTTTCAACATGTCACTGGCAAATACTGTGTTTAACCTTCCTGCCATTAATGGCATCAGGGTTCTTGACCTCCATGAGGGTGAACCACTAATGGTGCCGTCTGTGGGGTGAAGAGATCTGAGTCAATAGTAATAGTAATATGAAAGTGGGCTAAAGGTGGATGCAGAATGAGCTTTTATCGCTCCTGTTTTTTGACAGTCATCTCTGGCTGGAGCTGGGATAGGAAATATTTATTTTATATTCTCAAACATATTATTTTTGTCCAGCACACACATCTCAGTTGATCGTTGTTTTCTTTACTCAGCGCACTGTCATCATTTTTTGTTTACAACATTGAGGTGAGCAAACAAAAGCTCATTGTTTGATAGTGATGGACTGGTGACGCTACATCAAACAGTGCCCTCAGTTTCAGAGCTCAGTAGGTGGTGCTGTCGGTTTAAAAATGATGTGAGGTTTCATTGAAATGAATCCAAAGATTTATGGTCAGAGAGTGCCATCTAGTGGGCTCTGAAAATGAGGACACTGTTTCATGAGCTCATCACTACAGCAGAAGACAGCAGGTGAACCTACGGAAGTGACGTGAACATGTGGCAGGAACCTATGTGGGGAAGCACTTGTACTGGGGAGAAGGCTTTGCACAGATCCAGGACCATCAGGAAGGTAGTGCAAATTCTAGATGTAGTTTTTTAGTCCACAAGCATGTTGAAGAACAAAGTGTTCTGACACTGAAGATAAAGATGTACTCCCCACCCAGTGGGGGCGGAGGAACACCACCTCATATAAGAGTAAGTGCCTGCCAGCTCTCCCTCCATTTTCCCTCACGCAACAGTGATTCCAGGGTGAGTAAGCTATTGTAAAACTAATTCTCATGGACTTTGTGTAGAGTTGTGTTTTGCTACCTTTCCTGGAATATGACAGGCGCCAGCTGCGATAGTCCTTGCTTACATCATAGGCTCCAATGACACTGGCTCTGCAGAAAAAAAGTTGTGAAAAGTTGTGTCTGAAGAACTAGAGAGCTCCAGAAGAGCTGCTTCCAGTTTGGTCGATTCCTGAGAGAGGACTGACAAAGGGTCTGGGAAAATCTCCAATAGCAAAGCCACTTCAGAGTACGTGGGTTACATTGGGTGACCTTTTACCTCATGACTCGCACCAATGAACAGGATGAAGAGTGTGATTTGAATTGTAGACATTTTAGTTCTCCATTTACGTGCTTGGACACATATATGAAGCGCACATATTTATGTATTTTTGTAGAAAAACATTTCTGTGGAAAATCCAGAACATCAAAGGCCTTATGAAGCTGAAACCAACTTTTTCAGATCAAAGCTGAGCAGATAAACAAATGTCAACACTTAAGAGTGAAAATAACAATGGGAACGATCACTGCCTTAGAATTACCCGGAGCTTGCCACTCCTTGCATCACCTACTGTGCCTGAGGAAAGAGAAATGTTTCTCCTCAACTGCGTCTGGAAAAAAGAAAACAAAACACATGGATCAGTGTCTGATCAGTTCAAATCAGGAATATCTCTGCAAAAATCAATAGAACTCCTCCACAACTCCAAACAAGTAAGTGCAGTTTTGAACAGCACAGGTGAGCTTGTTCCCATTTGTTATTGTTTATTTAAAGCCACTGTTTTAATTAGCTGTAATTCATTTCAGAATTTAAGCCTGTTGTTCCAAGTCATGCATCTTGGGAAGAGGATGGAGGTGGCGGTGCGGAGAAGTTAGATGGATGGTCAGGAAGAACTACTGCAGGATTGGTGAGGAAAACTGCAAAGAAAGAATTTGGTGTATCCTCAGAGAAAAGGAAAGGAAGACAGGATGAGTCGGTGGTGGAGTGATGAGCTTCAGGAATGGATCTGGAAAAAGGAGTCAAAGACATTGTGGCATAAACATCTAATAGGACGTCCAAGGAAACTTAGAAGAACCAGCACGGACGATGCAGACTAACTTCAGTATCACAATGGAACAGTGTCAGTTTACCTAATACATGGGTTATCTGGAATTACTCTATTATTCAATAAATCTCCACAACATTCCAGATGCGGCAACGCATCTGCTTGAGGACAAACCAAACGCACTTTCACTCTTTGGTGAAGTGGAGTGCTGCTTCTGGGCGTCGCTTTCCGATGAAACAAACAAACCGATATTGATTTTTTTATGCTTTTATCTGTAGAATACATCATTATTTTGTTGTTACTATTCTTCTTTTTGTGAATGTGTGTGAATAGACTGGAAATTCAATAAGTCAATCAAGACTAACTTGAATTCACTGCCTTTGTATTTACTTCTTTTTTATTTTGTATTCATTCATTTATGAGGAAGAGAATGAGGACGTCATGACTCATCTGAACTGCAGTTAAAAAAAAAAAGGTTATATGTTAACTTGGAATTTCCTGTGTTGACTGTTAATCATATTCAATAAAAGTATACAGAGTAAACTGAGTTCACTTACCGATTAAGACGTCTCTCTGCATAACCGTGGTCGACGTGGACTGTATCAATAGCACGCGGTGAGAGGTTAACACTGGCTTCAGGCAGTGGTAATGTTGACACAGAGTCGATCTTGAGACGGCTTGTCGAGCTATGAACTCGGCCGAAGAGATGACTGACGCTGCAGCCAGATAAGCTCCTGCTCAGTCTGTCAGCTTGTCAGCACTCGAGCACGCTAACATGGCCGTCGCAGTCATCTGAGGTTTTACACCACACACAAGAGAAGAATCGGGGAACTGCCTACTCATCATATTGTAAATATCTGATACACTTTAGATCATGCGAGTCTATCTAATCTAATAAGAAGCTAATTAGATCATTAGCTATTTAATGGTTAATAAGTGTTCTCTGAAGCAGACATGTGTGTAGTTAACAAACCTTACATAAAAGTCTTGAATTTCAAGGGTCCTGTTTGACTCTTGTACTGCAGCGATGCGTGGAGAGTCTTCACTTGAGAAGGTAGCCTCCTACTGTGGTTGTGAGGAAGTACTCAGCAGAGACGGTTTGGGAGGCGTGGCATGTTGATGTAACGTGAGAGTCCAGAGAGAGAAGTGATTCACCTGTCTGTGACTGACAAGATTCACAAATGAATGGGGAAGGTGAGCGAGAGAGAAGAATGTACTGCGTGGCAAAACCGCTGCAGTATATTTGAGGAGGACTCGCATGGTAACTATATGCTCTGTGAAGGGTAATTTTTCAGGTCGCCTTTACTGCTCAGCCTTCAGGAGAATGTTCCACTTCATCTGTTTAGACGGCCCGGGGCAGATGGCGAGGACGTAGAGTAGTGATGGACCGATGAGGCTTCGTGAAACAGTATCCTCATTTTCACTAGAGAGTTCACTAGACGGTACTCTAAAAAGTTTGGGTTTAAACAACCATTTCAATTAAACTTCACATCATTTTTAAACAACAGCGCCACCTAATGGGCGCTAAAAACGAGGACACTGTTTCATGAAGCCTCACCAGCCCATCATTAGCGTCACCTGTTTTAGCTGATGACTGTCACCTGAAAGAGTGAGTGATGGCCAGATCCTGTACTAAACTCATTCCTCAGTATTCAGGAAGGCTTAGCAAACCAAATGGTATGGATTCCAGTTTTGTATTTACACAATGTTATGGCATTGGATCTTGAGCTTCATTGTTAATGCCAGGGTTCACTCGTGATGGAGGTTTTATTTAGTCATTTATTTACCGACAAAATCTATATTATCAACAATAATATCAATAACAATAAAGAAAACATTAACTGCTGCTCAAAGTGTATGTCTTTTATCTGTCTAACTGGGTTTAACCATTTTCTTCATGCAGTTGATCTATCTTCCTGCACAAAAAAGAGGAGTGAAAATGGCATTTCCCATCTTCAAGATTCACAGGCCTGTCTTTTTTTCATATTCTATGTCTGAATATACGACTGCATATTTTATTTTTTGTTGCTAAACACATTGGGGAATGTCCTATTTTTATTTGCCATGAAAGAACTTCTGCGACTGTCCTTCTCGCTCTGGAGGGGAAGCTGCTTCCCTGCATGACTGCACCTGCTAATCTAGACCAAGGACTGATGAGATATGGGCTCACGCTGAATTATGTCGCCCTTTGTCACGTGCTGACTGAGTGGAATACTCACCTGGGAGCACTGTGTGTGTGTGTGTGTGTGTGTGTGTGTGTGTTCCTTCTCCAAGGAATTCTTGAGAGAGCTGAGGGGAGGAGGGTTCACTGAGGACCATATGTGACCTTGGCAGTGGTTGACTACTGTGATTATGCTGTAACTTTGTGCTTGTTTTCTTTGTAACCTCAAAACTCATATCATAATTTAAGTTTCAACATCAATCAACATGTTGGATTTCTTTCCAATAGAAAAGCAAAAATAATATTTCACCTTTTGCAACTGTTTTTTATGATGCAGAGAGGCACTTTGGGGAATCTCTTTCTGTGAGCCGTGATTCAACAGTACAGCAGTGAAGCAGCATTAAATACATACATACATTGTCAACTAACAACCGCTTAGTCCTGTTCAGAGAGTATCACACCAGTGAGAGAGAGAGGCTGGAATACACCCTGGACAGGTGACCAGTCAATCGCAGGGCGCACACACAAACCATTCACACACACTCATGCACACCTAGGGGCAATTTTAGAGTGTTCAATGAACCTAGTGAGCATGTCTTTGGGCTGTGGGAGAAACCGGAGAACCTCGGAGAAAACCCATGCGCACACAGGGAGAACCTGCAAACTAGCTTTTTTTCACTGATGTAGTAGTGAACTTGGCTCTCCACGTGAAGTCTCCCAGCTGACCTCTGATGAGGAAAATATGATGAAAAGACCATTGAAAATTATGGTCAGAAGAAGAAAAGATGGTTGCTCCGAGTTTATGTGCCACGACTGGAGTGGCATTTTGGAGCCATTGTGGATCAGGAGTTCATGGCGGGCCGTGTCCTGGAGCAGGTCACTGATGTTCTGTTTCTTCTCCCTTCATCATCATTGTCTCCCTGTGTATGTGTGTGCATGCCCTGTATAGCTAGACTTGCAGGGAACAATTATTGGACAAATATTTGCTTGTAGGACCTTTTGCAGGACCCGACACATTTAAGCTTCAATTTGAAGAATGAAATTTCAAAATAACTGGGTCACTGTAATTGATTTTCAGTTTGGTACAGAATCAGAATTTGAATCAGAAAAAGCTTTATTGCCAATGTCAGTGAGGATCCCACCAAATTGGACAGTGGAAACGGGACGAGACTTTGGTACACCCTGCACTAAAAATACCAGAATGATGATGTAACAACACACGCCTCCACCTTTGGTTTAGGTTTTGAGCTCCAGAACCCGGTCTGCGTGGTGAAGAAAGAATCCCTCCATATGAAGCGCATTGTCCGGTATGAGTTCACTCAACCACGTCAGAGTCCTAGTTTAGCCATTTGTTTTGATGGTTAAGGTTAAGGGTGGGCAAAGGCTCATGGCAATGAAGGTTCCCCACAAAGTGACAAACCTGTGCGTGCACCTTGTGCTGCTCCTCACAATTGAAGCCTCAATTTGAGGATGAAGACTTAAAAGATCTGGTTCATTCTAATTTGCTGTCAGTTTGGTTCAGAGTCCTGGTTAGGTTTACAGTGAGAGATTCGGGGAAGCCTCATGTCAATGAGCGGTCCCCACAAAGACAGGAATACAAACAAGTGTGTGAGTGTGTGTGTGGATGATGTGTGGGCGCTTGCTTGCAACTCTCACCTGAACTAAGTCAGAGACCACTGCTCGTATTCAGGAGGGAATGGAGTGCCAAGGTCTGGTTGGAAATGAAACCCTTCACTCGGTGGAGGAGGACCATAGCTGCTGCAGCAACTGCTGCTCCCAGGACTGTGAGAGTTCTATCAGCTTGTGCCCCCAGTGCGATGATCCAGGCAAGTCTCTGGAGAGCGAGACCAAGAGGCAGATCCAAAAGACCCCTGGGAGAATATTGGTCTTGATTGACACCTCGGTATTTCATCTAAATGGCTAATGGCTATTTTGATTGGCTATTGGATACGTGACCATAGATGGCAATGAATCAACCACAATAAATACAATATATCTGAGTATAAACAATAAAATCCCATCAAACAAACCAAGAATACACTTGACAATGATGGGTGTCAATGAACTGGCATTTTCTGGTCCAAAAGTATGTATGTTTGTACTGAATAAATACTTGATAAATGTCCTTGTTTTTGAGCAGTGACTAGTCATCCCATAAGAAAGAGCTTTTCAGAGAATGCCCCTCATGTTTGAACCCCTCGACTAAATGTCTAATGACGAAACGGTCGGCCAAAATAAAAGAACTGGATACAAATATCACCCAGGACCACGTTAGCTTGACTTCACAGAGACCCATGACACTCGTAGCAAACAAGTCATTTCACAGCGCCAGCAGGGACCAAATGGGAAATATCAGTGGGAAAAGCTCTTTATTTGCTGCTTCACCTCAGTGAGACGTCAGGATGCACAGTCTGGCTTAATAGGCTTTTATTCTCTCCACACACGCACTCAGTTTGGTCTTGTGGCTTTCCTCTCCATGTGATTAGCCTTCAGACATTGTGTGTGTGTACCTGGTTTAGATATACTTGTGAGGACCATTTCTTGGAAACACAATCACTTGTGAGGACATTTGGCTTTGTGCTGACATGTTTGCTGGTCCACTTGAGGTCAAGCATCATTTGAAGGACTAGAACTTCAAAATAACTATGTTATAATTTGGCTTTATTAAGATTCTTGGTTTAGGTTAGGTTTAGGCTGAGCGCCTGGGGAAAGGGTTATGTCAATCTAAATGTAGATAGTAGAGATAGTAGGGCAAGTGCATGTGTCTGTGTGTGTTCCTTGTACAGCCATATTCATGGGGACCTTTTGGCCTGGCCACACATGCTTGAGCCTCACTTTTGAGGATCAAAACATTACAATAACTGGGTCATTATAATTGCGTTTCAGTTTGGTTCAGAGGCCTGGTGAGAGGGTGAGAGGCTGGCGAAAGGGTTATGACAATGAAAGGTCCACACAAATACAGCAGTACAGGTGTACGTGTGTGTGTGAGACTCTGTGTGGACCTCACTACTTCAGCCTCTGAAATAGGAAATGAGAGGATTGGGAAATGGATCCAGTCGGGCCACCTGATGGTTATCTCCTCACCAGCTACCACACCCTCTTATCTCGCCACGCAGACGTCACCATGGTGACCACGTGCACCAGCACATTCACAGAGCCTCAGCAGGGATAAAGGTCAAGATTAAGGTCCATCGGTTGGTGGGGTCTCTAGAGAGATTTTTTTGTGTAATTTAGAAATTAATTTATATTGACCAGATGGTTTAAAAGGAGTAGGAAACCTCCTATTGATCAGACATGAGTCCAGAACTCAAGACTTGGAGCCGCCATAAAAGTCCAAAAAATGGATGGTCCAGTCACCTCATATGATTTATCGTCATTATTTCAGCAGGGGATAAAATGCAATACTGCCTAATGGCTGTCATTTTAAGATTAGCACAGGCAGAAAACTTAGCGGGGAGATTGATTTTCATCTGTCGTCTAGTCAAAGTCAGGAAATTAAGTTTTGAGTCATTAGTCAGGTGCAGCCAGCAGATGTGACGTCAAGCGAAAGAAGCTTGGTGTTGCAGCTGAGCCATAGAAAGTTGGCCTCGTGTACTTTTGGGATGTTTCATGTCTGATGATGAACAGGCCGGACGAGGTGGGCGTGTGCCTGCCTGTGAGCTGCCACACAGCAACAGACACGCCGCCTGCCAAACATGACCAAGGTACATGATGACAGACGCTCCATTATCGCGCAGTACTGTGCAACGCCTCCATCACTTGGGGACGGTAATGTGAATCAAATCATGTTTCCAACAAGCTCATTAGGGAGTGGCTCTTGCTCTTCATTGCAATTCAATAGGTTTAACAATGACGGCGCGCACACAACACCAAGCGTGTGTCAACGCTGATGATAGCAGTCGCTGTGACAAGTACTGATTTAGGCCAGTGAGAACCAACAGGGACAATTACAGGACAGGAAATAAGAGGTGCAGAAGTGAGTGAATTCAATTGAAAACCTCATCTGCAACTTGGACCACATGTGGACTGTATGAGTTTCCATAATGAAGTGTAATGAATTGTTTGTGTTGCAGGAAATTCAGGCTTCCACATCGTGTGTTGACGTCAGGGTTAGCCATGGCGTGGTGCTCTACATACTCTCTATAAAAACACGTCAAACAACTGCATGCTTTGTCAACATAGGACAAGAGTACACTTGAAAGTAGTCGGTATTCGACACCTTGGGAGTTAGCATGAGTAGTATACAGTCGTGATGAGCTGATGAGGCTTCGTGAAACAGTTTGCTCATTTTTAGAGGCCCATAGATGGCACTGTGCTCAATATTTTTTGGGAATTTCACACAATGTTTAATCCGGTGATGATGTCAATAGGTGGCGCTCTCGGTTTAAAAATGGCAGTGGGGAGGCAAACGCTCTGAAGAAACACAAGTAAAAAACAGAGGTTTAATATTTTGAGCAACATCTATTTTATCAAACCATGACTGAAGAGGAACACGGATCTAATAGCATTCCACGTGGGTTACATGCCGATCAATGTTGACAGAGCTAGTCATAGCAGGTGACCTCCAAATATGAACGAGATCACACGTCCCTGGTCACTCCCTCTGGTCCCCTGCAAACACGGTATTGCTGCCTATGGCATTCGAGTCACCCTGCATCACATCATCGGAACTTTGTTTTCAATTTCATGACATTTCAATTCATTGCAATTCAGTGTTGCACGTCTCCATGACACATTACACGAATAAAGTCATCGGTTAGTTGGACAATAGTTTTGTACCCGACGAAAGGATTCTGTGACATCGCATTTCTATCATTTTTATCAGTCCTTTAATATTGCAACTCAGCAGTGAGTCAGTGGAATTGAATGTGAAACGCTGAGTCATCCAGCTTGATGTGGGTGCGACACTTTATTATCTGAGCCAGAAGCTACCTGCAGACAGAAGAGGGGCGACCTGGCGCTCAGCTCCAGATAACGCTCAGGACGTGCCCACCGAAAACAACAGGGCACATTTTCTCAGAGAGTTAAGGAGGAGGAATGCATCACAGACCTGTCAAAATAGAGACGTACAGAGAGCGGGAGAAGAAATTCTTGACAGCAAATCAGCGCCTCTTTATCTTCGCAACACCTGTTGATTAAAAGCTATTAAAGATACCTGACGCGCTGAGAGTGGATGTCTTCGTCTCTCCTGCTGTGAAGCAGCTGCTGTTGTCTGACAAAATATAGCAGTCAAAGGCACCGACGTTACAAGCTGATGAATATATAGAGAGAGGTGTGAAGGTGACGACGTGTTTGAAATTGTTTTCACGTTTTCAGATGAAGTATGAGAAAGTGGTAAAGTCTCCAAAGAAAAGGTTCAGTGTTCAGAGGACTCCAGGTGAGTCAGGGAATTATAATGTGTGTCACTAGTGCAAGTTGTTTGGCATTTCATTTGTAAACATGGAAAGAAGTGGACGAATTTCAAGTGATCGAGAAGTTAGTCATCTATTTTACAATATGCAGTGGTCTGAGAGCATTTCCATTCCTGTTGTTTTTTTGCAGGGGAATCCAGTATGAATTAATTATTCTGGATACAAACAAGTTTTTAATTAATGGCAAATGAATACACATTTTATTTGGAAAAAAGTATAACCTCTACCATAGTCATATTAAAGTTAAATAAATTGAACTAAATATATGAACATTTCTTGTGGTTAATTCAACAAGAGGAAATGTTAGTTGCTACATCTAATGTTTTTTTTTAATGCTACTATTCTTATTTTGAATTCTGTCATGATTCGCTTTTATTTTAGTAATTATAACTCCTATTTTGTGTTCTCTGTTTCCTGGTTTATGGCACGCGGCTGGAGTCAGTCATCTAACCAGCATCAACAGCTCATAAGCACCTGGACTCCAGCAACGTGTGCCAGATCGACTCCATTTGTTCCTTGTGGTAAACTGGCTCTCCTCGTTCGTCCTCGCCTTTTGATGGCTCGGTTCATTGTCTTATTTACTCCTTGATTATCCCTGTTTCCTGAGTTAGTGTTTTGCTCCCTCCTCTGTTTCTGCATGTTTCCTAGTTTGTTCTGTGATTTGTTATTGCTGTTCATTGTCTTTTGTCTTGTACTTTCTCCTCATACTGCCCCATGTGAGTTCCTCATCACGGCACTTGGGTCCCACCCCACACGTGGATCATAACAAATTAATAACTAATGGGCAGGTCAAGAAACGGTGTTGCAGGATTGATGTAACAGTGTCCTAATTTTCAGATAGCACTAGATGACAGTCTTGGTTTAGAACTGATGTGAGGTCTCATTGAATTAGTTGTTCAAGTCAAACATTTTAGCAGACAGTGCCATCTGGTGGCCTCTGAAAATCATCACACGGTTTCATGAAACCTCGTCCACCGTTCAATACTGCGTCCTGAAACCTCATCTACCCTTCAGTGCTGGAGGTGCCTCGATGGTCGGTTGGAGAGGTTTGTCATATTGCCGTCATACTTTTGTTGTGTCGCACACCGACGATCACCAGAATTGTGAGGACTGAGGCAGAGATCATAACAGCATCATCTTCTTCAATAGAACAGAGACTGGATCGAGGGCGCGCCTTGTACAATATGTACTTCATTACACACAAAGATGTTCATTTCTAGAGTTTCCTAAGGGAAACATTACATGTCTATTTTCCTCCTAATTCAAATCTGATGGGTCACAATGACCTGATACATAGCAATTCACTTTTTTCTGGCAGGACTGGCACTAAATGTACCAAACATCCAACGTGACGACCATCTAACTGGTGGCCTACCATGTTTTAAAGAATGCTTGAAAGAGACTATTGTTTTGGAACCTAGGCAAGCTCAACGGTTTTGGAGGTGGACTGAGATACATCTGTTATCTTGGACCTTGATGAGACTAGCTGACCAGCAAGTACTGTTTTATATAGTTACACCAATTAGTTTCCAACATTTTTCTTTACCTTCACAAATTTGACAAACCATAACCGAGACATTGAGAACATCTCTGTTTCCAAACACTGGACCTCAATCGAGGCTTAAGTTATCTCGTTCCACTGCTTTCTTTTGGCCATTTGCCATCTTGTTTGGTTTGGTCAGACGTCACAGACAGGCCGACTCCAACCTGCCGAGCACAGATCCATTATGTTGGATTATTGGAATATTACTGGATACATTTTTTACCCCTACAAAAATAGCACTGAGGCACAACAAAGAAACATTTCTCAATCATAAAGAAGACACAATTAATGACTTCTATGTCAGCCTGTGTGGTTTTGTATGTAAATGCCTATATTTTCTAGTCTATCTCAAGATAAACTGAGATTAATATACGATAACATTTTCTTTTTTCTCAAATGACACAAAAATGCACTAGGTTTTGCAGAACTAGCGTTTATTATGAAGCACCACTGTCTTGTGTTTCCGTCACGTGCTAATAGGTCATCGTATTTCAGTCAAGGCTAAACTCATATCTCTTCATCTTTCAAATGTGTCGTTCAAGAGTTGCATTTTCTGTGACTAACCTTGCCTTTTCTCTTCCACTCCTCCTCAGTCGTCTCTCTTCCACAGTCAGTTCAACAGTGACCACCCGCCATGAGCTTGGTTCTCTTAAAGTTTCTGCCTCTGAAATAATAAAGAGGCACTTCCTCTTTTGCTCAGTGTCCCAGTGTTGCTCTTGGTGGGAGCCAAACAGCAGATAAGAACTGTTCTGCTACTGTTGGACTTTTCACTTTTAATCGGAGATGATGGAACACTTGTGCTTCTCCATCGCATATTAATGTGCTCTCTCTTTGTGCTATGGCTTTCAACAACGGACCTGGCCCCTACTGGGGTGTGGCCAACACTGTGGCTTGTCAGAAACATGACGTCGACAACTTGACAAATTCCCTTCTAATTGTACACAAATCAATTTTCTGTTTTGCATGTGCAACCAAGCAACAGGTGTTTCAGGTGTCCGACAGTGTGAAATACATGAAAGAAGTACCGATGGGCAGATGAAGTAGTGTCCACGTGAGACGGCACTATTTGCTCGATAATCATTGGCTTTGAACAACTATTTAAAAGAAACGTGACATTATTACAGATTTATGGACTGCGCAACCTACTGAGCTCTTACAATGAGTTGGGTCAGACATCACTCACTACCATTTCAGGGGTGCTGGTTGGAGTAGTGATGATCTGATGAGGCTTCATGAAACAGTGAAATAAATTTCAGAGCTCAGTAGGTGGCGCCGTCGGATTTAAAATGATCACTTCATAGGAATTGTTCAAATCCAAAAACAATTAGGAGCAGATAGTGCCATCTAGTGACAAATGACAACACTGCTTCATGTTGCTTTGTTGGCCTAGTTCATTACTAGTTCAGCGTGAATAACTCAGCTGAAAAGAAAATTCATTTCCGATGCAAATAGTCCAATACTTTCCAAATGGAACTCAAAAGTGATGCACAGCACAACAAAGAAAATAGAGTGCTCCAAAATGCAGATATGTGTTGAACAAACAAACGGTTAAGGCGTTTGCAGAGTACAAGAACAGGATACCAGAGAATGACTTCAGTAAAAGGTATTAAAAGAAGTATAACTAAGTAAAAGTACATATTATATTGAAATGTAGTGGAGTAAAGGTGAAAGTGAAGGAAATGAAGCACAGATTTGTGGGGGGAAAAGTAGTACAGGAGCGACGTACATTCACTTAAACTGCAACTCTACAATGTGATGCAAGGACGTGGGACTAAGCTGCAGGCCATGACTATATTGTTCCGGTCCCTAAAGCTCCCCGGTCACCAAGTGATTGCTGTCCTGAGTGACGCACCGGAGAGTGCAGAGAGGGGACGGGAAGCAGACGTGAAAAATGAAGGCGAAAATGACTAGACATCATAGACTCAGCTAACGTCTAAAAAGCACTAAACAACCAAAAGAAAATGTCCACTGATGCAGGGAATAAGACACAAAGGGGAAAAATACAAAAAAAAAAAACAAATCTGAGTCTGTGATGGATGTCAAGCAATAAGGACACACGGATAGGGAGCCAATTAGAAGGTCTGGAAACACTGACAGTTTGGCACACAGATCTGGAATCCAGCGGGTCATAGTAGGTAGTGATTGCTAGATGAGGTGTCATGAAACAGTGTTGAAACACTGTCCTGGTTTTCAGAGGCCAGTAGATGGCGCTCTTGGTTTATAAATGATAAGGTTTCATTGAATTGGTTGTTCAAGGACAAACGTTTTACTGCAGACAGCGCCACCTGGTGGTCTCTGAAAATCAGGACACTGTTTCATGAAACCTCATCCACCCTTCAGGGATTGATTGCATACAGATTCCAGCTAGTGTGTCATAAGTGAACCTTATGCAGAGAAAGTGAGAGAAAAACTGAAGTTGTCTGATAAAATAAAACCAAAATAAAAGGCAGATCATGGTCTTTACATGTCTTCAACAGTTGCATCAAAATCACATGACAGGTTGCTTACACTTCATATAAAGAGCTAATCTCTGATGCATGACTAAAAGATTCATATATCATCATCATGAATTTATATGATGAATAAACGACTAAATGACAACTCATAACAAGGTTTCTAGAGTATGATGTTCTTCGTCATAACATTATACTGGTTGTTCTCGGTGAAGGTTAGCGTTAGTTGTGCATGAGTGCTGTTACGTCCGCAGGATATAACACTTTATGAACCTTGCCATTGCATTTATAACATCTTTGATTCTCATTATGACGCTCCATGAATGTACTAATGCTTGTATTACAGATGAGATCTTCAATCTGGTCACTCATCTTATGAACATAAGTTCGAGATATGCACTGAAGCTGAACTATGGAGCAGTCAGCATAGTCACAGAAAGCAATCACTCTAACACAGGCACGTTATTGCATTTTTAAGCAGGACGATCCACATTTTGGTACTCGATGATGCAACAAAACACCAGGGTAATAACCCGGTGAAAGCGGGCTTGATTCCCTCCCACACTGACTTTAATAAAGTTTCTTCACCTCAGACAAACTGCTTCTCCACTGCTGATATCACTCCGTCAGCCGCGGCACTCACTTGATATTCGCCGCTTCGTTCTCGTCCTTTCCTGTTTTCAATCAAGAAAATGCACCAGACAACAGTGTGATAATGAGCCTGGGTTCATTTCCACCTCCGCACCCTCCATGTAGACCGGTACATCCATTGTTATTGGCCTCTCTCTGACCTCTTCTGTTTGAAATTCATCACCAAACTGCTGAGGCATTTAGCAGAATGTAATATCGCCACACATATTTCAGCTCAATTTCTTCTCCTTTATTTAATGGCAAAAACAAATAGTTTTATTCCTCGCCTCTAAATGCACGGTCTCAGCGCGATTCGTCTCCCATGAGCATCTGTTGGCAAATGATAATGTGGGCTGTGAAAATGTGCCATCTTCTATTTTTAGGCTGCCAGCCTAATAACTTGTGTCTGGCATATTTCAGCGTAGCACGCTTGTTATTCTGCGGCTAAATCCAAGCGGAGGGGATGGGCTGGGGGATTCGCTGTGGATGAAAGCTGCGTGTTCTTTGTCAGGTTGAAGCTGAGGGACCCGCTCAGTCCTTGACCACGCATTGGCACCGAGGCCTGTTTGCTTCATGCGTCTGCAGCTTTTTATGCATTTAAATAAGTCCCGTATGGATGGCTAACCTTTTATGTGTTGTGATCCGAGTTATCAATTTGGTTTTGAATTGTGACTGTCTTGTGTGGAGAGTTGCTCAACAGCGTGGGTAAATGGCATAGAATATGACGTTGTGATGTACTGGAACTATTTAGATTCATATTCCAGAGAGTATTGTATTGTTGAGTCAGATCTCAAGGGTGGGTCCTTGGGCCGCTTCTATTCAACGGTTGTCTGCCGATGACATTGAAGAGCTGCAGTGAAAAGTGTGCGTCAACACACTAATGCAGATTCATTTTGAAAGGTTATATAACTTGTATCCATGCTTGACCTTCTAAGGGTTGAACTTCTTTTCAAAAATTAAATGAAATACTTTTTTCTCTGAAAATGGCCTCACTACACCAAAGAAAATGGCAGTGTCTCTTATTGCTGAGGGGTTGGCGCTTGATTCAGAAAGTTAATGTGCTATCAGTGGCCTTGAGCTGTTTTCATCCCTGGTCCTGTGGATTTCAGTGTGGAGGTTTGGCAGAGTAAACTGTAACATCACAAGATGACTGGCGGTGATGGTACTTACCAGTTCCACACAAAGAAAGTACAATCCAACAATGACTGAGAACGTATGACCCTATGACCAACAAGGTCCATTTATGCTCCCTTCATGTACAAAATTGGATCCGTTTGTTTCAAACAATGTTAGTGTCACTGATCACATGCTTCCATGTGTTTTTTACGTTGCTGTTCATCAATATATCCATCGGGGGGGGGCAGCCCAAAGTCAAAACTTTTTGACAATAACAAACTCCAAAACCAACATGGTGACAGTGGAAGAAGTGCTGATAATTTACCTCTTGCACAAAAGAGTAAAACAGAGGCGGCGTTGTAGGACGCTGTGGTCGGTGAGGCCATTAAATATATCGCTACTGGAGGACGGAAAATTTACACCATTGTTACGTCTTATACATACATAGAAAACGAACGGACAGAGGGCTCCGATCCATACGCAACGTTGATCATAAATATGCCTTAAGAAGAACTGATTGCCAGAAATGTGATGATATTCAAGTGGGGAGATCTGATTGAAATCTGATTCCGATTCATTTTTGACTGACTGTCAACACTGCTTTACCAAGTGTTCAAAAATCTGATTTGGCTCAGTTACAACTCGGCCACACTATGAACCAGTCTGACTATTTGCTGTGACAATCAAATTATATACATTGTTTGATGTCATATATATAGATCCAAAGATCCAAGAAATATCAGATTTATGCCGGCAATAGCAAGCACAAGATGTCCTTATAGTTACTATACTTAGTGTTGTAAGTTATATTGACATGGCATTTTTGGTCCATTTGTATAACATTATTACATCTTTTACTTGCAAACGAAAGGCACATTGAGTTGCTCTTTATGAATAGTTAAATATGTATTTTATGCATGCACAAGCAAGCATAAAAGACCGGCTTTAAAAAAACAGTCAATGGCAAAAATACACATCCCCAAAGGGGAACTCTATACACTGAAGAAGTAGGGGTATCATGAGACAGTATTGCAGGTTGATGAAACAGTGCTTCGTTCGTGGTTTAAACATGATGTTAGAAATGAGTTGTTCAAATCCAAACAGCCATCTGGTGGCCTCTAAAAATTAGAACACTGTTTCATGAAACCTCGTCTACCCTCTGATAGTATGTCATAAAGCCTTGTGTAGCTTGAAGTATGTACATGTCAACATTTGACACCAGCACATTTGTATTACGGAATGTGTCGAGTTATGCCATTCGTGTAACTATTATTATGTTAGATGGCATACCGTTTCTGCCCTGCATGTTTCTTTGCCAAATAAAAAAAAAATCTCCCATCTGTTGTTTCAGTATTCAGTATTGTGGAACTAAATATGACAGACTATAATTAATTATTGACTCTATTTATTAATTATTAGTAGCCAGCAAACTACACAGCCTCTGGCACGTTCTTCAGTCTGAATATTTTAGCAAATCTATCAGAATTATTGTCATCACAGAGAAAGATGAGTCACTCTTTGAAACGTCTGCAAGGAGTCAATACTGGAACAGAGTGGAGCGTGTCGAAGCTTTGTTGAAGATTGTTCCACAATCCAACAGATTCTGGTGTGTATTTTCAGAAAATGTTTCTCGAACACTTAATGCCACATAAATGAAAGTTTCACATGACAAATATATTTGGAAGGAAGGTCAGTTCTGGCCACTTATAGCAAGGTAAATCACTACTACAGTAATACTGACCAGCTCTGAATAATATCATATCATCCACAGTAAATGTTCATATCTTGTATAGCACTGCAGTCAATAAATAACCACGTCATTAGAGTCTCAGTACAAGTTCACTGTCGTGTAACCTGTACTTTACAGGGAATAACTCATGTGGAAGGATTTCATCATGTTTAAATTCCCCAGCAGCACGCGCCGTCAGGACCAGGAGACAAGGCTCTATTCTGCAAACTGCTCTTCACAGCGACCTTTGGGTGTTGCAATGAAAACCCTCATCAAATCAGCACGGCGGAGACTAATATGCTGTGTTTGTGTCGTAATACCCTTTCGAGGGGAATATACAACTGAAAGTGACACAATTCGACTTTTCTTAATGCATAACTGATGATAGCCACAGTAGTCATCTGCATCTCACAGTTCTGGAATGAACTCATTTCATGGTCTGCAGCTTGGTTCTGAGGACTGACACCCCTGTGGCTGACGTTTGAGGTCTCACTGTGTGGAAGAGGAGCGGCCTAAGTTTTAATGTTTTTGTTAGACGTGCTTAAGATGGAGACTGAAGAAGATATGAGCTTGGCTTCACCTAATCGTGGAGTTCATTTCTATCACCACAAGTTTTGTTTCCACAAAAGTGAACGTAAAAACAGAAGCTTCAGCTGCCCTCTCCTTGAAGTCTTATACCACTCTGAAATCTCCTCGGAAATCTCCTACTAATTTGAGAGTATTTTCGAAATAACATATTGGACCACAGTATGGGTCTGTTCAAACAACTCCACATTTGAAATGTTTACGTTAAGCATGGGCTGATGAGGCTTCCTTCAACACTATTGTCGTTTTTAAAACTCAGTAGGTGGCGCACTCAGTTTTTAAATGACGTGAGGTTAGTCTGCTCTTGTGACCATAATTTTTCATTACTATCAAAAGCGTCAGGTTTCATTTTTTTGCGTTCATTTTTTTGTGGAGAGGTTCCTGTGCGTTAACTCTGTTTTGACAGATCGGCAGCTCATGACCCCAAACTCTTAAGGAGTAGCTGGATGACAGTGCAGCACCAGATCATGAATGTTCTAAGCCAGACTTGTCCAAAGTCCGGCCCGGGGGCCAAATGCGGCCCGTGGTCAAATATCATCCGGCCCGCAGCCTCTGACATAAAATCAGTAACATCTGGTCAGCACATAGACTTATTATATTGAGCAGCAGTACTACTACCAGCATATGAAGTAGCTTTCACACTAAAAGCTGTTACTCATTTACCCACCCCTCACATTTTTACCGCACCAAATCTGGCCCCCTTTGCAAAAAGTTTGGACACCCCTGTTCTAAGCCTTGGTATACCGATCGTCTCGCCTGAACTCCTTTCTTCAGTTTCCTGATCTATTTGGGAGCCGTTTCTCTTTAAACTTTTGATTGGCGTGTATTCTCCACTGGAGACTCTTTCCGTTCCCTTTTTTGACTTCGGACAATTCTGGACATTGATCGCTGAATATTTTCTGATGGAAACTCTTTTTGTTCCGGTTTTGATGCTGGGCAGCGTTTGTGTTGGCTGCTGTTTATTTGTACACTGCGTTCCAAATTATTATGCAAATGATGTTTTTGTTTGATTTTCCAAAATACTTGATGCAAATAACGATCAACTTAATTTTCAAGTCATTAGCTGTCGAAATGTATTTCAAATGTTATTGAACAAAACTCCTAATGAAAACAGTATTTAAAAAATAAATAAAAGACTTAAAACGCACTGTTCCAAACTATTATGCACAACATAGTTTCAAGACATTTTCTAGTTTGTAAAGAACTGAAAATAGTAATTTGTTGAATTTACAGCAATATAAGGTCATGTTTACTAAAATAAAAAGCTATTACAATCCAAAACATCTTAACAGCTCAAGTTACATGTTAACATAGGACCCCTTGATTGATAGCAGCTGCACAATTCGTGCATCCATAGAACTTGTGAGTTGATGGACAGTTTCTGCTTGAATGTCTTTGCAGGATGTCAGAACAGCCTCCCAGAGTTGCTGTTTGGATGTGAACTGCCTCCCACCCTCATAGATCTTTTGCTTGAGGATGCTCCAGAGGGTTGCAGTTATGCATAAACCTTCTATTCGACCACCCCTAAACAATTTACCCCTTAACCCTTAAACAACACCCTTAAACAATATACAAAGGCTTGACTAACCCCAACCTCTGACATTTTGCTGTGTGTCATGCTGACGTGGAAGGCGTGCTTCAATTGAAAACCTGAAGGCTGCCTTCGGCGTCTGTATTTGACGCAAAAGTCCACTTTCCCAACTGTCATATCCGCACTTTGTTTGTTTTGTCTCTGTTTGTTCAGTGTTGTTCCGTGCTTTTATTTTGTCACTCCCGGTTGTTCCTGTGTTTCCTCTTCCTTCCTTCCCTCCAGCTTCACGGGCAGCACAGCTGGCGTTCATTTCATCATCAACCTTCCATGGATATGAACCCCTTGACGCCAGCTCGTGCTTCCAGATGGTTGCGTCTCACTTTGTGCTGGTAAACTCTTCCATGACTTCCAAGCTCTTGTTTCCATTCGCTGAACTTTCCAAATTTCTCTGCGTGCTCGAATCCCTATTCTGCCTTCTGTTGGCCAGCACACCTTGCACTTGTGTCCACCTTTGAGTAGCCATGACACCAACATCATTATAGGAGATGGTCAGGGGATTGGGGCTGTGTTGCAACGACATTAACAGCCTGAATCCTGCCTTCTACAGCTGGTCATCCTCCCACTGGTGATGGAGCATTGCCAGCCATTTTGAATCCTTTACATTTTATATTAAACAGCATATTGCACTAACAACAATGCCCCAGCTCTGACCTTTGTCGTGTCGTCAAGGTATGCAGAGGGAATGCAAGTGTTGGGAAAGCTAATAATAATATAGTAATAGTGTCGTTACGATCATTATAACCAGTGCCAAACCCAATTGACGCCCCTGCCACAGTCTGATGAGTTTCCAAATGTCTATTGACCGTTGTTTTTCAGTTCTGTCACTTGGGGCATAACTCATGCTGTGCTTGCCGAAACATTCAACACTTTTGGACAAAGCTTTCTAGAATGAGTCCCAAGTATTTAACACATTGCTAAGACAATGGCACGGCAGTGGCTGAGATCAATATGTGATTTTGTTATTCATCCCTAAGAACGCAGGTGACTGTCAAGGTTGATCGCTCCGATAAACCCAATAACTCTTGGACACCGTGAAGTAAGTAATGATGTGCTGCTATTGATTTTGTAATTGTGTCAGTACCAAACTGGTGTTTATTTACAGAGGTTAAGTGATCTCATTGATTTTGCCAACATGCTACTGGAGGGGTGGAATTGATAACTGAGCTTCTGGAATTATTTTCTTATTGATTGGCAGCTAAAGAGAATTCAGCGTTGGCGAGTTCTTGTTTTTTTTAAACAATAATTTGAACTATCTGAAGCCTAGTGAAACAACAAATTAGCGATGACACAAAACCCTATGTGCTCATGAGGATACAGCTAGATTTTCAAGTGCATATGTTGTTGCTCATAAACGTACATGCATGGATGACTGAACTCACCAGTCGATGTCTCGTGAGCCCAGTTGGCAACAGATAGTTTCCATTTCGTCATCATAGCGAAGACATTTCCGGAATTAGCTGCAAAAAAAAAAAAAAAAAATTCTTCCCCACCATCCCAAAACCCCACTCCCAAAACAACGACTAGTTTTGCTGAGCTAATTAACACGACACAGCATAACTAGCCTAGAACAGTATTCTGTGAGTGCTCAACTTCATCTCCGTGCGTGCTCTTCTTTTTATACTCACTCGACCACTGGCACAGAGCAACCAATCACAGCGCTCCGAAACAGCTTGTTCTGGACTGGCTGTTTGGCAACCAGCTGGGAAAACCGAAACATGGATCCACCACATGAACAAACTAGCAGAGTTATCTCAGAGCCACACATAAGTTGTTTTATGGCTTCTAGTATGTCGTGGAAATACTTTATAGCTCCTCAAATGCAGCGTTCATGTACTACATCTACTTGCTTAATCGTAGCTTATTAATTGTGTTGCTAACTCTAGCTTTACAAGTAGCGCTTTACGCTGCTAAAATGGGTCCATCAACAAATATGCAATTGGTCAATGTCTTTGTAAATGCTCTACAATTACGAAGACATTGACCAATTGGATATTTGTTGACGGACCCATTTCAGCAGTGTTAAGTGCTACTTGTAAAACGATCTGTCCATTGTAATCAGTGAGCACCGCTCGGGGAAGCAATGGCGGTAGACACCAATAAAGCTGGAGCCGATGTCAAATATCTAGTAGCCATCCAACTTCACCACCGTATCGTAGCAACATAACTGTTGGACGGAAACAATTCAACTTGGCAATAGAGCATTATTTAATTTTAGGTGCACCAACGTAAAATATTATTTTCAGACATTGTCCTGAGACTTGTTCGTACAGCAAAAATATTTTAGAAGAGGAAAGTCTCTTCTAAAATAGTCGTTGCTGATGACTCATTCAACATTTTCACGATAACTGTAGTTAGTTTTCTCATGTGGTGGTTCAATAATTTGGAGAATTCGAATGCGACAGTTTTCCCAGCTGGTTACACCTTGCAATGCCGTTGCAGACCAAACGACAAATCATGATCAAGTTTTCACAGAGCGCTGTGATTTGTTGCTTTTTTGGCACAAAACTGTGCCAGATGTTGAGAAAGAAAAAACAAAACAAAACAAAAAAACACGTACTCAAAGACAAAGTTGAGTGCTTGTAGATCAGTGTTCAGGCGCCCCAAAGGTGAAGTTTATTGTGCATTGTGTTTATTGAGGCTTTTGCTTGCTGAAGAAAATTTCATGTCAAACTCTCACTTGTATGTGTGCAAAACATCTTCATACGTGCTCAAAATCTCAAACTGCTACAAATGTAAAGCCATTTTTTCCCACCCCGTCTCCATGGGAGAACCCTAAAAATATCTGACACTCTATTAGACATTGAAAAAGTGAACGTGTTTATAGTTTGCTCATCTGTTCAGTTCACGTTCCCATAAAAGATGGCACCGCTCATATCGCTTCATTACATTAATGCGATACAAAGTCGCCACACTGTTGTCACCTCTCTGGTGGTCAGGCAACAAAAATTATTTTTTGTGGCGAGGCATTCAACTGTAAACTGTGCAGTGTAGAGTGAGAACTGAAATCTCTGTGGTTGCAAGCTCCTATTTAACTAAGGTATTTAACTAGGTAACTAAGACAGTAAGAGGGATTTTCTTGACAAGAAGAGGCCAGTAGAAACATAGATGTGTTCTCTTTTCTGACATCCCAAGGCACTGTGGCTCTTTTTAGGAATCTGAAAATGTTTCTGGAGCTGTGCAGTATCTTTTCAATCTTCGTTTAAAACTTTCCATAGGCTAAAAACATTCATGAACCTCTTGGTTCATATTTGGACTCCTCTGCTATGTGCATTTCCTTCAATATCTCTCCTCCTACACATATAGGTGTTCATATGCCTCTGAGCGATGACAAAAAGCGCTGGCTCAATGGTGTGAGGCTGGTTGGGTTATAAGCGACTGCACTTTTGACTGTTTTCACCAGTTCATGTTTGCTGTCACATTGGCTGGGGACATGGATTTATGATAAGGCCCATTCCCATTTCTCACCCTTCACACTCGCACTTGGTTTTGCATGCCCTGCAGGATGTAGTGCCCTCCAATGACAATGATTGACATCCCGAAGTCAAAATGACATCGGCTATCGTAGTCAAACTTGTAATGTTTTCTTTGTAGATGGTTCTGAGCATACTTTTTTTTTTTACGCAATATATGAAGTGATTTGTATTTCAGTGTCAGGAATAGAGCAAATATATTCTGTATATAACGCTGACAATCACCAGCCGTCTGCCGGTGTGTTTGGCCTCATAATACCCAGGCACATTTACAGCAGCATCAGATTGCTGAACTATATCTTGCCCTCCACTGTGCAATTCAATATGTTCTTGAGATATTGGCAACACAATCCAAATGCATTTGGTGTAACCGAACAAGAGCGTCTTATCACGCAAACACACAGGCAAAGCAGATGAAATTGTTATTGAACATCATCTGGGAGCAGCACCAGCGCCGAGGCAGTGAAAAATGATTCAGTGTGTGGCAGAAACAGCTGCAGGAATAAATCAACGCAATACTTTTGCTGAAAAAAGCTACAGTTTCTTGACATGTCTGATTTATTCAGCGTGGCTTCATAATGCTAAATGCATGGTGAATCTCCCTCAATGATGTAGAACACTACATAGGCAACTACAGACTTACTGTAGTGGGGTCACTTTCTAACGCCCCCTAGTATTATGGTGATTATTATTTAGCTCTGACTAAAACCAGTCATCGTCTTGGTGACACCAGGGGCCACGTCCAAAAGCTAATCATTGCTAGATGAAACACGCAGGGACACCGAACCTGCACAGTGAAGAAGAATATAATGTTAAAAAAAAAAAAACTTAAGGGAGGGATAAACATGAGAGAAGCGACTTTACTAAGGAACAGGAAGTAACCATATGGCACAACAGACTGGAACCAAGAAGTTGAAGTCAGGAGAAGTTGATCACAGGGTTGGTCCCAGCTGTGTGCCACAAACTCTGGCGAGGGGATGGGTGGTATTCCGCATAAATTTACAAATTGTGAAGGTTAGAGTTTTTAAAATAGGGTTCAGCATGCACTGATTAATGTGGAAACGAACTTGGCGAAGTTCAGAACGTGCATCTTGCCGCCAATATAAATGGACTCGAACACATGCTGGCCAACATGCTGATAACCTGGAAGTGGAATGGTCATGCAGACATTGAAGACTCAAATCTATGCATCCAGTATATGTGTGTTGTGCTCCATAGGAACAAACTATGAATATTCTGGGCCACCATAAATCACATCATGATCATAATCATTGTTGCATGCAGACCACACAATGCTTTAACAGTCGATTCAGTACATTTTATTCATTTTCTCTTAATCGGGGAATGAAACACAAATCATGAATTATTATTTTTTTTTAATCTGTCATTGAAATGTGGAAAGATAGTGATGTATCTTTGTGTCCTGATTTTCAGAGGCCACTAGATGGGAGTCTTGGTGTAGAAATGATGTGAGCTTCTATTGAATTAGTTGTTCAAGTCCAAACATTTTACAGCAGACAGCGCCATCTGGCGGCCTCTGAAAATCAGGACACTGTTTCATGAAGCCTCATCCACCCATCACCAATGACCCATGTACTGTATGCAGTAACGTCATCACCACGCTGACCCCTGTGTACACATGTAGTTTTCAGTAGTATTTAAAGCTACTTTAAATTACAGTTAAAGGCAACAACAGTTCTGAAACAATCATGCTGACACGGTCAGCACTGAATTTGTGACCCTTTGGGAAGCGTGATCGAAATGTCCTGCAGCGACTACAATTGATGCTTGGGAGTTTTGTTTTGCCTGCATTGTTTTTTCATGTTGTTGTCCTATTCTGGTTTGCCAGAGTAATCCTTTTGATGCCCAGCGGCTGTCGTACGGCATCACAACTCAAGCACAGAGTTGTTTTGTGTCACCTGGAAGCCATTGTTGTTGTGTACAGGGACCGCCGTGGGGCAATGAGGTGATAAATATTTAGTATCTGGAGGTGGGCCAAAAAAGAAAAAGAAACTCAAAAAATCTAAATTCCGTTATGTAATATAGATCTTTTAAGAGTCCAAAACTTGATTTTCCAGTATTTTCCAACGTCTTCTGTTCTTTTGGAAAGGGTGATTATTCCAAAAATGAGAGTAAAATCAAGTAAAAGATAGTAGGATCTTTATGATATTTGTCTGATTGTATACGATGAATTGATCCTCTCTACATGATCTGTCATAAGGCTGGGCTACAACTGTTTTGTTTTAATGAACCCTTGCGAAAGCCACACCTTCCACCTGTGACATGTTCTGCTTATATAGGTGACTTACATTTAGCAGTTATATATCGACACAGAGGGAGAGTCTGGACGCAAATCATTCATACAGTAGGACACATTTTGTTCATGATGAAACCAGCTAATGATGGAAGAATTTCAGTCCAGCACCTGATATGACAGCACTGCCCATCACATCGAGAGACATAGACATGCAATTCGATCAAAGATTTATCATTCATCAAGACATTTCTTCAGAAAAAGGAGTCAGCAGAATATGTTTTTAAGGACCGACACCATGTTGAGCAGAGGGCTATAATAGAATCCATCAAATTTCTGTTCGTTCTTCGTTCGCAATAGCAAATGGACTGTGTGTGTTCAGCGGCGATGGTGGTGATTCCTCCTCGAGTAAATAGGAGACTCGCGGTACACCGTGGACAAAGGAGTTTACAGCAGCAGTGAATACAAATAACTTCAGCCTCATCGAGAGAAGCATCTGGTGTGACTTTCAAACGACACATGACGGTCAAGAGACAGTCTCACTTTCATCTGCGCTCCAGTCACAACCGCTCGGCTTCTTGACTTCCATGCTACGGGAAGGATGAAGGGTCATTGAAAATGCACATGTGGAGAAGCAGATGTTCAAACGCGTGCACGTTATCGCACCTCAAAAATATTAGAGGCGTAAAGACTGACTAAAGAAGATCACAGTAGATAGTATTATTCACTCTTTATAAATATACAAAGCAGTTTATGTGCAATAACAATGTGCCAGTACAGGTTCTATCCGTAATATTCTGGGGGCTAAATTGGTTCAGCGATTGAGAGCCTCTGTTATTACAGAGCAATGTGCACATGAAGCAGAAGAGAGACACTGGATTAAATGACCAGTAACCAACAGCTTTCCCCGCAGTTTTACAGTTCAGAACGACCGTCCGCTGCTATTCCAGTATCTACAATCCTCCAGAGCTATACTGAGCAGTGGTTAGCAGAGAGCGCTAACATGTTAGCACAGGGTTGCCACTTCTCTCATATCCGGCTGTCAAAAGTGACTTTTGTCAGGCTATACTTCCCATTTGTCTGGCCTTTCTAGCCAAGTAATCTCATATGTATATATTTTATGAATGCAGTCCATGATGCGCTTGCGAAATGGCACTGTGCAGTTGCACTGACAGTTGGCTGCCCGATGCTAGCATTAGCTATGTGAATGCAGCAACAAGTCCTTGGTCAACATTTGACAATGAAACACACTTATACTTGTTTGATCGGCTGCTCTGTTGAGCAGGAGACGTGCTTGAGCTTGGCTTCCCATCTGTTTCCCAGTAAACGGGTAGGATGTCGCGTCTCGTCGTCATCATCATGTGGGGAAAAACATTGATTCTGGGCAGAAATGTTGATATGTAATATTGACACTTAATATTGAAAAAAAAATCCCAATATATTTTAGAATTGTTTTACCCTCAGACCTAATATATCTACACTTTACTTTCCAAAATAGAGATGCGGTGGGATCATATGTTTTTTTCCCCCTCTCACACCTGATATGACAGAACTGCATATCACATAGACAGGTTGTCATTATGGAATTATGGTCACGTACTTCAGTCAAAGATTTGTCATTCATCAAGATGCTTCTAAAGAAAAAGGTGTCAGCAGAAAAGGGTTGATATACCCTCAATCAATCATCATTTTGTCCAGACAATAAGCTGCGATTCTACAGCTGTCATCTTTGATTAAAAAACAGTGATGGGTTCAATGACCTGCATTGTGGATACAAGGGGTTGGACTAAAAAGGTTTAGTGTGATATGTAGTAGCGAACTGCAATGCTTGTTGCAGGCTCTGACCCGACAGTCGGCTCAGCATGTTGGACAGCTCTACAGGATCTCAGTGTGTGTTTCATGGTGTCAGCTAATATTTGCCGGCTTCTACCTTTGTTAGTTTACTGTACAGGACTGACAAAACTGCAGGATTGGCAAGAGTGTGTGCATTGGGCTCCAGAATCGGCACATGCATGCGCACTGGTATCACTTGTTCTACCATGTTTTTATGGCGGCCAGAGAGAGAAAAATTCCACTTCAGATTGCACACAGATTTTCACACATTTTACGATCCTTTTCTGCATGTGTATCACCTTTGAACCTATGAACCACTCAGTGCAGTGTCTGCCATTATTCTACATGGACTCAGGTACAGCAGACGCACTCAGTTTGAGAGACTCAGAGAGAGTCTCAGCAGCGAACAGCACAAGACACAGGTTTAGTTTTGATCAGTGAAACATGAAACTGGAGTCACTACTTTGAATTATATAATAAATAAAGATAAACATTGCTCAACTCTGTACATATGAAATATATAAATATGTCAGCAAGTCATGGACGAAAATCAGCCAGACTGCCTTGCGGTCCTTTGATTTGGTGTTGGTCATGTCATGATCGTTTCATCATTCAGTGAGGAACCAGCGATATGTTCATGTGGATATTGTATGCTTTTCATGAGTTAATATTGTCTTCTGGAAATCATAAATTTAGTAAAAGTAGCAAACAAAACTGATGGTCATCACGAGTCCCCATTCTGTTTCCACATAGGTGGCCAACCATGATGTGCAAACCTGTGTGTCAATAATGGTTTTAATAGCTTATGGGAGGATCGTCACATACTCACTTGGGGGTTTTGTGGCAATACTTCAAAGTCCTCCATTTGTTTTGTACCAGATGAAAAGGAATGGAATCCAAAACGGCTTCCCATTTGTCTGCAGCGTCAGCAGAAACGCTACAGACATGCAGGCGATTACAGTACGCACAGCACAATCACCAGCTGAAACGTGTGGGACTTGCTCATGTATAATGCATGAAGTGCATAAAGACACCAGGTAAATGCTGGTGTCACCAAGTACCGCACGGACCAAGCTGCAAATTGTGTCCCAGGAATGCATCTGTCAACTAGAGTGTATCTCTGTGCTTTCCGGATACAAGGTCTTATTCACTGGGAATGTATGTACACATGTACTATCCTCCAGCTTAACAAAGCTCCCACCCTCAGGTTGAATATATTTTGTATGAAACCAATTCACTTGTGGTCGTTTGCTTCGGAATCAATCAAAGAAGTATGTCTGTCTTTAATGCATCATTTCATCTCCACTCGGCTGGAAACATGACTTGTTTTCAAGAAGTCTTTTTCCTTGGGCAGTTTCTCACACATCTTTTATCTGTTGCCATCCCTATCAAAATCATTCACTCTTGGCCAAACATAGTTGTATGTTGAGCCATTGCTCTCTGTAGAGCTCTGCTTGCAAGGACAATAAAGAACTTGGGTTCAGTCAAACACCACAATTAATTACTCTTGGCCTAATTATGTGTGTTGAAGTGTAAATGAGTACCTGGTATTGTGAGGACTCACCATGGCACGCACACCGACATTGAGGCCAGGGACGTGCACAGACAGAACCCTAGTGGAGTGAATACTCAATACCCACAGAGCACTTTATTCTGTATTCTCCAAATTATTATTATTTTATTGACAAATATTAGACAAGTTAAGTTGATAAATACTGAGACGCCCTTTCTCACCACTAAGTGACTGAATCCTTAATGTTAACTACAAAGGCTGGGAATAACATTGGAGACACGTTGCTACGTTAGATTCGCATTAGACAATTTGTGAAGGGATTTACTGCATTTTTTTCTCAGTTTTTTTTTGTAACAATTTCACCAAACGTAGAGACCACTTCCAACTGATCCATGATTCCTTTGAACTGTTCCTATGCCGGAAAGAGTTTTTATGTCACTCTCAGAATATCTGGAAGCAGCCATTGGCTTAGAAAACGAGAACACTGAATCAAACAGAGCTTAAAAAAAGTGTGTGTTTGTGTGTGTGTGTATGTCATAAGTCATTTCCAGCTGGTGCACAGCCATTATGAATTTCTCATTATGACAAATAAAACTGTACTTGTCATGGCTAATTGGTGGATGGATCCTGGAGCAGTTGGAAACCGGTCGTCAGATGACACGAAACAAGGTTAAATTTAATATTTTTTTTCGAATAAATTCAAAATATGAATGAAGTTGAAACTAAGGACGCCGGGAACCAAAACGTGGACCAGGAAGTACACACAGGGAACGGGGAAGAATATGAAAAAATAAGTAAGGCGAATTAGAAATTACAAGCCTCAAAACTGGGACAACAATAACACACTCGGAGTTAAGCTCGACAAGGTGACAATGAACTGAAAGCACTTGGTGGCGGTGGCCGATCACACTCGCGCACATGAGAGGTAAACTAACGGATTTAAACTAGAAATTGAGACCTAAACTGGCTCAAACGCGGACTGGGTTGATAGTAGGGAAGTAAACGAAGGAATAGCAAGGGACAACAAAAAGCGGCGACAGAAATGAGATTCAGCGCAGAGAAAATTTAGAAAGTTCAGGGGATTTGAGCGAAATCGCGGAAGTCTTGAAAGAGAAGTACCTGTGGAGAATCAAAGTCAACTGTCTGGCAAACGTAGCTGGCGTTGGGAGGAGTATATCCACGGGAGGAGTGACGAGATGATGAGAGCCAGCTGCATTTGCCTGTGAAGTGGGATAGTAGAAGAGGAAACGGAAAGGAGAGGGAGTGCAAAAATAAAAGCACGAGTAAGGGACACGAAGAGAATACAAACAAAAACAAAACAGATTACAGTGCGGACATGACAGTACTTGGACCAGGAGTACTTTACTGGAGTTTAAAAAAAGGGTGTATGTAACCAAAATGCACCAAGAGCATCATGGCTATCTGTGGGTGGAGCCAGGTGGAAAGTAATTGCAGGCTTACAGAAGACACGGACACGTGGTTAAATTAAGAAATTTAATAAAGATGGTTAGCACAAACACAGACAAACAATACGGGAAACAGAAGACACTGGAACCGAAACACGAACCGGGAACTACACGAAGGGACTGGGGAAGAATCTTTAACAAAAGAGAGGCGAATTAGTATCAAGCCTGGAAAAACGGGGAGAACAGCAAACACGCTTGGAATGTAACTCGCGAGGTCCAATAAACTAAAAGCGCTATGTGGAAGAGAACACTCAAAATCACACGAGGAAAAAACTACAACAATCAATAAATGAAAAGTGAGACTGTAAAACGCTCACACGCGGGATGACTAGAGAATGGAGGAGAGGAAACGAAACTTAGGAAGCGGCTGAAGAGCAATTCAAGCGCGCACAGGAATCAAGAAATACAGCAACGAGGAAGTCTTCGGAGAGTTACCGGCAACACGAGGAGACCATCTGGCAGCTGGAGGCTGGAACCCAGGAGGAGATATCCATGGAAGGACTGATGATCGAACGAGTTCCAGCTGGCAGGGAGACAGAAAACGGAAACTACAGTGGGTAACAAAATAAAAGTACAGGGAAAACGCAGAGCAGACAAACAGGATGTGCACACATGACAAAGAGGGAGAGAGAAAGAATGTTAAAGAAATAAAAAACAAAAATGAATTCTTGTTTCTTTTAGAATTATTTTCCTTTAAATGAACTAAGCAAGATATGTAAAAATAGTCTTCAAAGGTTCTATATTTTTGTTCAGTCCTGCATCTTCTTCACAAACTGAATAACCCAGCTGACTGCCTTCCGCAACGATCTCGTGTCAGCACATTTTCTGAGCCCATTAGATGGCGCTCTTTGCTCCAAAGTCAACCCATCCTCACTCCCATGGGGCAGTATATTGACATTGAGAAAGTGGACTTTTGCTCCCCATACTGATGGCAACGGCATAAATACTAATACTAATACTACTAATACTGAATTAATCCTAATTCATTATTGAGTCCGAATTAACCCAGAACTGCTACTATACCCAAATATTGGGTTGACCATTCATACCATCATTCAAGGTTAAAGGCATAACACATTTTAAATTAACACTAAGAGAGTGCAGGTCCCTTTGAACCCTGAATCAACCCCAATTGTATTGTTTTTAAACCCTTTGTTACTGTGGCAAAACATGGAAACATAGGATAGGTCGGTCATTCTTTATCTCTCTTGTTATGCCTCTCCTTCATTCCTCCCTTCTCTCCCTTCATTCCGTTTTTTCTACCTCCTATTTTTAAGCCCTGCCGGAACACAAAGCAGTTACATAGCCAATATAAAACTGCTCTGCTGCTCCCAAGGTATGCTGCTAGCTGTTGGTGACTCTCCCTCTACCGTGTCTTTTCCAGCTTGACCTCTCATCGCTATTCCAAAGCATGCCTCCCTGAGTTCCTCATGGATGCTCAAGAAAACACGACGAGCGCTTTGGAAATCTAATATCTCCTGGATCAAAGGAAGCAGTGTGCTCATATTTTGGGCTTTTAATGTTTTTATACTGATCTACTCACAGTCTCTGAGAGGCAGTAGAATCTTAGTAGATAGTCGCTGTTGCTGTCAAGAGAGAGTTTTGTGTGTTTGGGGGGAGGTGGTGGTGGGTTTTTCACCAGCCCTGGAACCTCACAGCTGCTTCATCAGCAAATTTGTTCAAGCGGAGGGCATAAGAGTTATGTGTCCACGGGGCTGGGAAGACTGTGCACACACATCATCTTCGCTCCCAGCTCACCTCGAAAATATGAATGAACACAGCTGCTCGCTTGTGCTTCACCGTGGTGGATGTCCCACTGTGTCATAGAGGCTGCAGGCAGGCGTACCGCCACAGAAATTTGGGTTCCGGAAAAGCAGAAATACCACTGGGCTCCATACAGTATTGATATCTGCTGCTGTAAACGGTATGCAGGCAATACGTGAAGAATATATCATATATTAATTTCATTGAAATGGCTTTTCAAATCCAAGATTTTTAGAGCAGAGAGTGTCAGCTAATAGGCTCTGAAAAAAGGACACTGTTTCGTGAAGCCTCATTAGCCCGTCACGATGTGGCAGTAATACACTCTTAAAACTCCTGGGTTATTTTTCAATTGAATTTCTGGGTTATTTTTCTTGAAATGACGGGTTGTGTTTCAAGGGAGTCATTTTCTGGGTTATAGTGGTCATATTGAAATACTCGAAGGCAACTAGTTTTGTGTGTTTGCATGCATGTCTTTATGATTGAGAGGTTGTTTGTTTGATTCTAGTGCCAGCATTTTTATATGTCGTTTCGTCCAATGGTGCTTTGGTCATGAGACGGAAGCAAAGTGGGACACAAGTGAAGATAGCAACTGGAAGTTCCAGCTGGTCCCAGTCATGTGCCATGAACTGAAAAGGAAGGCAGACAAAAATAAATCCAACAGAATAAGCACTATAGAATTATTAAACAGCTATTTAACATGGTTTAATGGAATAAAATACGAGAATAATTGTAACTCATTTTTGAGTCAGAATTAACCCAGAAGTGTCGCTCCTTGACCTAAATATTCATAATATAATAAGGCCATCATTCAGGGTGAGAGGAATAGCACATTTTTCCTGGTTCATTTATCACCAAGAGAGTGCAGGTCCCTTTCAACCCTGAATCAACCCCAAACGTGTTGTTTTGAACACATGTTTTTAGAGAGTCTGCTCATTTCATCAGACCCTGATGCAAAAAAAATGTTTTATTGCGAGCCCTTTGTTACTGTGGCAAAAACAATTGTCTGCATGCAGCAACAGAGCAGTGCTTGATTGCTCACACCAAAGATAGATAGGCAAATCCGTGCTCTCTGCTGGTGCCAGCCACTGGGCTCAGGTGTGTGTCCCAGGCCAGCGCACGCCACCAGGTGCCCCCTCGGTCCAGCAGCGCCCCCACATCCGCTTGACCTGTACTCACTTCAGGATTAATTCTTTATTAACTCAGACTACAAATAATACATTTAGTAACATTTAAAAAAATGAATAAATGGCAATGTGTTTAGTCAACAGAATCCACCGAAGGTTTCATCAAAAAGAAGAATGATCTAGAATGATGAAGATGGATCAAAAATCACATCTTCTGAGAGGAAAAATGCCCGTCTCCTTTTCACTAGAGTCACTTCAGACGTGTGGTACAAACTGTGATCTATGCATTTTGCGTTTAAAAATATGGCACATCTGCCAGCAAAAAATCGCTTGCTAAACTCCTCACACGCATATCTATTGGAGCAAGCACACACTACACTTAGCCATTTTTAAAGCAATAAGCCATTTTATGCGGCCTTCGCATGATTTCTTTATCAAGTAAACAGTGTGCAAATGTTTTACTAATCCAAGCGTGTGTAAACAAACCATCTATGTACAAGCTGGTGAGTCTGAATATTGTGTCCACAACATTCAAAGTTTTAGAAAAAGAATGCCCCATAACAGGAGACAGGAGAAGCTTAGTTCAAGTAGTTCAAGTACATTTGAGAGAGCGGAACGGCGAAGCAGGCCTTGGATTCTATACAGATTCTATACAGCATTGAAAACTACATGCTCATGCTCACCTCCATGCTGCAGGACTTTTTTTTTTTTTCTGTGATTATCCGTGGTATAAATGTTATGACAGTAATTTACAAATATTTGGGCTATACTCTGCACTGCTCTGCCCACATCATCACAGATGGAACTCACACTATACAGTCTGCAATACTTTCTCAACAGGTCTGCAACTTGCAAAAAATAAAAAAAAATCAAGATTAGAAAAAAATCCCCCCCCAAAGTACTCTAAGCCAACAAGCATGTCTGGATTCTCCTACCTCTCTCTGTTTCGAGTCTGGTTGTGTTATTTTATTTCGAGAGATGGCAATAACTCTTTTGATTCCGTTCAATTTGCGGCAGTTTTTATTCAGTACTACATTTGGTTTTAAGCCAACCAACCCCGACGCTCTATGAGTGTCAACAAAGCTTTGAAGTGGAATGGCTAACAGAGCATTTAACATTTAAAAAAAATTCTTATTTTATATGTTTACATTATACCAGAGGTATCAGAAGAAGTGCCAGATTTAATTAACCCACCACCATCACCATGGATGATGTCACAGAGTTTCATCACGTCAAATATGATGCAAAAAGCCCTTCCCACTGGTATTTAGGTTGCTAGTTTGGCTCCATTGTACTTCACGTATATTCACATATAAGAGGTGAAATCAAACCGCCCAGGCACTTTTGAGTTGGATACAGCTTTGTGAAAGCAGCCTGCCCTGCAGTGTAGAGATGTGGGGTTGGTGATAACACGCTGAATAATAACATACCTCAGGTTGTTGCCTGAGTTCAGATTTATGGTTGTCAGCTGCTCAAAGGAACGTGTGCATCACTGAACACACCCTCTTAGGTCTGAATGTCTCTTCAAAGCCTGATGGGGCAGCATTTCCCATTCTAACAATGAGACTTTTACACATACACATAGACAGGTTGCCTGTGGTTGGATCTTTAGGGAGTCCAGAATACATTGATCATATAAATACAGACATCTGCCATACCTTCCCTTGAGGGCTGGGGTTTTGGCCAACAGTACATACTTCATTAAAGTGAGTTATGTTTTTTAGTGATGAATAGTTGAGGTTTCATGAAACGGTGTCCTGTTTTTCAGAGGTCACCAGATGGCACTGTCTGCCGTAAAATGATGGGACCAACTCAATGAAACCTCACATCATTTCTGAACCAAGAGTACCATGTAGCGGCCTCTTAAAATTAGGACCCTGTGTCATCAACCCTGCAGTGCAGTTTCATGACACCTCATCTACCCATCAGTGATGTTTATCCTTCATTCAGGCTTGTTTTGATGATGAGAACCGACAGGAAGTAGTCAGATAGTGAGCAGCATGTGATGTTCCAGCTGTAGTATTCGAAGTGAGTGGATTTTGGTGAGCAAAAGGGGCTGGTAAAAGAAACATTGAGATGCAGATGGAGAGGTGAAAGTGATGAGTCATGCCTGTCGGAAGGAGGAAATAGCTGGAGAGAGTTATTAGGTCAGTTTGTGAATTGGCACGAGGCTGAGATGAAACGAGTTGGCTGTACGCCTCGGTACAAACTTCCTGTTGTGGCCTGTTAAACTTGTCACGTGAACTGAGAAGGATGTTAGATACGAAGTGTATACATTGTTCATAAAACTTAAATCCAGGTGAGTAGTGCTCTAAATAATTGTAGATCTGACTTTTACCTCTTAGGTTTTAGTGTGTAGTATGACTGAAAGAAAGCCAAAAGACTGACAGGAAACCAAGAAGGGAAAAACCACCTTCACCTTCTTCACCTTCTTCTGCCGCTTATCCGGGGTCGGGTCGCGGAGGCAGCATTCGGAGCAAGGAAGCCCAAACTTCCCGGTCCGCACAAACCTCCTCCAGCTCCTCCCGGGGGATCCCGAGGCGTTCCCAGGCCAGACCGGAGACATAATCTCTCCAGCGAGTCCTGGGTCTTCCCCGGGGTCTCCTCCCGGTAGGACATGCCCGGAACACCTCCCCAGGGAGGCGTCCAGGGGGCATCCGGATCAGATGCCCGAGCCACCTCAGCTGGTTCCTCTCGATGTGGAGGAGCAGCGGCTCCACCCCGAGCTCCTCCCGGATGACCGAGCTCCTCACCCTATCTTTAAGGGTGCGCCCAGCCACCCTGCGGAGGAAACTCATCTCAGCCGCTTGTATCCGCGATCTCATCCTTTCGGTCACTACCCAAAGCTCGTGACCATAGGTGAGGGTGGGAACGTAGATCGATCGGTAAATCGAGAGCTTCGTCTTGTGACTCAGCTCTCTCTTCACCACGACGGTCCGATACAGCGACCGCATCACTGCCGCCGCTGCACCAACCCGTCTATCAATCTCACGCTCCCTTTTTCCCTCACTCGAGAACAAGACCCCGAGATACTTAAACTCCGCCACTTGAGGCAAGACCTCTCCACCAACCTGGAGAGAGCAAACCACCGTGTTCCGGTCGAGAACCATGGCCTCAGACTTGGAGGTGCTGATCCTCATCCCTGCCGCTTCACACTCGGCTGCAAACCGACCCAGCGCATGCTGAAGGTCCCGGTCCGATGAGGCCAGCAGAACAACATCGTCCGCAAATAGCAGAGATGAAATTCTGTGGTTCCCGAACCGGATCCCCTCCGCCCCCTGGCTACGCCTAGAAATTCTGTCCATAAAAGTGATGAACAGAACCGGTGACAAAGGGCAGCCCTGGCGGAGACCAACATGCACCGGGAACAGGTCTGATTTCCTGCCGGCAATGCGAACCATGCTCCTGCTCCGGTCATACAAGGAGCGGACAGCCCCTAGCAGAGGGTCCCGCACCCCATATTCCCGGAGCACCCCCCACAGGACATCGCGAGGGACACGGTCGAACGCCTTCTCCAAATCCACAAAGCACATGTGGACTGGTTGGGCGAACTCCCATGAACCCTCGAGCACCCGGTGGAGGGTATAGAGCTGGTCCAGTGTTCCACGACCGGGACGAAAACCACACTGTTCCTCCTGGATCAGAGGTTCGACTATTGGCCGAAGTCTCCTCTCTAGTACCCTGGAATAGACTTTTCCAGGGAGGCTGAGGAGTGTGATCCCCCTATAGTTGGAACACACCCTCCGGTCCCCTTTCTTAAACAGGGGGACCACCACCCCGGTCTGCCAATCCAGAGGCACTGTCCTCGACTGCCACGCGATGTTGCAGAGACGTGTCAGCCACGACAGCCCTACAACATCCAGGGATTTCAGATACTCCGGACGGATCTCATCCACTCCCGGGGCCCTACCACCGAGGAGCTTACGAACAACCTCGGTGACTTCGGCCCGGGTGATGAGAGAGCCATCTGAGTCCTCAGTCCCCGCTTCCTGAGTGGAAGACGTGACGACGGGATTGAGGAGACCCTCGAAGTATTCTTTCCACCGCCCGACAACATCACCAGTCGAGGTCAGCAGTCTCCCACCCTCGCTGTAAACAGCACTGGTGAGGCACTGCTTCCCCCTTCTGAGTCGACGGACGGTTTGCCAGAACTTCTTCGAGGCCGACCAATAGTCCTCCTCCATGGCCTCTCCGAACTCCTCCCAGACCCGAGTTTTTGCCTCCAAGACTGCACGGGAAGCGGCACGCCTGGCCTGCCGGTACACGTCAGCTGCCTCAGGAGTCCCACAGGCCATCAAGACCCGATAGGACTCCTTCTTCAGCCTGACGGCATCCCTTACTTTCGGTGTCCACCACCGGGTTCGGGGATTGCCGCCGCGACAGGCACCGGAGACCTTGCGACCACAACTGCGTGCAGCCGCACTGACAATGGAGGAGGAGAACATGGACCACTCAGACTCCATGTCACCTACCTCCCTCGGGATCTGGGAGAAACTCTCCCGAAGGTGGGAGTTAAAGACCCCACTGGCAGTGGGTTCCGCCAGGCGTTCCCAGCAGACCCTCACAATACGTTTGGGCCTGCCCGGTCTGACCGGCTTCCTCCCCTGCCAGCGGATCGCACTCACCACCAGGTGGTGATCGGTTGACAGCTCTGCCCCTCTCTTCACCCGAGTGTCCGAGACACGTGGCCGAAGGTCAGATGACACGATCACAAAGTCTATCATAGACCTCCGGCCAAGGGTGTCCTGGTGCCATGAGCACTTATGGACACCCTTGTGCTCAAACATGGTGTTCGTTATGGACAAACTGTGGGTGGCACAGAAGTCCAGTAATAGAACACCGCTCGGGTTCAGATCGGGTAGGCCGTTCTTCCCAATCACGCCCCTCCAGGTCTTGCTGTCATTGCCCACGTGGGCGTTGAAGTCTCCCAGTAGAACAATGGAGTCCCCGGTTGGGGCACTGTCGAGTACCCCTCCCAGTGACTCCAAGAAAGCCGGGTAGTCTACACTGCTGTTCGGCCCGTAAGCCGCAACCGCTGTGAGACACCTGTCCCCAACCCGTAGGCGTAGGGACGCGACCCTCTCGTTCACCGGGGTAAACCCCAACACGAAGCTGCAGAGCTGCGGGGCTATGAGCAAGCCTACGCCAGCCCGCCGCCTCTCCCCGCGGACAACTCCAGAAAAGTAGAGGGTCCAGCCTTTCTCAAGGAGTTGGGTTCCAGAGCCCAGGCTGTGCGTGGAGGAGAGCCCGACTATATCTAGCCGGTACCTCTCAACCTCCTGCACAAGCTCAGGCTCTTTCCCCCCCAGCGAAGTGACATTCCATGTCCCAAGAGCCAGAGAATGTCCACACGAACCAGGTCGTCGGGCCCCCCGGCCTCGACTGCTACCTAGTTCTCTATGCACCCGACCCCTATGACTCCCTCTGTGGGTGGTGGGTCCGCAGGAGGGACGGCCCATGTCATTCGTTCGGGCTTGGCCCGGCCGGGCCCCATGGGCAGAGGCCCGGCCACCAGGCGCTCGCATTCGAGCCCCAACCCCAGGCCTGGCTCCAGGGTGGGGCCCCGGCTGCGCCATGCCGGGCGACGTCACGGTCCTTGATGTTTTTGGTTTTGTCATCGGGGCTTCTGAACTGCTCTTAGTCTGACCCGTCACCTAGGACCTGTTTGCCATGGGAGACCCTACCAGGAGCATAACGCCCCCGACAACATAGCTCCTAGGATCATTCAAGGTACACAAACTCCCCCACCACGATAAGGTTGCAGTTCCAGGGGGAGAGGGGAAAAACCAAAGGAAAGAAAATCCCAGCAAACAGTTGGCGCTATTGATGTGAGTTTTAGTGAGCAAAGGATTGTGAGGCTCATTTATCTCACCCTTTCTCATGCAGAGTCACATCTCTCTCTCCCTCCCGTATTTGCATCATTTACTCCCTGTGGTTCACCTGAGATTGATGCCCCTCTCTTCTGATTGTGGTAATTACCCCTGTCCTGCTGGTGCCTTGTTTTACGCTCAGCAGACTCACAGATGAGAGGAAGTGGTGGGGGGAGTAAAGACAAGGCCAGATTGCGTTCCACTGGCCTGTTGATGGATGCTGTGAGACGCTTACCTGCCGCTTCGTCAAGGACCACAGACAATGGCTGACTTGGTTTGAGTGCAATCTGCCCTTGCTAGCGATGGATGTGTCAAGCTGGGGACAGGGGTGACAGTGTGACGCTCACCTCTCTCAAACTGATGAGATCGTACTTCTAAAGAATGACCCTCGCTGCTGCGCCACATTTCGCTCCAGTCCTTACGAACCACTTGCGTGCCGACCAAAGCAGGAATTCTAATATTATGTGACATCTCAGCACTCTTGCATTTGATGATAACCATCAATGCAATTCATGGACTTTGAATAGGTATATCTGACCCAAATAGATTAGATGACAATGCGTGTCACAGCAGCCCATGACAACAAAGACAGCGACACATAACAAAGACATTAAAGAACAAGACACAAGCCGTCAAGAAACCCAAGACAAATAAATAAATCCCCATAATTTATAAATGAATATAATCACAACATAAATAATAAAATATAAGTAGCTATAAGTAAATGATAATACATAGATGATAAATTATACAATGTAGAATTGTATATGTGTAATTGCATAAATACTTCTTGACCCAAATAGAGGAACATTGACATTGAGGAAGGTGAACTTTTGTCTTCTGCGTTGACTGTTCACATAACAGGCTTTCAATTGAAGCACATTATATCCTGATGCTGTGAGCAGTGTTGCAGCTATTGAGTTCCCTGTGAGAAAAGAGTTATAGCTAGGGAGAAAGGGAAGCACTGTAAGACAGTAGTGAGAACCGCCATGATGTGTGGGTTGGAGACAGTAGTTGTGGCATAAGGACAGGAGGCAGAGTTAGAAGATTCAGAGTTGAAGATGCTCAGGTTTTCACTGGTAGAGACTGAGAAAGACAAAATGACAAACCAGTATGTCAGAAGGAAAGCTCAGTTTGGAGACAACGTCACAGAGGCCAGACTCTGGTGGTTCGGACATGAAAGGAGGGTGAACCCAGTATGAGAAATGAGGAACTACATACATGTAGAAGAAAAAGATAGCCAATGCTGTTCATTGATGTGTTAAGGTGCGGAGACTGACATGTTGAGTCAAACCCAAACAGGGAGAAGTGAAAGTACATGTTTGCTCTGTGGAGTTATGTGTGACAGAGCACACAGAGGATTAAGATATACATATCCCTGAAAACCCAGAACAAGACTAAGCGGTGGTAATCTGACAATGTATGTATATTCAAGGTCTATTTCTGCTATGCACTCACGCTATATCTTCCACACAGTAATTGTCAGGATTTAGATGTAAAGAAGTGATACCATTATTTTGCTGCCAAGTGCTGCAGAGCACATTTCCTCCAGCACGATCATTCTGTTAATATCAGATCTCTGACACCCAGTGGAGGTGTTGCAGCCTTAAAAACACTAGCTGTATCTCACAACGTCGAGGAGAGAGGAAAAAAAAACTGTTCTATTGTCCTTGTGAACATGCTGAGAGGAAAAATGCTATTTACGGTTGTCTTTAAAGTCTATTTATTTCTCACAAACATGTTCCTGGGGTAGATTATGTGTGACAATGTGAGGTTGTCTGGGAAGATTGACGTTTTATAAAAGCTCCTGCAAAGATTGATTTGAAAATAGATTAGTTTGTTCATCTAAGGAAAGGGAATCTCACTTAGACACTACTTCTGTATGACTTTGCACGTCATTTAATGGATCATTCATTTGAGGAACTACGGTTGTAGCAAATACAATGTTGGCGTTTCACACACAATTCTATACAGTTCTTACTAGATAGTCATCTACATGTTTCCCAATGGGAAATACATGGGAAACCCATTGAGTTTATTGTCTTCATTAAATCTGCAGTAAGGAGAACAGCCAAAACCCGAAACCGAGCCTTTGAGACATCACTGGCGGTGGAGCCTGTCTGCTCACCATTAGAGTGCAGGTAAAAAAGCTCTTCACCTTCTGTATCAGAGGACAAATGGCGAAGTGTTGCATGACAGCTGGATGTTCTAATGGTGCCAGTGAGCATGGAAGTCTGTTCTTCTAACCAAGACATCTGCATTTGGGTACTTGCAGGATTATTTTGCTCTGAAAGTTTCCCTCAAACGGGTTTGGAAACCGACTGGAAATGCCCAGAGTTTTCCAATGGAAACAAGCCATGATATCAAGCTATTAAAACAGCAGAGAAGCAACCAAAAGCATGAGTGAGGAGGCCTCAATACTCACCAGTAAAAGAGCCAGTCAGTCCCACTGTGAAACACATGACCTGTTTTTTCACTGCAGACCCTTCTGAAGAGGGTTATACATTCCATTTACATTAGCGTTCAGTGTTGTCGTCAGTCTCTGGTCCGTTCAGACATGACACAAGTCCTTATCCCGGCCTTTGACCCACTCATTAATACCATGTCAAAATCACAATGTATTTTATGGCAGTATATTATTATTTTTTTATTCATGCAATCATTTTTGTGAAGGCAGGGATGAAGTCAAAGCCAGGTCCAACTAAGGTCATGGCAGGAACCTTGTCAGAGGCCTTGGACTGGCTAATCCTGGTAGACCCCGATCACATATGGTCTCAGAGGCTACCACATCATCATCATGGACCTGACGATTTCATGGGAGAGGCCCACGTGAGGAAACAGACCAATTATGAACATCTGGCCATCAACTGCCCAAAGCGGGGCTCGAAGACTCGGTGCTTGGCCATAGGCTATAGAAGGATTGTGAGGCGATCACGACACAGAGCCCTTAACACACTGGGCATAAAAGGAAGACAGGGCAGAGCAAATAAGAACATCACCAAGGCTACAGAGAAAGCATGGAGATGCCTCTGGATCCGAAGAAAAGGTCCATGGGGGCCACACACACTGCTATCTGTTCCACCATGGTGGGGTCACTTGGGAGAGGGTGTACGGTGCTGAAAGATTGGAAACACCCAGGGACAGCAGGAAACATCCCTGATGACATGTTTAGGTGTTTAGAAAAGATGTATGTAAGAACTGTATACACAGAGTGAAAACCCAATACTTCTTTCAAATTATATATTGACTGATGTTGATGTCAGTGCCACACAAGGTTCATTTATTCCCAACGTTATGTATGGAACCGGATACGGACGGCTCCTTCTGTTTGTGCTCTGTATTCATTCCTGTCATATTTGTGCACATTTCCGCATGGAGCACTACCACCAGAAATCGTGGGGGCCAGTGTTGCTGTTACTACCGGATACGTAGCTTTACAGTGACACGAAGAGGACATAACAATGGTGGGAATGTTCCGTCCTCCAGTGGCGATATATTAAACGGCCTCATCGACTACTGCCTCATACAGCCCTGCCTCTGTTTTACTCGTTTGTACAAGAGGTAAATTATCAATACTTCTTAAACAGTTGCCATGATGGTTTGGGAGTTTTTTGTTGTCATTAACTTTTGACTCTGGGATGCACCCCCTGGTAGATACATTGATGAACAGCAATACCAACCCAAAGAACGCATGCAACGGGTGTTTTTTTTTTTCAATGTTGCACTTAAAGGGAGCGTAAACTGTTGGCTCTGTGACTTATTGTTTTCAGGGTACCACATGCTTTTGACAGCAACTACGAGGTGCACTTTCGCTTGTTATTTCTTTTAAAAGTAGAACAAGCCTCCTGCAACAAAAGTCTGCCGCCTCCAAATAAAGTGCTGAATGATGCAATGAAAAAAACACTATTTTTAGGAGCACCTCGGCATTCTTTCAATTCACTGTGTTGTTTAGATGACGCTGTTTCGTGAAGCTCAAGGCAGCACGTTTACCCAGAAATGCGCCATGGCCCCTTTCTCTCTTCCCTCCCTCATCATTATCCCACAGCACACAGAGTCAGCAGATATACACAGGGTGGGGAAAAAGACAATCAATGCCTGCATCTAATCTGGCTTTATACAATGGCATTATACCCATAATTAAAAAGAAGATTAATAGCATCTTTAAAGCATGACCTACACCAGGAGCTGTATGTGTAAACATCAGGGCAAGTCAAAATCACTGCCTGTTCACTGTGTGCTAACGCAAGGCTGGGTAATTAATGGGAGGCGCTGGCTTTGCGCTTGACCTTGCGGTGGCATGATGCTAGCGGGGGACGTGTTTCTCCGTGAGAGGGTAAACGAATGTGCTGACATTCAAATAGCTTCTCTCCCCCCAGATGAATAAACAGATCCATCATGAATATACATTTGATGGCTGACTCATGCGGAAGTCGCGCTGCCTTCCATGTAGATGACCAATGAAAGCAGAGAAAACACCTGACCAAGGAGAGGCTCTTCACCTTTTAGGAGTGATTTTTTAATGAACTTCTGGCCAAGAGTTGCTGCGTGCAAATTCCTCGTAAACACCCATCATTTGACGCCTCTCTCTTGTGTTGATATGAAGCTTTACTGATTAAAAACCCTTGGACTTTGAGGGAATTTTCAAAATTCATTTTGAGCTGCTCTTCTTCTTCACTGAATCAAGCCAGCCTCATCTCTCTCTCTCTCATCATTGAAAGCAACAAACATAACTGCTCATGTTGGAAAGAAATGATAATAAATAGCCAAATATGTTTTCCATTTTAGATTGCAAAGCAGCCACTCTCTGCAGCTCTATAAAGCCAGGTACGCATGAAAGTTTCTGCTGGCTTCCTTAACTTTGAGAGGAGCTCCCTATAATGGTTTTCCATGTTCAAAGATGAAATGTCACCACCAACATGAAAGAACGGTGTTCATCCATTGCTGAGAACATCATTATTAATATAGAATATAAAATGTCATCAAAGCTCATTCATGTGACCAGCAGAGAAACAGAGAGGCCGATTTCATTCCTATAGACCGAATCCTCCACTGGTCTCCTCTATATCCAAACGCAGTCAGTATGACATAAGCAACTCATTTGCATCTTGACTCCTCCACACAACGATTGTATTTGAGAAATATAGAGCAACACAATGTTAAGAAAATAGTATATCAATTGTCTTCAGTTTATTTTCCAAGATGCATGATGTTACGTGATGTTTGCACTTTTTCAATGCATTTTAATTTCAATGTTGAATGCTTTGCCAAAGAAAGTTGCTAAAGTAATATTCTAGCGTGCTTTTCCTGTGGAACTTGTGGAGGAATGAGGTCTGCCATCTTGCCTGCAACTAGGTAGTCTAAAAGAAGTATATTGATCACGCATTACACTGGATATGCAACACTGCTGACATACTTAATGGAGTCACTTATTAGTGTTAAGACATGAAAATATTGACCCAGATAGTCGCTGGATCCGACTGTATGTTGTTAAAGCCGAGTCATGATTCGCCAGACTGATACCTGGTGCAAAGTCGGCTGCCATCTGGAATCTGACTGTCACATTTCACCTGGATTTGAATCATATATTGTCTTGATTTTTTTCCAAATTTGGTCCACATCTGTTGTCAGATCATGCAAATGGACCCAAACCAGAAATCTGAAAGAAAAAGCTACATTTAGAACAGATACAAAATGTGTGATTCATTTGCCATTAATCGCAAGTTAGCTTACAGTCAATGCGATTGAGATTAAAAATTTACAGCCCTACTTTTTATCCATAGCTTCTATCTTTAGTCCTTGAAATTTTGCAACCAGATATAACTATTATATCTACTAACTACTAATAACTTTGACAAACTTTTCTCTCGTTTGTTTTGATGCTCATCTACTCTTAAGCTACGTTTCCATGTTGACAGCACTAATGGCTGGATGCAAGAAACCCGTGTTTACATGGCGACGGTGCTGCTCATGGCCACGGGGAAAATTGAATGATGTCAATTGTGCAACCGTGGCTGATCAGAGTGGCAGTGCATTTTCATGGAGTCAGTGGTGTGACGGTTTAAGTCAGGAGAACCAAATGCAGCAGCAAGGAGGCAAACAAACAAAAGAAGTTCCAACAAATGTAAAACAACAAACAGAATAACACTCGACTTCTGCACTGGAAGGAGGCAGGAATGACAAATGAATCAGAATATTAACATCGCAGGCGAAACAAACTTCAACACTAGAGGCAGACAGAGTCGGAGAAATAAAATAAAAGAATCCAGGCGCATAAACAAGCGTCCATAAGCACAAACGGAAGGGAAAAACAGTGTCCATGGCACGGAAACACAGGCAGAAACAGACACACTGAAACAGAAAGGAGACTGATCAGAAAAACTTTCAAACTTAGAGCGCCTGGGAAAAAACATCCACGGTAAGGAAAAGAGTCATTCACAAAACGATCACCAGCACAGAGGGTCATACCAGGACGAGCAAACGTGACGAACTGATGCCGGTTGTTCTGGCCGCTGCAAGTGATTTTAGCTTGGCAGTATAATGCATGGACTGTAACAGCGCAGCAATGAGTTCAGGCTTCATCCACTTACCGCCGCACTTCAACATTTAAATAAAGTGATCTTCAGAGAGGAAAAAAGTGAGCTGCTAAGTAGGAACCTCCAGGCCCATTTGAATTGGTGCCGTGTGATGTGAAAACAGCCATTCAATGGAGCGATAGCGCCAGCAATCTGCTAAATCAGCAGTCGTAAATTGAGTGCTAGAATCCAAAACCATTCAGAAAATTTAACAACAGTTTAATTTTGAAATGAAAGTCAGACAACCCAGAAAATAGTCAAAACCATGTGTTCCTGCCCGAAGTTGTAAAAAAACATAAAAAGCATGTGTGATGACCACAAAAGGATGAAGAGTCACTGCCGCTGTTAAGGGGAGGTTCAACCCATTCACCCATTCCTCCCCCAGGACATTGAGCATTCCTGAACTATGATCTCTCTGTGACCAAATCAATCAACCACAGAATATCAGGACACTTGAACTGTCACAAGCCAATAATGCTGTTGGGCCAATGGACGGCACTTTGATCGATGCAGGCTCTGATTTAAAAAGGTCTTTTTACAATATCCTTGGCACTGTGTTCACACTGCCCATGACAGGCTCCAATGAAATACGGCATTAGAAGCCTCTAGAGTCCTACTGGTGGGCCGAACTCACCATCCCTGCGACGACTGTCTGCGACACTCTGACCCTCGGGTCTCCTCAGGGCTGTGTTCTCTCTCCATGGCTCTTCTCTCTGTACACTAACTGCTGCACCTTCAGCCACGAGTCCGTGAAGCTGATCAAGTTTGCGGATGACACCACCATCATCGGGCTCATCTCAGATGGAGAAGACAGAAGACAGTGGAGATGGTTATAGACTTCAGGTGAGTAACAGTTTCTCTGTCCCCTCTCATGTTGGCTGGTTTACCTATTCCCATTGTGGACTCCTTCTGCTTCCTAGGAACCACCATCACTGAGGACCTCAAATGGGAGCCAACCATCAGGTCCCTCACCCAGAAGGCCCAGCAGAGAATGTTCTTCTTGAGTCAGCAACGAAAACTATGACTGCCGACGAAGTTGCTGGTGGAGTTCTACACGGCCATCACTGTCTGGTACAACAGCGCCACCTCCAGGGACAAGAGCAGACTGCAGCGCATCGTACGTTCTGCTGAGAAGGTGATCGGTTGCAGCCTGCCACCTGTTAAACCTTTCCTGCCTCCTCACCGGACCGTGGTCGGGCGTCACAGGGCGGTGTTCCGTCACCTCCAAGGCTGGAGCGCGCACTCCAGGGTTTAATGTCCTTTTCGTCGGCTGGAGCTGGGACATGGATGAGTCGAGTCTTTGGTAGAGCGTTCTTATGGTTTATTTCTTCACAGTTCGAACTTGACACGTACCGGGCACTTCTACACGTTTTTCTTCCCAGAGAGACGTCAATCTCCTGGCAACCCCTCCCACACGCAGCGGCCACACCACACATACACAAACAGCGGCAGACACTCCACACTCACTCCTGCAACACACCTCTTCAGGACCTGTATGTCTCCAGGACCCAGAGATATGCAGGTCGGATCAGAGCCGACCCTTCTCATCCTGGACATGGACTGTTTGTTCCTCTTCCCTCTGGCAGGAGGCTACGGTCCATCCAGACCAGAACCTCCCATCACAGGAACAGCTTCTTCACCTCGGCCGTCAGACTGTTGAATTTGTGAACAGCCTTTGTAATTTTATTTTATTTTATTTTATTTTATTTTATTTTATTTTATTTTATTTTATTTTATTTTATTTTATTTTATTTTATTTTATTTTATTTTCAAAGACTTTCCTAGTTGGTGGGCTCCCTACTGACCATGGCAATAAATTAAATTCTGATTCTGATTCTGATGAGCAAAGCATTATTGGCCATTCTGAGAGCACCATTTAGTGGCCTTTGCAATACTGTTCCATGAGACCTGATCTAATCACTAAATCTTATTTTGTCACTGATTATCAAACATCCTGACTTCAAGGAAATCCTTCATATACATTTTAAAATGCCAAAGCCCCTTGTTATTTTGTCGTCATTACAGAAACTACTGCTTATCTGATCTGAAGTTCTTCGATGTAAGTGCTGGAAAACAAATAGATTTCCTTGTTCAGATCGCAACAACAAACCACGTCGGTCGACAGTCACACTGTATTGTTCGACATATTCATCCAAACATACAGTACAAGACAGTGCCTGCAGTCGCTGTTGTGATTCTACATCATTTGTGTGCTGTTGTCCCACAGCGGTGAAAACTGCTCCTGTTTCAGACTGTCAGTCACATTAACGTCCCTTCTGTGGGTTACAGTGTAAATCTGTCAGTGGAGTGCTGAGAAATGGGAAAATAGAGTCCTCACACCGAATATTCAGCCACATAAATAATGTCTGTGAGTCAGTTTAATGTGAGAGTGGAAAGCTGCAAATGTGGTTCTGATGCAAGTGCATGCAAAGCTGGAGATTTGGCCTCACTTCTCAGGCCTAAGATGAGGAATATATTCATTACTGAGCGTGATCACAGTGTGCTCCATGCCAGCGTGTCCCAACAGAGCAGAGCTTTTTTGGAATGGCTAATGAGGTCATCATGCTGCTGATATAGATAATAAGCAGTGACTCAAATATGTTGCACCATTACAATGAAAACAAAATCACATCGCTTGGTGTTAAAGGAAGACAAATGAATATCTCATGAAGAAAACGTGGCTTTAGAACTCGATACAGTCGCTGACATCTGTGCAGCCATGACTACGAGGCATCTGTTCCTATGATTAACGTTGGCGTTGCATTTTCAGAAATGTCATTTTAAAAGTGAGAAAACAATTTGCAACCAAAAATGCAGCAAATAAGAGCTTTGGTTTTTTCCCAGTTTGAGCCACATTCTTCATTCGACGAGCGGGTTGAGGGAGAGGGGAGTTGCAGCTTGGTTTAAAATATTTATGAATGCAATTATGAGCCAAGGGAAGCTTTGTTTTCTGTCCCTGCTCAATCCTTTGCCCACATCACCTGGCACGGACCACCATTAAGGCATTCCAAGGACAAGGGGGCCTCATGTGTGACAGGCTATCACAGCCAAGTCGGAGCGTAGAACTGCACAGTGCTTCACGCTAACTTCTGAGCTGGCAAGTATCATGACTACAGTTAGTGACTAGCTGTTTAAATAGTTTATTTTGTTGGTGTAAAAACAACACAATCTCAAATAGCGACTATTTCCAGGTGGACTTTTGTAGTGATGCTGAATTCAGTGATATGTAAAGTAGGTACACTCTGCTTGCTCTGCATGAAACCCAAGAATCAGAAAATGAACTAGCACAGAAACAGAAACATTAAATAACAAAGGCTTAAACCAACGTAGCACAGTTCAAGAACGTTTGCTTTTTGGCGAAGCCGCTGGTAAAAGAGTATATTTGCAATCTAGTGTAAAGCTTCCCACTCCTTGCCCACGAGACAAATATCTTTGCGCTGATCACATGGTTTCATGTCATTTCACAAGGTGGTTTGGTTTGTTTACATGTGTGTTTATTGAACACACATGAAATGAATAATTCTGAAATCAGAAATGACGGTTATGAATCAGGTCTGTTCCTTGTATGGGCCCATTTGTTGTGTAAAAGGTGGGCCCCGAGAAGAACCACTGGTCAAGAGATTTGTTCTGCTATTAGCTAGAGAACCAAACTCTGACTGCTGAAGATGAAGCCTACAAACACAGAGAATATGACAATAATGTATTCATGTCAAAATATGATGTATTATTGCTTTTCAGGAATACGTAATGTTAGGAGTACGAGAATATGAGCGACAAGTGAGAATCAGAATCAGAATCAGAATCAGAATCAAATTTATTGCCATGGTCAGTGGGGAGCCCACCAACTAGGAAAGTGTTTTGGAATAACGTGCTGACAAAAAATAAATAAAATAAAATAACAACAAGGCTGTTCATGAATTCAACAGTCTGACGGCCGGGGGGAAGAAGCTGTTCCTGTGACGGGAGGTTCTGGTCTGGATCGACCGTAGCCTCCTGCCAGAGGGAAGAGGAACAAACAGTCCATGTCCAGGATGAGAAGGGTCGGCTCTGATCCAACCTGCACATCTCTGGGTCCTAGAAGCACACAGGTCCTGAAGAGGTGGCAGGCTGCAACCAATCACCTTCTCAGCAGAACGTACGATGCGCTGCAGTCTGCTCTTGTCCCTGGAGGTGGCGCTGTTGTACCAGACGGTGATAGAGGAGGTGAGGATGGACTGGATGATGGCCGTGTAGAACTCCACCAGCAACTTTGTCGGCAGTCGTAGTTTTCGTAGCTGCCTTAGGAAGAACATTCTTTGCTGGGCCTTCTGGGTGAGGGACCTGATGGTTGGCTCCCATTTGAGGTCCACAGTGATGGTGTTTCCCAGGAAGCAGAAGGAGTCTACAATAGGAATGGGTAAACCAGCCAACAAGAGAGGGGACAGAGAAACTGTTACTCTCCTGAAGTATATAACCATCTCCACTGTCTTCTGGGCGTTGAGCTCCAGGTTGTTGTGGCTGCACCAGGACACCAGCCGCTCCACCTCCCTCCTGTAAGCCGACTCATCTCCATCTGAGATGGGCCCGATGATGGTGGTGTCATCCGCAAACTTGATCAGCTTCACGGACTCGTGGCTGAAGGTGCAGCAGTTAGTGTACAGACAGAAGAGCCATGGAGAGAGAACACAGCCCTGAGGAGACCCGATGTTGAGGGTCCGAGTGTCAGAGACAGTCGTCCCCAGCCGCACACAGTGACTCCAGCTGGTCAGGAAGTCTGTCATCCATCTGCAGAGGGAGTCAGGGACGTCGAGCTGGTGAAGCTTGTCTTCAAGCAGAGCTGGAAGAATCGTGTTAAAGGCAGAGCTGAAGTCCACAAACAGGATCCTGGCATAGGTTCCTGGGCAGTCCAGATGCTCCAGAACGAAATGAAGGGCCTGGTTCACTGCATCGTCCACAGATCTGTTGGCTCTGTAGGCAAACTGCAATGAGTCCAGGTGAGAAGCAGTGATAGATTTCAGGTGAGAGAGAACCAGGCGCTCAAAGGACTTCATGACCACAGACGTCAGTGTCACCGGTCTGTAATCATTCAGTCCTGTGATCCTGGCCTTCTTGGGAACAGGAATGATAGTGGAGGACTTAAAGCAGGCAGGAACATGACAGGACACCAAGGAAGCATTGAAGATGTCCGTGAACACTGGAGCCTTTGTCTCGGGGAGCTTGAGATGTGGGTTGTTACGACTCGCCATACTTGATGATGAATATTCATAGTACCTTCTATGACGCTCTATAAATGCATCACAAGGTCATATGGATGTAGCAATAATGTGTTTTAGGTGAGACTCTTCAGTCATGTGTCATCAAAATTTGTTAACCTGTCCAACTTTGATCGCAATGTCCGACCACACTCATATCGTGAAAGCAATTGGTTGAATTACTGGTGCTTTTTAGCCATTAGCTGAATTATATGACCTAGTTTATGGTCATGTCACCTCTGGCTGAGCTGCAGTTCACTTTGCACACGAAATGAACCCAATCGCCATCAAGCATCATTCTTGTCTGCAGTCATCTCCTCCTTCTCACACACCTGGTCTTCATGACAGGATACCATACTGTATATTTCCCCTCAACAGAGGTATCACTTCCGAGGCTCCCCAGCTTTCATACGTAGTGACATACAGTGCCGTCTTTGTGAAGTATTTTCTTTTATGTTTAATGACTGGTGTGAAAATCTCATCTGTAAGTATTCTTATCATTGAGACACATGAGCTGACAAGTCCGCTGCTGGGTTGGCTTTTTGAGCCTCTAATGGCTGAGAGCCAGCAGAAGCCACCTGCTCTGACAGTTATTAGGTGCTGCTATAAAGCAGCAAACAACACAAGACATGCCGCAGCACTAATAGGCTCGCAGTGGTGACAAATCATAGACAGTATCGCCGCTTTCGCACACCATTTCTGTCTCTGGCATTTGCCCTCTCGACAGTACTGGACGGGCTGGTTGTTTGGCTGGCTGACTTGAGGAACTATGAGGCTCACAAAGTGATGATTTTGGGAAAAACATAATAGAGAAGAGACTTGATTAAAATGCACAGCGGCTGTTAGTGATGCCCACCATTTTGTCTCTGTAAGCACAAATAGTATTTCAATTACGAGCAGATTAGCAATGGCAAACAAGTCTTTCTTGGCTGCTGAGGCAAGTGTATCTGACAAACTCATATTTAGGCTTTTTATTGTTACTGACAACAAGATATGTGTAGCACATTATGAAAGAATATTTTTTTTTCTTTCTAAAAGGATGAATCATACTGAGGCAATTAGATGATCTTGCTGAAAGAGAAAGTTGAAGACAGCATCTCCAAATGAACAGAGTCACAGTTATTACAACTTAAAGAGACTGTAATTTAAGGGAAATTTGAGGCGCAGAACGTGGCACAGAAGGAATCAATTATTGGCCGCTTTGTAAAGCCACTCAGTTCTATGGAAAGATGGGCAGGATCTTTTCTTGATTTGGTCACTTCAATGAATGTTTATTGTTTGATGCTTGTTGTTGCTCTACAGAGCTAGTGACCAGAGCATTCATTTCACCCGCCGCTATGAGTGAAGGGTTGAAGCGCAGTGAGGGAATATTGATTGAAGAAAAAATAGATATATCTGTTCTGGAACTCAGCCGTCTTCTCCCATCGTTTACTGACTTTGTTTTCCTTCCTACTTTGACATTTAGGTGGCCATTGGGGTTCACTAGAAAGTCCTTGGCCCAAAAAAGTTTGAGAGAAACTGGCCTTGTTTTATATCCTCATAAGGGAAGAGCTGAACAAAGCTGTACAGCCAACATTTCTCTCATTAGAGACGGAAAAAAAGTCTGTCAATACTAAGCTGCCCACTTTATTTCTCCCAAAACAAACAAATGGTCTGGAAGAAAGTTCTACCAGCATATGTGTTCGGTGATGGGCCCAGAAGTCTCGCATTCTTTGTTTGCCCAGCAATAGCTGCTGACATTTTTAAGGCTTCTCGACCAGGACACTGGGGTGGTGTCGGAGCGGCAGGAAGCCCTTGGGCTGGTGTTTGGACAGGCCTTCTCTGGAGATAGCTGTCACATGGTTATGAAGGTGGATCTCCAATATTTTGCACGTTTGGGTGAGTGACGTTGCACATAAATGAATTGCTCATACTTGAGCAGCTCTACCTCTTACGACAGTGGTCTCCATATGATAAGGCTGTCTAAGTAAAAGTAAAAACCCTGTGAGCTGGGCTTCATCAGAGGACTTTGTTTGGGAGCCAAGAACGTAATGATTCAAACCAAAAAAAACACAAAAAAAGATGACAGCACTTTGATTCTTGAGTCAAATCTTCTTCTGAAACAATGCACTTTTAAAATAGCAAAGGTGGAGTGATGGCTAGATGACGTATTATGAAACAGTATTGCAGGGTCGATGAAACAAAGGACACTAGATGGCGCTCTTGGTTTAAATATGATGTTGTTGTTCAAGTTCAACATTTTACAGCAGACAGTGCCATCTGGTGACCTCTGAAAATCATGACACTGCTTTTATGAAACCTCATCTACTACCCTTCATATGTGGCCCTGTGCCTGTATTTATATGTGGCTCTCATGAAATCAGAAACTAAAAATATGATCATCTCGTTTTTTTAAATATGTTTTTAAGGTTTTGGGACTTTCGTTTCTTGTCTCCTTTCCCCTTTATTTTCACTTCCATTTCCCTAATCAATAACATCATAGAAGTTTGGCAAGGAATGGTTTGAATTTAGCGATTTCAAAATAAATGAGGAAAATAAGATGCCTTCATGTTGAATTAATCCAAACCAACCAGTCCAGTCCAGTTTTCATGCTCATAACTGAATAGAAAACCTTCACATATTGATTAATTTACAACAAAAATCTTGAAATAAAATGTATAAAAAATGTATCATCATTAAACCCATTTTATGTTTATGTTTTTGTAATGTATTTGGAGCATTTGACACGTCTATTTTTGCTAATCGCCCAGCAAGATGGAGCAGCACACGTGTATATACAGCACATGAAGGCGTTCAGTTGTGAGTAACTCACCTCCCTGTAGTGCACACTCGATGGCTGAACTCGTGGATCACAGCAGCTGCTGACTAACATCACATCACTTTGCGCCCCACCTTCC